>NC_069659.1:158404090-158707121 GCF_027244095.1 Hemicordylus capensis | reverse complement strand
AATCCCTGGCTGGCAAGCTGACATGGGGGCAGGAGTGTGTTGGGGGTTTCTGGACTACTTGACTGGGTCTTCCATTCCAATAGCATCCTTTGTCACTGTGGACCAGACCCCAGGATCCTTTGCCTGCCCTCATAGACATATTCCCTCCTAGGAAGGCATCATGATCCCTTCCTGGTGTAACAGGAAAACAATGCCCCTCTCTATTACCAGTAATCAAGTAATAGTAATAGTAATTGCTGGTAATGGATCTCCATTACCAGTAATGTTTGTGGGAGACTGGCCGTGGGGCTTTTGCAAGGGTGGTGGTCCAAGTGTTGTGAGGAAGAGTTTAAATCCCATTGTAAAGAGTTGAAATGCCCTTTCCCTGCCAAGGGCAGGCAGTCCATGCTGGAAAGTCACGATCATTCTGGGCACCACCCCTCCCTTGAAGATCGTGGCCAGTGCTGTCACCCTGCTGACATGCGGACGGACTCCTTGCCTGCAGTCTGGCAACATGAGCGCTATGGAGCTACTTGGCATGCGGAATCAGCAGACCACGGAGAGGGAGGGGATCCTCTGCTGTAAAAATGGGACCCAATTCCCCGGTCGAAGGATTAACCTTAGTTCAGCAACCCATGGTTTGGTGTTATGTGTGGAGGTGGCCATTGTTAATTTTATCGAAGCTTGAGAAGTCCCTTGAGTCCTAAAAACTGTATTATTTTTAAGCATATTCATTATTAAATCCCAGAATATAAATGTTACTATTACTGCCACCACCATAATGAGGTATTTGCTTTTCTCGTGTTAGAAGGCACATTATTTTATCTGGATGGCATTCTCAAATACTTCATTTCTGAAATTAAACACATGGTAGGAACAGAATTGTAAATGATCAGACTTTGCCCAGCCCTGACTTTGGGCATTGCATAGCAGCAAGAGGAGGCCTTAGGGAGCCTTCAGTCTCTTTGTCATGACCTGTATAAGGAACCATGAAGAATTGTCATCGCTGTGTGCAGCACACTCTCACTTTTTCTGTCCAACATATTAATCTTGGCTGGTGCTTAGTGGCATCATTTTACATGAGTGCATGGAAGGTTTTCATGATAAAAGCCACTAACTCTCTTGATCATTGCAAAAATGTTGGAGTGAAGAAGCAAGACATGGGGGAGGGGGAGAAATCTCATAAAAATGGGAACAAATTATTTGTTCACGAGTCCAGATTCAAGATTCAGGTTTCTTTTTCTGTGCCACAGCAAGTTGGAGACATTTCTGATATTGTGCAAAGAGTAGATAAACACCACCACAATTATGATCTCAGTAGAATAGAGTCTTAATTTGGTTAATTTTATTAGTTTTACTTTACACTGAATCTATTTTATAAATGTTGTGATCCACCTCACACAGTATTGTACTGGAGGGGAGGGGTATAAACATTTTAAATAATTACAGATAAACACAAAAAGTAGCAGTACATTTAAAAAAACAACAGCTGCATCAGGAGTATCAAAACAAATTATATTCATCTCAGCAACAAAATAAGGTCTTTCTCATAATCAAAAACTGTGTCCTACCTGGGTCTGGGAGCTGTGTATGCTCCAAATTTTCAGTTACGTGGAAGCAAGATAGGAGGAAAACCTGGTAAGCTGTTCCTCCTGCCTTGCTTCCACACAACTGAAAATTGGGAGCACACACAGTCCCCAGACCCAGGTAGGACACAGTTTTTGATTGTGTGAATGACCTCTTTGTTGATATTAATAGGTACTGAGGCTGTTCTCATGCACACCTAGCCTAGGCTAGGGAAGACCAGCCTGGGTTAGGCTGTATGTGAAAACCGCTGGGGTTGGGCTCGATTCCAGTGGTGGAATGCCATAACGCCCAGCTTTTAGCCGGGGTTAAAGTCTCAAGTGAGCCCTTAACCCAGGCTCTGAGATCATGCATTCACTGGGGTTGAGTTCAGCCCCAGCAGACACAGAGATGGGTGCCTAGAGCTCCCGTTTCTTGAGGGAATCCCACAATGCACCGCACATGTCACATGGTGCATTGTGGGATATCCAGAAGACAGGACACATTGTCCCAGACTCTGGAACTCCACACTGCACCAGGTAGCACGGGTCATCTGGGAGCACAATCCACACTCCCAACAACATTTCAGTGACAATCTGTGGGGAAGGTGAGTTGGACCAGCCTCCCTCCACCACCCAGTTGTGTGAATGTCCCCACTAACTGTTAGAAATCTTGGAGTGATTTCTTTATCCACCCCAGCTGCAGTGGAAGTGCACAGGTAAGGAGAGCACTGCTAATTAATATTGTCTGGAGACATGCAGTTAAATTTCTAAATAAATAGTTTATTTAGGCAATTTATCAGGGAGATAGATTAAGGCCTACATGTCTAGCTTCTTGCTACATCAGGAAGGGAGAGGAGGAAGAGGAAGTCTCTCTCTCTCCAGGTGAGAGAATGAATCAATCTAACAAAAGGTAAATAGTGTAGAGAAAGCATAGTCAGAGAGGGGATTCCCTTGCTCACTATATCTACCCCTAGTGTCCCTAGTGGTCATTAAGTACCTAGTGGTGCTAAGAGTCGATGCCATTGGGTGCTGCATCTCCAACACTAACTTCCCTGCAAAAAAACCAAACAACAATGGAGTCAGAGAGATCTTCAGCAAGAGGTCATTCCATTCTCTGGGTGCCACTACAGAAAAAAGCCCTCTCTTATACCGATCTTCCAAACATCTGGTGGTGATGGGATGGAGCATAGACCTTAGAGTCAAATTAGATGTGATGAGAAATGTGTCACTCCATTTCTGTCTTTTGGTGTTGCTGTTGGGGGCTGAGTCCAGATCAGGATATGGCTTTTACCCATTTGTCTATGCTATTTCCCCCAACAATAATTGCCACACCCCTATTTGCCCTAGGATGAAAGCAGCTTTATGTGACTATATGGTTTTCCTCTCATAAGTGTAGGGGAAGAATGGCAGTTCAGTCCCCAAACAGCAGAGCAAAACCTGTTTGCAAAGCAAGAAGGCTTGAGACTGCTCTTTAGTATTAAAGAACTACAAGGATTTATTTAAAGAAAGGATTACAAACAAATGCCTGCAGCTTATTTCAGCTGTAGCTCATGGCTGAAGAGAGAGACCAAAACAAACAGCCATCTCTGGAGAGACAAAATGGAGACTAAGACTGGAAGAACAAATAAGGGAGGTGTCCAGCACTTTTATCCATGACCCTAAAACACCCCCAGTGGTCACTAGGAGACATTGCAGCTGAAGGCTGATGCTGCCAGGGTCCTAGCTCCAACAATAACAACACAGAAAGCTGCCCTATCCTGATTCAGACCGTTGGCCCATCTTGCTCAGTATTATACTCTCTGACTGGCAGCAGCTCTCCAAGATTTCCAGCAGGATTCTCTCCCAGCCCTACCTGGAAATCCCAGAGATTGAACCTGGGACCTCCTGCACGAAAACCAGATTCTCTGCCACTGAGCTGTGGGCCCATTCCCAGAGTTTGAGGAAGTATTTTTGTTATTAAAATGCAAATGATTGAACTCCCTTCCTTGAGCAACGGTCCTGTCCAGACAGGGCTCTCCACAGGGCCCAATCAGGCTTTTTTTCTTTTCTTTTTCTTTTTAAAGAAAAGGACTGAAATGGAATTACACATTTTTCATCATGGCTAATTTGATTGACCTGTGCTCTGTCTCAGTAAGGATAGCTGTTTTGAAATTATCAGATATGCCTGCTTGGGGTTTTTCCCTGAGATTTTCTCTCTCAAGAATTCCCATTGCACAAAAATTTTTGGTCCATAAGGGAATTTTCTCTCAATTTCCAAACATTCATCCAACATTTTCATAGTATTGTCATGCAGATGCACACACACAACAGTGGCTGTATAGGTTCAAATGTTTCCTAAAATGGGATGCATGATCTCCCTCCCACAAAGTGCAGTTGCAGGTGCACAGAATGAACTTTTCTTGGGAATTGTGGATGAAGATCTTGAGGGAAATGTGTAAAAAACAAAACCCTTCTTTATTTAGAACAGTGGCTGCCATCAACCCTAAGTTACTCATGAGTAGTACCACAAATTAATGAGACCAGTTAGTCATGCCAGTCAAAACCTTCCCATTAATTTCAATAGGACTACTCATGAGTAACTTAAACTGGCTGCCAATCAGGAAGTGGTAGTGGGTTTGAATTATTTTGGTATTATACAAAAGAGATAGTTAATTTTCATTTGTAACACACTTGTTCGAAACAATGTAATGAAATCCTTTTGAAAGATGTGGTGTTTATAGACTGGATGCATTCCAGAACCTAAAAGACAAGACAATGCCACCCTCTTCCAGCTTTATTGTTTGGTTTTGGCAGTGCTGAGTTGGCCAGTGACCAAATTATAGCAAAAACCCTGTTCCTGAGGAGATTAATGAAAGCATCAAACATGCTAGGAGAATGTCCCAAGTATTTAGCATTTTTAGAATTAAAGGAACCAGCAGATCTTTAGTATTCCATGTGCAATAAAATTGATTTAAATTAAGTAGTAAGATAAGAAGTTCAGTTTCCCTCAAATTTGCATGCCTTAGAGCTGGAACTTTATTCTAAAAGCACTACGTGCTGTGCCAAGGAATATTTCCTTATAACATTAGACAAACGATACCATTCCTATCTGCATTTGTTCCCCCAAACTATTTGACACAAAAGGAGTGCTATTACTTCACACCACATTATTCAGGGTTAGCCATCCCAGTATTCATGAATGGTGTATGAATGCTAAGAAGTCTTACCTTCTTTTAAACAGGATTATAACCCTCACTTTTTAAAATGAATTTTATAGTCTTTGACATTTGCATTTTAATTTAGCAAAAATGCTGACATAAGAAGCTTACTCTTCGCTACAGAAGTAATTTTAGCTTTTGTGTCGATAGTGGGGATTGGTGCCTGGGTAACCAAAGGTCAGACTAGGCAAAGAAAGTGCTCCCCCCACCTTTCTAATTATGGTATTAAGGATCATTGGAACTCTGTCACAAATATTTTTAAATACTTTTGATGAGGAAAAAATGTGCATTGTTGCTGGCAGATTTTGCTCATGAGAATTTGCTGCTGCAAAAGAGTGCCTGGGTTGCCAAACTTTTATTTGCTGCTGCAAGAGGGTGTTTGGGTTGGCAACATTTTATTGCTGCTGCAAGAGGGTGCCTGGGTTGCCAACTTTTTCCTGGCCCCTCTTACTGTGCCTTTCACATCAGCTTTAACTGCAGACATAAGCAAGTGATAAGCTTCCCCACAGCTTCCCCTGTGGATTCTTGCATATCGAGACACTAGTAGCTGCAAGATGTTTCCTTTATGGATGGGAAGAGGAAGTCACTAAACATACAAGATCAGACATGCTCTTACCCTCTGACCTTGGGGCCCCGGTCCGTAGCTTCCAAGGTCAAGGAAGGCCTCCAAATGGCCAGGGGGGCCTGCTGCCAGCACTCTGTGTCTGCCCCACTGTGCTGAACCTCCAATTACTCCCCATAATTTTGGCCGCCATGGGTGCAGCTGAGGGGTGGTGGCTGGGGGATGAGCCAAGCATCCCATGGCAGCAGCGGCAGATGGAACAGTCCCTCTGGCCCAGCGACCCTTGAGAACTGTGAGGTGCTCCAGCGTACCTGCACAGTTTAAATAGATCGTTGCAAGCCCATGATTTCATGGGCTTGTGACAATCTTTTTCAACTGCACAGGCATGCTGGAGTGCCTGGCAGTCTTCAAGAGCTGCTGCTCCATCCACATCAGTGCCCACCGCCACCATGTCAGTGTTCACTGCCACTATGAGGGGGGATACCTGCTCTTTTTTATGGGGGAGGGCTTGTGGCGGGTGAGGCCTCATGGCGGGGGCCTTCCGGGTACCAAAACTACCTAGTTGCACCACTGTACAGGACTTGGGACGATGACAAAGTACATTTTAGAGGCCCAGCTCAACTAATGGCCTCTCTCAGCATCAAGTCAACCAGACAAAGAGAGTGCTCCTGACCTGAGACCTTTAAAACAGACAATAAAGGTATTCACATGAGGGCAAGCGGGTGGTAGGGAGGCTGAACTAAACTGACTTTACCTCAGACGATTCCTCAACAGTGGTGGGAAGCTCTGACAGTGCTCCCACATGATCTGCGATGTGATCTCCAGAGGCTGAGACAATGCGTCTCAGTATCCCATAATGCACCACTTGATGAGCATAACCATAAGACGGGTGGCACTCCGTGTGCGCTCAGGCTGCAGGCAGCTTGAGCATACACATGATCATGGTGCCGGGGTTAAGGCAGGACTCACACCTTTAATCTTGGCTAAAGTCTGGGCTTAAAAGTGGGGTTAGGTAGACGGGCAGAGCTGGGATCTCTGTGGATCTCGGTGCTGCACACTATCAGCCTAACCCAGTCTGGGCTACCCTAGCCTAGGTCATGAGAACAGCCTTAATATCACAAGAATGGTCATCTGGTAGCCCCTGATCCTACATACCAAGAAGTTTCAGGGCTACTGGGTAAGTGTTCCAGGCCCGGGCTGATCTGCCTGCAGTTCCATCTTCTTACAAGCAGTGTTGGTAACACAGGAAGGAGAGAAGCCATGCCTGGTTGACAAGGGTCCTTCATTAGCCCTGTAGTCCCTAACAGTAAATGTTAGAAGGGAAGTCAGTTGCATGTTCATTTTCACAGGGATCCAAATCGCAGGACTTCTGAGTATTAACCAATGAATGTAACTCTATGATGACTGTTAAATAATTTAACGTAATTGCTTCCGGGGGGGTAGTTATGGAAGACTGCAGTAGCAAAAACAATGAAGAGTCTTGAGACTCCTTAAAAGCTAACACATTTATTGTAGTTTATGCTACAATACATCCATGAAAGCTTATGCTACAATTGTTAGTCTTTAAGGTGCCACAAGATGCTTTGTTGCTTTAATTTAATTGGTAAACAAAGCCTCCACTAAGACAAGTAGAAAATAGTGGCAACTGATTATACTAACAGCCCTTTTTCTTTCCGTATTTGCAACAAAATAAGAATTGGTTGTTTATACAGATCAGCTGCTCTCTCATTAGCATCTGGTCTCTTTGAAAACTTGAAGTCCAAAACAAATGGGAGTTCAAAAGGAAGGTAAGAGGCTGCTGGTTAACTGATAAATTGTTAGTAATTAGCATAATTAGAGTGAACTGGATAGACAAAGCTTTTGTTTGTTTCTTTTTGAAGTTGCCGATGATTGTCAGTCAATCCACCAGGAAGCAAAGTGTTCTTTATTTAATTTAGAAACAACACAACAGGACTGAGGAAAAGCAGGAGAATCTCCAGTTGTTTCCAGGGCATTTTTCAGATTACACGCTGCAACATACTTGCAACATGTCCACAAAGTGCCCCTCCATATTGCCTGTGTTTCCACATCGGTGTCACTGCGTTGTCAGCAAGTTGCTGTTCATATTTCCCATGCCTGGATTCAAATTTTAATGATGCATTTTTGCCCTACAACATTGTAAATGTGCTGCAGGAAAGTAGCTGTATTTTTCTGTTGTAGGGAGCCATGCCCCACATTTTATTCTTTGTAGTGTGTTGCAGTATGGACAGTTATCCCCTCCCCCGTTTGCTTCTTCTGCCCCCATGCTGTGGGAAGAGAAATAGGCAGGGAGAACTCAACCAGCGATGGAAGGAGTATACTGAAAATCTGTACAGCAGGGACATCAACATCCAAGATACTCTACAAGTTATTCCCTACTTGAAAGAACCTCTAGTACGGGAAGATGAAGTTAGATCAGCACTCTGGTCATTACCAAGCCCGAAGGCTACAGGAATTGATGGAATAGCTACAGAAATATGGCAGGCAACAGGAAAAGAATCAGTCAAGGCTCTAACCAAACTATGCCAGCAAATTTGGAGAACACCACAGTGGCCAACAGATTGGAAGAGGTCAGTCTACATACCCATACCAAAGAAAGGAGACTGAACAGATTGCACAAACCATTGCACAATATCTTTAATTTCATATGCTAGCAAACTAATGCTCAGGATCATCTAATGCAGACTAGAGCCCTATGTGGAAAGGGAAATGTTGGATGTTCAAGCTGGTTTCAGAAAAGGCCAAGGAACAAGAGACTTCATTGCTGATGCATGTTGGATAATTGAGAAAGCCAAAGAATACCAGAAATAAGTCAATATGTACTTGATTGACAACAGAGAAGCCTTTGATTGCATTGACCATGTCAAGTTGTGGAATATCCTTAGGAAAATGGGCATCCCAGAACATCTCATTGTTCTCATGACAAACCTATACACAGGACAGGAAGTATCAGTCCTGACTGAACATGGTGAAACAGACTGGTCCCAGACCGGCAAAGGAGTAAGACAAGGCTGTATACTTCCTCCTTATTTATTCAATTTATATGCTGAACATATACTGAGAGAAGCTAGACTGGAAGATGAGCGTGGTTTTAAAGTTGGAGGAAGAAACATCAATAATCTGCGCTATGCTGATGACACCACACTGACAGCTGAGAATGCGGATGATCTGCAAGCTCTAGTAATGAAAGTCAAGGAGCACAGTGAAAACACGGGACTACAACTAAATGTAAAGAAGACTTAACTGATGACAATGGGTACAGCAACCAGCCTCAGAATTTATAATGAAGACATTGACGTGGTGGATAGTTTATGCCTTTTAGGATCGACCATCAACAGTAAAGGATTCAGCAGTCAAAAAATTCGCCACAGACTAGCACTTAGTAGGGCTGCAATGAAGGCCTTGGAACATATATTTAGTTGCCGTGACATGTCTATACCTACAAAGATTAGGATCGTTCAGATCATGGTTTCCCCGTGACACTTTATGGATGTGAAAGCTGGACTTTGAAGAAGCAAGACAGAAAAAGTATTGACACTTTTGAACTTTGGTGCTGGAGGAGACTTTTGAGGATACCATGGACAGCCAGGACAACAAACAAATGGATCATAGAACAAATCAATCCAGAATTTTCACTCGAGGCACAAATTACCAGGCTCAAACTATCATACTTAGGACATATTATGTGAAGACCCAGCTCCCTTGGGAAATTCATAATGCTGGGGCATGTTGAAGGAAAGAGAAGAGAGCAACCAGAAGCAAGGTGGATGGACTTGGTTATGACAGCAATGAATGCACCACTGAGAGACCTTAAAGGCCAAGTTGAAGACAGATCATCCTGGAGAGGATCTATCTATGTGGCTGCTAAGAGTCAACAATGATTTGACAGCACTTAATCAATCAATCAATCAATCAATCAATCAATCAATCAATCAACAATGCTGACTCTTTCAATACTAGTCTGCTATTCAACCAGGTGAATTAAAGTTTCCAAACTGACACAGAGCTTACTGTTTGCTGATGGATCTACAAATCCTTCTCAGTCATTTAAGTGCATTCCATAAATGATAACTCTTTTAAAGAAATAAGTTGGCAGTTAATGTACATCTAGAAATGGACAAACGTCTGTGATCTTATGGCCTGCAAAGTATCTTGTAATAATAGACTGTTACTCACATGGACATCCCCCCCCCCACTAAACAATACTCGTGAGTACATGTGTGCAAAGTCAATTTTATGTGGTTCAGCCAAATTTGGGCCATAATGTGCGTCCGTGAACTGGTTCAGTCAAACCATCCAGCTGGCCCTGTCCGTTTGACTGAACCAGCTTGAACCAGTTTGGCAGTTTGTACTGCTATGTAAAGGGGAATACAGTGAGGATTCCCCATTTTTTGTAAAGGGGAATTCTTTAAAAGGGTTTGCCGGTGAGGGTTGCGCCGGGGTGTGTGTGAGTGGGTAGGCAGCGAGAGGCACCTATAAAAGTAAATGCCAAGGTGCTTACTAGCAGTGGTAATACCATCCTATTTCTGGGATGTTTTGCCCAAGCAAGAATTTCCACATTTACCTTAAATTCTGCTTCAGTCAAAACTCAGCAGCATGTTGTGCCAAACCAGCCTGTGAAATGTTGCTAAACTAAGTCAATTCCTTTTGGCTTCCATCCAAATTTCTCAAATGTTGTGGGGAAACAGGAAGCTCCAAGTTCATATCAGATTGTGCAAATGTTCCTAGCAATTCTAATTTAGTTGCCCGACTTTATCTTATGCTTAAAACATGTACTGTTGTTCCTGCTTTCCTCATTTCACTTGTGCCTTCCATCACACAGGAGGTTCCACCTGGATCCCTGCATTACATTAACTTCTGACATGTTGAGCCATCACAATATGACATTGCCCTGTGATGGGTTTCCCCCCCCCTAATGCATCTCTCATCTCAGTGCAACAGGGAGGTCATTCACACAATCAAAAACTGTGTTCTACCCAGGTTTGGGAACTGTGTGTGTGGAAGCAAGGTAAAAGGAAAGCCTGGGTAAAAGTGATTGGACAGGGTCTCACGATTAGTGAGACCTGGTTTAGGGCGCTGAGCAGGCAGGGAGCCCTGGGCGGCCGGATCGGTCGCCCACACGATGGCCAGCTCCGAGACGGAGCCGACGGGGGGTGGGGGAGCGGGGGCCGCGCAGCCCCCGCAAGCCCCAGTATGCCCTGCACGAGTGCTCAGGGCATACTGGGGAGACCCCTGAGCTTGGAGGCTGCTTTTTAAGTCTCCCAGCCGGGGGTCTACTCATGAGGAGGCACAGCGCAAAGGCGCACCGCGGCTACTCACGATCGCAAAAAGCAGGTTTGCAAGAGCGCTCGTTCCACAAACCTGCTTTTTGCCAGGGGTTCTCGAGCGGGTTAGCCACTCCAGAACCACCGGGCTCGACTGCGAGCCCGGTGGTTCTGAAAACCAACAAAAATCAGGCTAGCCTCTGCTAGCCCGATTTTTGTTGTTCATGAGAATAGGCCCATTGTGTGGGAGCAAGGGAGGAGGAGAACCTGGATAGGAGGAGGAGGAGAACCTTCTACCCAGGTTTTCCTCTTACCTTGCTCCCATAGAACCAAAAATTGGGAGTACACACAGCTCACAAACCCAATGTAGAACACAGTTTTTGATTGTGTGAATTCAGTATTTTATATTCTTCTGATGAAGAAAATCCTTCTGACTGCATTCCAGGATATTACAAATATCAAATTTGTCAATATCAGATTCTTCAGAAAACACACTCACTGCATGAAAATGACAGGCAACTTTTACCTCATAATAACATCTATGATAAGCATGAGAATCTGGTCCCAGACACTGTACAGATAACAGCAGGAGTGAAGAATAGCTATTTCTTTGAAGCTCCTTTCTTCACATTTGCCAGGCTCCAATGGTGTGCAGCGTTTTAAACTTTACTCTCGTATTGTTCAACTGGCATGGGGGAAAGGGAAGAGTAAGATCATTCGGAGAGGAGCAGCTGCTATATTTCTCACACAGTCTGCTTCAGCACCACACACTCTCCCAAGGGTTGGACATAAGCTGGGCCAGCAGTTATTCAAAATATTCCTTCTCCGTGTGGGGATGCAAAGAAACAGCAACAGCAGGAGATTGTATTCAAGAGGAGAGACTATTGTCATCCAGACATGCATGAGTCAACACTCCTTTTTGCTGATAAACTACTATCTCTATGCTGGAAGGACAAAATGAAGCTTGATGACATTTCTACCAAGTAGTAGCACATTGAACAATCACTGACATATACATACAACTTCCTAAATTGGGGATAAGCAGTGGCAGTCCAGGGGCTAGGTGTATGAAAATAAGAAGCTGGCTTCTTCTGAGTCAGACCTTTGGTCCATCTAGCTCATCAATGTCTACACTGACTAGCATCAGCTTCATTCAGATAGCTGTAAGAGATTGGACATGAACTCATGTGCTCTACTATTGAGAATAGGTCCTCGATCTGGCCCCCAAGTGTTCCCTATCTGGTCAACAGCATGGGCCTTCAACCAGGCACGGAGCCAGCTGAGTGGCGGCCTGCGTCCAGCCCCGCTCGGTGGCCCCCTCCAATATGCCCGTGTGTGTGACATCACATGCACGAAGGTGTGGCTCAAGCTCCATAGGCCTGGGCTGCCGAGAGCCCAAATGAGCTCTCAGCTCTTCATTTCAGGCAGCGTCGGCTGCCTGATAGGACATTTACCCCTTTCTCTCCCTCCAGAGAGGGAGAGGAAGCGAAAAACGTTCTATGGGGCAGTTGGAGCTGCCTGAAATAATTAGCAAAGTGTTTGCCCGGGCTCTCAGTGGCCTGGGCGTGGGAGGGGGGGAGTTCGCTCTGGGCTAGGAGCCCGAGCCACGAGGCAGGGCTCTCTTGGTGGCCTTTCCCCATTGGCGGCCTGGGTTCTTTTAACCCTTTCGCCCAATGGTGGCTCCACCCCTGCCTTCAACTCCAAGAACTCTTTCATATAAAACATATCAGTAGTTTTCTTGAGATTCAAGCAAGTTTCAAATTTTCAGAAGTAAAGCTGTCCCTCTGGAGTATTTTCTCTCCTTCCTTTCATTCTCTAAGACAGCAAGAATAAAAATAGCTTTCTACAGCACCTGTGGACATGAATGCTCTTGGTTTTGTATCTGCTTCTCATAATTGAATAATAGAGCAAGGCTGCACTGAGAGGAGAGCTGGTCTTGTGGTAGTAAGCATGGCTTATCCCCTTAGCTACTCAGGGTCCATCCTGGTTGCATATGAATGGGAGACTAGGAATGTGAACATTGTAAGATATTCCCCTCGGGATGGAGGCACTCTGGGAAGAGCAGAAGGTTTCATGTCCCCTCCATGGCTTCTCCAAGGTAGCGCTGAGAGAGATTCCTGCCTACAATCTTGAAGAAGCCGCTGCCAGTCTGTGAAGACAATACTGAGCTACATAGACCAATGGAGGAGATTCTCATGGTCCACCAAAAGCAAGCTAAGGGAGCCTAGCCCACTTTTGGAGGATCGTGTGCTGCCACGGGAGCCACGCAGCTCTCGGCAGCAAACCCTCCTAATTCCCCCTCCCCTTAACCAAGGTTAGAGGAGCGAGCGCTCTGCTAACCCCGTCTATTTGATTATGTATTGCCACGGTGCGGCTCCACGCCACTGCAACACATGAGGACACCCCCGCCGGGAGGCTGAAACAAGCCTCCTGGCCCTGGGGGTCTCTCCAGAATGCCCCGTGCACTTGCATGGGACATCCTGGAACTTCTGGGGCCCCACAGCCCCTGCAAGCTCCATGACAGAGCTGGCAGTTGTGTGGGCGGCTGATCCAGCCACCCAGGGCTTCAGGGATGATCATCTGCGGGGAAAGCGAGCTAAGCCCGCTCTGCCCGCTAAGCTGCTCTTGGCGAGTCTCACTGATCATGAGACTCGCCTCATGGTCTGACTCAATGATGCTATTCTCACAATGAGGGGAAAATGGGCTAATGGAGCCCAGCATGGTTTCCCCCAATGATAACTGGGCTAAGGGAGCCCAGCCCAGTTTTGCATGCCCATGTGAACCACCAGTATCGGGCTTGATCCCAGTGACTACACAGCGGAAAAACCGCCTAAGTAGCCTCCCTTCAAAATAAAGTTAAGGGAGCAAGTACTCCCTTAACCTCATTTTTCTGCTCATATATCAGCCACAGCTGCTTTCAGCTACAGCTGGCATACATGGGGTGGGATTCCAATAATGCACTGGGGCGATGTGCGGTGGTGCCGACCCTTGGAGCTGCAGAGGGAGCTATACTTATCTGGGTGGGCAATCCGCCTGCCCAGGGAAGGAGAGAGGATTATCTGCGGGGAGGGTGAGTGCAACCTGCTCTCCATGCAGACCTTCCAAGAGCTCTTCTCACCAATCATGAGAAGAGCTCCAAGGTCTTGTTGAGGCTATTGACATGCCAATCCCGGCACCTCCATGGCGGCAAACCTACCTAAATAGCCATGCAGTAAAATGAGGTTAAGGTAGTGAACACTCCCATGGTCACCTTTTTTTGCTCACCAGGCTGCATGGAGCCTGGGGGGGAGGGGGGATTCCCATGATGCACCACTCACTCGCACAGTGCATCATGGTACTTCTGGGGGCAGGGGTGACATGTCTCAGCCCCCGACCCTCCCTGCTGCCTTGGAGAACTGGTAATCATCTGGGTGTGCAGGGATGACACCCAACAACAGCGCTGTGGTTGTATGCAGGGGAGGTAGGTTTCACCCGCCTTCCCCACAGCCCGCTCTGGAGCCCTTCTCATGGATCATGAGAAGAGGCTGATTGTATCATTAATTCCTTTATTCTCTTGCAGCTAGTCCCTGTTCTCTAACTACTAAGGCAAAGTTGTGATGTCGAGTCGGTGCCGACTCCTGGCGACCACAAAGCCTGGTGGTTGTCTATGGTAGAATTAGAATTTGGTAGAATTAGAAGTGGGGTGTGTTACCATTGCCATCTCCTGTGCAGTATGAGAAGATGCCAGCCTCACAACTTTGTAAGTTTGTAGATAAGAGAGCTAGTTCTGTGCATTATGAGTCAAGTTAAAGTAAAGGTGGGCAGGGCTTATAATGACTATGGCTGAACTGGAAGAGCTTGTTTCTGAAAATCCCACCCCCATTTCTGAAATTGGGGACCGCTGCACCATTAGGTGGCTCTCTCTAACTACTGCCTGGGCTTTTTTAAGACTATTGTTACTTCCATGTCATGTTCCTCTGGGGATGCAGCATAATTTCTGAAATGGGGGTGGGATTTTCAGAAACAAGCTCTTCCAGTTCAGCTATAGTCATTATAGGCCTAGCCCATCCACCCACCTTTACTTCAACTTGATTCATAATGCACAGAACTAGCTCTCTTATCTACAAACTTACAAAGTTGTGAGGCTGGGGAGGAGGCGGGGAAATCAGAACTGGAGCTCAAGCCAAAGGCTGCTTCTAAGCTAAGCTCTTCCTGCAGACCTGAAGAGCCCTTTCTCACAATCCATGAGAAGGGCTTGAAGGGGCGAGGGAAGGAAGCCTCGAAAGCTTACCTCCCCCTCAGATGATCCTCTCCTCGTTGCTGGGTGGATGGATTGACCGCCCAGATGATTGCTGGCTTCTGTTAGCAGCAGGGAGGTTTGGAGGCCAGGAGGCCACCGGAACTCCCATAATGCACCACGCGGGTGTGTAGTGCATTATGGGAAGTTTGTCTAGGCCAACCCGGAGGCTGCTGGTGTGTGAGTGCCACACAGAGCTGAACAGCAATGACAAACAATCAGTTAACCCTGGTTTACACCCATAACCTGAGCTAACAGCTGCGGCTCCCTTGTGTGTTTGCCACCGTGCCACCCCTGGAAGCCACATGGCTCCTGGAAGTTCTCATGCACAGGCTAAAATGGGCTGGGCTTCCCTAACCCAGTTTTGCCTGTGTGTGATAACAGCCTTGAACTATAGGAAGGATGGATTTACACTCCTGTTTACTCATTGATCAGGAATAGCTGGCCCGGGCACAGAGCATCTGCACTTCTAGTTCTCCCCGCTCCTTTCCCCCTCCTTTTTGGCTTTCCCCCATTCTCAGCCTCCCCCTGGCCGCTGCTGCTTTCTCTCCCACTGCTGCTGCCATTTTCTTTCTTTCCCTCCACCACTGCTGTCATCATTTTCTTCCCCCGCCACACACTGCCACTTTCTCCCCCTGCCACTGCCACCACCATTCCTCTTCCCCCTCTCCGCCCGCATGTGTGTCCTTTCCTCAGCCCCTCCTGGCAGCTCGCTTGCAAACTGTCATGAAAGCCATGCATGGAAGACTTCCGAGTGTGCTCATAACCTTTATTGCTGATTGAAAAATGTAGTTCTTCATTTCTTATGACTCATTTATTATTTATTCATTTAATTTCTATACCGCCCTTCCAAAAATGGCTCAGGGCGGTTTACACAGAGAAATAAATAATAAAATGGATCCCCGTCCCCAAAGGGCTCACAATCTAAAAAGAAACATAAGATAGACACCAGCAGCAGTCACTGGAGGTACTGTGCTGGGGGTGGATAGGGCCAGTTACTCTCCCCCTGCTAAATAAAGAGAATCACCACGGTAAAAGGTGCCTCTTTGCCAAGTTATCATTCTACCAAGTAGAATAAGAATTCCCAGCATTCCCATTGACACTGAATGTCTGAGCAACCTTAGAAATGTATACTGCGGAGAGCTGGAAACTTTGGTGAGCCCTTTGGGCCATTGTAAACCTTTTCAGCTGCCATTCCCACCTCCCACCTTGTAACTTTGGGAAAGGAGGCAAATTAGTATATGAGGGAATAGATTAGAGAACAACTTCCAAATCTTAGAGAATTGTCAGAAAAAGTCTAGGTTCTCTCTCTCTCTCTCTCTCTCTCTCTCTCTCTCTCTCTCTCTCTCTCTCTCTCTCTCTCTCTCTCTCTCAGAAAAGTTCTCATTAAAAAGCCCCATCTAGTTTGTATCAATTTGGGTAGATATTGCCCATATCTAATTTTCTCTCTGCCGGTTCAGCCTATGGCAGGCCAATTACTAGATTCTAAACTTTCTGGATTATAAAGATGCTTTCAGTGTTAACTTTGGTACTACCTAATGACAAATATTTGGCTGAATTTGTTACTTTAACAGATGCCTGGCTAGTTAAATACTCCCGCTGGTCCAGCAGGCTGGCATCAAAATACCTTGAGAATTAGGCTTGGAGAGCAATCTTTCTGTTTTTTCTTGCAATACTTGAGCTTTTTAGCAGCTGTGGAATATAACTTATTTTCTTTTAGATACGTTGCATCTGTACATATAGAATTTGTTTTACTGTAGTCCTTTCATTGTGCTATAAAATTATATCCACCATCACTGATCATAAGAACTTCCAGGATTTTTAGCCTACTTTCCGGTAGGCTTGTGAGATCACCCAGCGTACTGTGTGTGTGTGTCCATGTGTCCCCCCTATCAACTTCACAATGCCTCGACCCATATGAACCGAATCAGGTACAGTTGTAGGGACACATACATACACCTAAATAGCATAGTTTGTGATGATGTCATCCACCCTGATCCAAGACGGCAGACACATAAACTTTTGAGGCGCAGGTGGGCTAAGTTGTGAACCACCTAACCAATTTGAACCAAATTTGCTACAGATGTAGGGGCACATAGGGATGCCCAAAAGGTGTGGTATGTGATGATGTCATCCACTCCCATTCAAGATGGCGGCCACATGAACATCTGAGGTGCAAGCAAACTAATTTGTGGACTGTCTAACCAACTTAAACCAAATTAGTTACAGTTGCAGTGAGTGACACATAGGGACACCTCAATGGCATAGTCTGTGATGATGTCATCCACCCCGATCCAAGATGGTGGACATGTAAACTTTTGAGGTGCAAGTGGCTAACTTGTGAACTCCCTAACCAATTTGAACCAACTTTGGTACATATGGAGGGACACATAGGAATGCCCAAATGGAATGGTTTGTGATGATGTAATACACTTCAGTTCAAGATGGTGGCCACATGAATTTATTTATTATTTCTCTAGGTAAACTGCTTTGGAACCTTTTGTTGAAAAGTGGTATATAAATTGTTGTTATTGTTGTTGTTATAATTGATGCTGGTTCATCTCAAACTTGGATTGGCACCCCTTTTGGTGTCTAGTTTGGTTCAGTTCAGTTCCAAACTGGTCAAACTGCACTGGCTCTATTCAAGCCAGGTCCATATAGAACTGGTTCTACAGACCTCTACGACATACCTAGCTGTGGTGATTGGGGGCGGGGGGTGCAGAGATGCTCTTCAGTCAAAATCAGTAGCACTTTAAAAGTGTGTATCTTTGGCTGGCCCAAGGCCAGGTTGTTGTAGGTTTTTCTTCTTCTTTTAACATGGCCTATTTTATATACTTGAGCATTTGCTATAATATGATTAAAACATACATTTATATTTTACATATTTGATCATTTGTTTTAAAATAATTTTGAATTTACACTATTTAAATTGCCACTATATTAAAATGAGCTGCTACACAAAGGGGCTATTCTCATGATCAGCCAAAATCGGCCTAGGAGACCCTAGCCTGATTTTGGCTGATCATGTAAACCACCAAGCTCGCACGTGAGGCCGGTGGCTTACAAGCGGCTAGCCCGTTTTTTTAGCCCTCCCCTTAGCCTGGGTTTGCGGAGTGAGCACTCTGCAAACCCGGGCTTTCCGATCATGAGTAGCCATGGCACAGCTCCACACCGCGACTACTCATGAGGAGACCCCCCGGAGGGGAGGCAAAAATCCGCCTCCCGGCTCCAGGGGTCTTCCCAGTATGCCATGCGTGCTAGCACAGGGCATACTGGAGATTCCGGGGGCTGTGTGGCCCCTGAGCTCCCCAACCCCCACCGGCTCCATCATGCAGCCGGCAGTTGTGTGGGCAGCCATTCCAGCAACCCAGGGCTCCCGCTGGGATTGTCTACGGCAAAAGTGGGCTTAGCCTGCTCTCCCTTAAAAAGCGGCAAAAGCGGGTCTCACTGATCGTGAGACCTGCCTCAAAGTACTGGATGGGTTCATATATTAGGGTTTAGTTTAATGGCCAAAAGAAGTTTGTGCATGAACATTAGATTTTTCCCCCTATTTTAATTAGAACTAAATCCACATGTAGCCTGTTCATTTCAGAGTAAAATTTTTATTGCCAATGTGAAAAAGCACACTATAAAACAAATGTTCCCTGAATATTACCAAATCATACTCATGTGGTTACATTTAGCTCTGTATTTACATAGTTCAGTATCTTCATTATTATAGTGTCATATGTTTATCAGTTTATAACAAGGAACTTTTCCTTTTATGTCGGAAGTCTCTGCTTCCAAATCTGGCAGGGTATTTTGCTTTATATTAGGAAATAAAACACTTCTAAGTTAATGCCAGGGGAAATTGCAGGAAATCGTTCAATTAAACCAGTAAACATATTTTATTTTATTTTCTCCAAGGGGCCATTTTAACCTTTCAATAATCTCTTTTTCCAGAAGTCATCAATAAATAATTGAATCTACACAATACTTAACCAGGTGCAGCAACCAAAAAGAAAGAAAGAAAGAAAATGAGGCGAGTCTCACAATCAGTGAGACTCTCTGAGAGCGGGTTAGTGGGGAGAGCGGGCTTAGCCAGATCGGCCACCCACACAACTGCCAGCTCCATCATGGAGCCAGCGGGGGCTGCGGGGATCGGGGGCTGCATGGGGCATCCTGGAGAGACCCCCATGGCCGGGAGGCTTGTTTCAGCCTCCCAGCAGGGGTCTCCTCATGTGTTGCCATGGCATGGAGCCGCAGCATGGCAATACATGATCAAACAGACAGGGTTAGCGGAGCGCTTGCTCTGCTAACCTCGTCTAAGGGGCGAGCTCCATAAGTGGGTTACCAGCTTTGAGGACACTGGGCTTGCCTGCAAGCCTGGTGGTTCTCATGCTTGCCAGAAAGCAGGCTAGACTCCCTTAGCCCACTTTTTGGCAATTGTGAGAATCGCCTCATTGTTTAAAAGTATTTCCTTCTTAGGGATCAAAATTCAATCCAACTGTAGAATTAGTAGACACTAGTATGCTGCAAATGAAGCACTAACATCCCATAGGAAATAAATAAAACAGATAATGGTTCATGTGAGCCTGAAGTACCCACCCCTAGAGGTGGACAGCTCACTGTGTCTCTGGGATTCTGGCCTTGCCTCTGCTAGGTTGACATCCTGACTAACTGAATAAAGACACTGTAGGAGGCTGTGTCCTTGCAACCAGAGGCTTCTTCACTACCAGAGCACATGTGTGGTGGGAGGAACAATTTTCATTTATCTTCCCTGTCTCCAGAAGTGCTCTGTGCCTTCCAAAAATAAGCCCCTGAAAGTCATAAAGCCCTTATGAAATATATTTTGAAGGCACAGAGCACTTCTGGAGAAAGAAAGATCGGCAAAAATCACTTCACTTTCCCCCGCTGTTCCACATGGCGAAGAAGCCTCTGGCTGGGGTAAAAGCAGCCTCCCAATGTATTCTTGTTTCATTAATTAGGATGGCATTCATAGTTCGTTAGTTAGGATTAGATCCAGACTTCTCTAGTGCAAACATTTTGCACTGGCACAAGGAGCCTTAGAGTTTTCCAGTAATTTTCTGAGAAACTTCGTAGTAATTAGGAGCATAGGAAGCTGCCATATACTGAGTCAGACCATTGGTCTATCTCGCTCAGTATTATCTACACAGACTGGCAGCAGCTTCTCCAAGGTTACAGGCAGGAATCTCTCTCAGCCCTATCTTGGAGATGCCAGGGAAGGAACTTGGAGCCTAGATGCTCTTCCCAGAGCGGCTCCATCCCCTAAGGGGAATATCTTACAGTGCTCACACTTCTAGTCTCCCTTTCATATGCAACCAGGGTGGAACCTGTTTAGCTTAATGGGACAAGTCATGCTTGCTACCACAAGAGGAGAGGAGAGCTGGTCTTGTGGTAGCAAGCATAGCTTGTCTCCTTAGCTAAGCAGGGTCTGCCCTGGTTGCATTTGAAAGGGAACCTAGAAGTGTGAGCACTGTAAGATATTCCCCTCAGGGGATGGAGCCACTCTGGGAAGAGCATCTAGGCTCCAAGTTCCCTCCCTGGCTTCTCCAAGATAGGGCTGAGAGAGATTCCTGCCTGCAACCTTGGAGAAGCCACTGCTAGTCTGTGAAGACAATACTGAGCTAGATAGACCAATGGGTTGACTCAGTATATGGCAGCTTCCTATGTTCCTAAGACCAGCTCTCTTTTAAATTATTTGATTTAAAGTGGTTATGATAATGGTTCATAGGCCAACTATATCCCGGGCATTGGGATCAGCATTAAAACTAACTTGAAAATGTGAGATATTTTTAACCCTTTTTGGGTGAAAAATGTTGTCCTTTCTTGACAGATAAGCATGCTTCCACAGAACCTCCTTTCTTCTCATCGAACAAGTTCAGACATCATGGGGAACCATGGTTTTTTTTAGCTGAGCTTTGTTTAGTCTGAATGTCTGAAGCTACACCAGTCAACAACCATGGTTTATTTGAGGCAGTCAACCCCCAATATGAACTCAAGTTTGGATATTGAGTTGTAGTTTGTGTAATTATGATGTCGTGCACTCTCTGAATCCACAATCATGGCTTAATCTTAGTTTGCTTCAGTAGCTGTGCCCTCACAGAACTCTCACATATGGCTGTTTCAGACATCTCATGGAACAGTGGTTAATGGGCTCTGCACAACATCTCGGAGCATAGAGTGCGCGTACTCCCTGCTCCTATCTTTGCACAAGATCTGGAACGTATTTCCAACCTAGGGTTAAGATCTTTGCGAATCTGAAGCAAGTTGATTAGAATAAACTGAGATTGGTCATGACATTCAAACTGGTCAATCTCAGCTTATTTTAACCTAGATAGGAAGTGGGCACTTGCATGAGGATGAGTGGGGGTAACAAAATATAACAGGTGCAGAGCTTTAGATATCTGGGGTAGTTCTTAGCACTACAGACTCTTGGAAGCCCCACTTCAGCAGTGCCATGCAAGCAGCTCAGAGGAGCTCCACAGCTATATTAAGATTCTTTTATGGCAAAGGAGGGGAATTGGTACCATCTGCCCTGAAGCTGTTTGAGGCCAAGTCATTCGCCCAAGTTTTGTGTGGCACACAACTAGGAATTTACATCAAGCATAAGGAGATGGAGACTGTCCAAACTAAATTCTTGAGGGCAATTTTTGGTGCACATAAATGTGTGTCCAATGTAAGTTTGAGGTTGGAGACAGGGATTCTAAGAGTGGAGGCAAGGGCATGGAAGCTGATGGGCAACTAGTGGCTGAAGCTCAAATTGTGCCCTGTAAGTTTGGCACCTCTGGTGCTCACTGACAATTATAAATTGGGATGGGATACAGCACTTAGGGAGAACATTTTGTCCTATGGACTGTCCCACAAGTACCTGCTGTCCTTGGGCCTTGTCCAGGCCCAGAGGGTATTTGCGCAGAGACTAGAGAATGAAGAACACCAAAAGGATCTCAGTATGATCTCTGACCTCAATAGAGAGTATTATATAAATAACTGTTTAAATAGCTGTTCTCCAGCGAAATATCTATCATTACTTACAGTGAGGGAAATATGTATTTGATCCCCTGCTTATTTTGTCCGTTTGCCCTCTGACACAGAAATGACCAGGCTATAATTGGAATGGTAGGTTTATTGTAGCTGTGAGAGACAGAATAACAACAAACAAACCCTCAAAAGCCCAGTGCCCAAAAGTCAGCGATGGATTTGCATTGTAGTGAGGGAAATAAGTATTCGATCCCCTATCAACCAGCAAGATTTCAGGCTCCCAGGTGTCTTTTCACTATATGCAGGTAACGAGCTGAGATGAGGAACACCCTCTGTAAGGGACCGCTCCTAATCCCAGCTTGTTACAGTACCTGTATAAAAGACACCTGTCCATAGAAGCAAGCAATCACTCAGCTTCCAAACTCACCACCATGCCCAAGACCAAAGAGCTGTCGAAGGATGTCAGGGACAAGGTTGTAGACCTGCACAAGGCTGGGCTACAAGACTATTGCCAAGCAGCTTGGTGAGAAGGTGACTACAGTTGGCACGATAACTCGCAAATGGAAGAAACACAAAATAACTGTCAATCTCCCTCGGTCTGGGGCTCCATGCAAGATCTCACCTCGTGGAGTTGCAATGATCATGAGAACGGTGACAAAGCAGCCCAGAACTACACAGGGGAAACTTGTCAATGATCTCAGGGCAGCTGGAACCATAGTCACCAAGAAAACAATTGGTAACACACTATGCCGTGAAGGACTGAAATCTTGCAGTGCCTGCAAGGTCCCCCTGCTCAAGGCAGCACAGGTACAGGCCCATCTGCAGTTTGCCAATGCACATCTGAATGATCCAGAGGAGAACTGGGCGAAAGTGTTGTGGTCAGATGAGACCAAAATCGAGCTCTTTGGCATCAACTCAATTCGCCGTGTGTGGAGGAGGAGGAATGCTGCCTATGAGCCCAAGAACACTATCCCCACTGTCAAACATGGAGGTGGACACATTATGCTTTGGGGGTGTTTTTCTGCTAAGGGGACAGGACACCTTCACCGCATCGAAGGGACGATGGATGGGACCGTGTACCGTCAGATCTTGGGTGAGCACCTCCTTCCCTCAGCCAGGGCATTGAGAATGGGTCATGGATGGGTATTCCAGCATGAAAATGACCCAAAACACACAGCCAAGGCAACAAAGGAGTGGCTCAAGAAGAAGCACATGAAGGTCTTGGAGTGGCCCAGCCAGTCTTCAGACCTTAATCCCATAGACAATCTGTGGAAGGAGCTGAAGGTTCGGGTTGCCAAACATCAGCCTCGAAACCTTTCTGACTTGGAGAGGATCTGCAAAGAGGAGTGGGACAACATCCCTCCTGGGTTGTGTGCAAACCTGGTGGCCAACTACAAGAAACGTCTGACCTCTGTGATTGCCAACAAGGGTTTTGCCACCAAGTACTAAGACATCTTTTGTGAAGGGATCGAATACTTATTTCCCTCACTACAATGCAAATCCATCGCTGACTTTTGGGCACTGGGCTTTTGAGGGTTTGTTTGTTGTTATTCTGTCTCACAGCTACAATAAACCTACCATTCTAATTATAGCCTGGTCATTTCTGTGTCAGAGGGCAAACGGACAAAATCAGCAGGGGATCAAATACTTATTTCCCTCACTGTACCTCCCCCAAGTAAAGCATTCTTCAGAGCCAGATTTGATGTGCTCCTCTCGGCAGTACTTTTTTGGCAGGTATAATAAAACACCTCAAGCCAATAGGCTCTGTCCTTGTGGTGAAGGAATGCTTGAGACAATACATGTTCTTTTGTACTGCTCCTTCTATAAAGACTCACGTGCCAACTTGATTACACCCTTGGTATTGAACAGGCCAGGCAGGGACTGGTCTTACTACACACATTTTCTCCTCTCTGATGAGTGTGAAAGGTAGCCAACTTTTGTTTGACAGCCATGAAAATCAGACAACAAAGGACCACTGATGAGATGTAATTTGATCTTGCTACCATTATTATACTTAATTTGATTTGCTGTACCTATTGTATAGCATTGTATTGTATATGGGGGGGGGGGTGTTTGGCTCTTGGATTTGTATGTCTCTGATCACTGATTGTAAATAAAGTTCTTCTTCTGCATGAGGATGGGAAGAAAGACAAGCCTAGGTCATGGGAGATAAGAAGAAGGGACATGATGCAAATAAACCCATGATATGGTGAAACAAATTAAGATTTGGAGATTGTCTGTGATTCTGATCTTGATTTGTTAAATAAACCCTCAATAACATAAACTGTGTATCTGCATGATGTCTGAATTTATCCTTTGTCTTTCTCAGAATCATAGGCACTGATTTTGGGGGAACAGCCTAGATGTCTTAATGTGGTGCTTTGTGCCAAGAAATACGATTAAGTACAATTAGTGCCATCAGCAGCTTCTGCGGATGTGAATGAGTCCTAAGTATTTTGTGGATGTAACAACTGATAAAGTAAGGACTCTTGAAGAATGTGTGTTGCTCTGAAAGAGGCTGAGAGAGATTGATTACTAAAGCATCAAAACCAAAAGGGAGTTTTGTGTGCTGTTTTTGTACTGGAAAACATAAAGAAATAATGAGCAAAGCAGAGAAAGATCTGACAACTTATAACTCTTCAAGGGGCACTTCACCAAAGCAGGCTTAGAGGGTGTTAAGTACAATATGCATGGGAGCCATTATACTGGAAAAGCTAATGGAGGGGGAAATGGATGAAAACAAAAGCAACAGAATGGTTGTGTAAAGTCCAGTATTTCCTAAGGGCATATGGATATTTTTTTAAAAAAAGAATAATTCATTTTGCGACAGCAAGAGTAACAAAAGTAGATTGTATATCTACTTTGTGCTGGTTTTGGAATGTGTACCTGAACTCTTATGGTCAATTCAGTGTATTATTTAGCAAAAGGTCATTACAATAATAAAATGGATAAAATAAAATGCAGTATGGTGTTTAACATGGTAAACCATCCATTTCAATAAAATCTGTTATATCAAATCTTCTCTTTCGCAGATTATTCACCATGTCATCCCTTACAAAGGCATTTCCCACTTTTATGTAACAAAGACAAATTGGGCTATCCTATGAGTAATAAACTAGTCACAATTACACCAAATGACCTAGATTTTGTCAGATTATTCACATTTGATAACCTAGATAACAAACGTATCTAGGTTAACAAATAACAAAAGACAACACTTTCCCCCTGCGGGGTCTATAGATAAAACAAATAATGGAAAGTATCTTTCACTGTGTTTGGAATGTGTGTACACACACACACACACACGTCAGTTCACAGGTAGTTTTCAATAACAGCCAACACATGCAATAAAGATTGTGTACAATGAACAGAATGTTATATCAGTCATGAAAATAACACTAGATTATGTGTCTTCTCTTATATAGGATTTATATGGCGGAAATATACCACTGGATCTGATTCATGTTCAGATCTGAGGAATAGAGGATCATAGCTGAATCCTCTGCTTGGATTTTTTTTAAATGTTAAATCCATATCTTTTTAAGGATTTGCTAATCCAACCCATCCTTGTGATACACTGCTATAGTTGCTGGCTGATTATTTCTTTGTTTTTGGTTAACAGATTAGGATGGTTTTTGACATTGCATCAATGGGAACTAATGGCGAGGAGATAGCATCCTAAAAGGTGGAAATACCTCTTTTTTTGAATGAGAAATACATCAGAACTTGGAAAAGGAAAGGGGCAGAAACATCAGCCAGTAGTTCTGAAACCCCCGAGACAGAGGCTGCATTCCCACATAATGGGGGGCCAGAGTTGGAGGGATCTGTGGTTTCCTTACCGTTACATCTGAACCCAGGCAACTCCGGTCCTATCTGTAGCACGACCCGAGGTCACACTGATGAGACTCCAATTTGAACCCTCAATTTGTAGTGAGGTTTAGCTACTCCAAACCAAAGGTCAATGGAGCCTCCCTGCTGATGGAATGCAGGACTGGAGACTGCATTTGGCTGGACTGGAGGGAGGAAGCTCCTCCCACTCTCCCTACCTGGTTGGCTGTGCAGGCTGTTCTTCAAGCAAGAAGAAAGCCCACACAGCCAGATCCCCCTGCCTCTCTGCAGTCTAGCTGACTGCAGAGAGGATGCTCTCCTAAACATCTGAATGTGGACAGGAGAGCAGGGGTAGTGGATCCGCTTGTGCATTGGACCCACAGTTGTGTGTTACATGTGAATTCAGCCAGAGATTTGATTTGACTGAAGGTAAAACATCTTGGAGTACAAATTTGGTCTCTGTGGGTCTGTTTTGAAGTAGCAGATCTGCTGCCTTGTAGGGAGTACCTCTTTGCTTTCCTGTCTGTGCTGTTTGTATATTTGTCCTTAATTACTACTAAGACAGCCTACATCTCTAGTGTTTTCTCATCCAAAGGAAACTGAATTTTTGACTTACTGCTGGGGAAAGGGGAACTGCATAACAAAATCTTCCCATTTAGCTAACTAGTTGTGTTCCTGTTACTTGCTTGTCCAGGAGATTTGGACTGGGCGGAGTCCAGACTGGGCGGACTTTCAGATACTACATGGTTACTGCCAGATGGAACCAGATGCATGAAACCTGTCTTTGCTATTCTGGAAGGGATTCTAGATGGTTAAAAATTCATATAATTATTCTGGCAAACTTCTAATTTGCATTTATAAGACCCCACATTTCATCCCTGTGCAGTATCAGTGGTATAACCTGTTCTGAAAAACATATGAGAAGTGGAGAAAGAAAGTTGCCTCTTTTTCCATGGATAAAAACAGAAACTTGGAGATTCTTGGCCTGCTGTTATATTGTCATTCTAGAATAATGGAATACACCCCTTGTCCGGCTACACGGCCCTGTCCCCTTTACCAAGCCTGGCTAGGCTTATTGAGTCCGGCCTCAGAGCAGGGACGGGGAGGGGTTGAGTGTCACCCTGTGCCTCCTCTGTCCCAGGCTGCTTATTTCTTGTGTCTGCCCCTCTCCGGGGGCTCCTAACACTCTCCACCATCCCAGCCTCTCTTCCCCAGCCAGCTCCTTATATGCCTCCTTACAGGATATGCATTGCCCGCCCCCAATTACAGGGGCCAACGCCCCTCTTTATTCCCTGTAATTGACTACCCTTTACAGCTGTTGCCAATGCCTCTCCCCCTCCTCCCTCCTCCTGCTCAGACCCCCTCCCTTCGGGAGGCATGCTGCTGATGTTATCCTCATGTGCCAACCCTTTGGTCTTCTCGGGGCTCAGCTCCTCCTCCACTGGAGCTGAGTCCCTGCCCATTGGCAGTCTTTCCTACATCGCTTCCCAGTTGCCACCCTTCCTTGTCACCTTGGGCCTCCTCACCACCCCACCCTTGGAGATAAGGACAGCCAGCCTCGCTGGACACCCATATAGGTAAAGCTTTGGTTTTGCCCAATTTTTGGTCCATGCATGAATCATTTACGTAGTAGTGGTCACCTCTATTGACTGACATCCAGACTAATGCCATACTAGCTCAAATAACAAAAATGCACACATGAAAGAAGGTTGCATAGCTGAGTGCATACTCAACATTGCACACTCTTGTGGTCTTGTTCTGCTTGTGCAAGCATTGTGCTTGCACAACAAGGATGGCAGGGCGGCTTTGCATAATTCCCTGAACACATATGGACCAGGGAAGAGATTTCATGGCAGGAGGCACATCACAGGCTGCACAAGCACATCCTTTTGCATCAGTGCAACATAGTTTGGAACGCAAGCTCCCGACCTAGCGGAGTAGCTCATGCAACATTCTTGCACTGATGCAACATGTTTGTATTAGTACAGTGTTAGTCTGGATATCAGCCACTACTATTCTGTAATAGTTTATCTTTAGCTATTCCTCTTACATAGATTTCCATAAGCCTTCAGTAAAGGTCTAAAGCTGATTAGGGTGGGAAAAAAAGAGCACCATCCATGTATTTAAAGGTCAACAACTTATGGGACTGAACCGAAACAGGAACACATTTTACTCCCTACCATTTTGCAAATGCTATACATAGAAATAAAACAGCAAGGATACAGTCCTGACACACTTCCCTTGTAGTGGGGATCTTATCAAACATCTGCCCCTGCATTCTAACTTTCATAGCTGACTTTTTATAAAGTGTTTGACAGAATTAAGACTCTGCTGTCAATACTTGTGCTTCAGAGTTTAATTCAGAGGATGTCTTGATTAATACCATCAAAGGCAGCAGACAAGTGTATGAAGGCTGCAAATAGGTATTTTTAGAGCCTCAGGCATATCTGTTAAGAACATGATCCAGGACATAGCTTTGATCAGTAGTGTTCCTTCTTTTTCTGAATCCTGCCTGTTTTTCTGAAATGATGCCATGTTTTTCTGCCTAGTCTCTAATTAGCTTAAAAGAAAGTGAACATACAGTTGGGATGTCCAATAACTGTTTAGAGGCTGTGTTCACACAATCACAGCAATCCTGGTTAAAGTGTTAACCAGAATAGCTGAGCCTTATAGGGCTGATTGTGCAAATCCAGAATTTCTGGGCAATTCTGGTAATCGCTGTGGTTAAACTGCATTTAACTGGGAAAGATAGCCAGGATCTGATCCTGGTTAAATATGAGTTAACCACAGCAGTTTGACCAGAATTGCCCAGAAATTCTGCATTCTCACAGTCAGCTCTGTTGGGCTCAACTATCCCGGTTAATTCTATAATCAGGATGGCTGTGATTGTGTGAATGCAGCCTCTGTGTGTTTTCATAAAGTTTGACCCTTAAGAGGCTTGGGTCTGGAGCCACAATTCCAAAGGCTAGCCAACCAACTCCCATATTCCAGCTATGTATAAAAGACCACTGGATGTTTACATTGTGACTAAAGGGGTGTGTGTGTGTGTGTGTGTGTGTGTGTGTGTGATATGATATGATATGATTTGAGATTGAATGATTGATTGATTGATTGATTGACTGATTGATTGATTTTTCTTTGCTTGATTAACCAGCCATGTAAGATCAATCTAATCCTGGATAACAAAATGCTTAATGAACCATGAACAGTGCACCTCTTCATATTAATTTGATTTATTAACCTTCCACCATACTAATCTTTCCCCTTGCTGTAGACATGGAGAAAATGTCACCTTGAATTTCACCCAATAATATTTGTGATTTACTTTGTCTTAAGCATAGCCATCTCATTGTACCTTAAAGAAACAAAACCATGGATCACATTTGACTATGAGTGTTCTGGATAGCTTAGGACTTACCTTTGGGAAAGTTGAGCAGGAAAAAAATTGACCTGCTTTCTTCTTGTTCCTTTCTGATAGTCCCTCCAGTCTTCTAGCATGCCCTTGTGATATGTTTCACTACAAAAATATGCCTCAGAAGATATTCGCCATTGCCAAACACTAACAAAGGGCTAAATCCTCCCCTGAAGGGAGTGGGGAGAGTAACTAAGGATAAAACAATAATACAAAAGAAGGTACTTGGGTCACTTAGCTTTTCTGTGGAGGACAGAGGAAACCTTGCTATGTTCCCTGATTGGTGCTGCTGTCTCATAATGACTCCAGCCACGAATCATAACAAAGATGTGGAAGAAGACAGATAAAATATAGCATATTAAAGATAGCAATGCTGGAGGCTGGACCCATAGGTATTGTCATGAACACAAGCCCCCTGGACCACCCACCAGGCCTGGGTGATGAAAGCTCTGGGGATGAGAAGTATGAATGGAGGCCAGACTCCCTTGCTGTACCCTTGTACCACAATCCTGAGGGCCCACCCAGTGACACAGAGCTATCGATCTCAGAAGATGAGGAAGGGAATGCAAGAGAGTTGGCACCACCAGAAACCCTTGATCCAGAAGAACCACTGCCCCCACCTCACCCAGAAGATACTCCCTTGCCTCCATCTTCTGACTATGAGGACTCCCTGGAACCACAACAAACAGGAGAAATCGCTGCCTGACTGGAGAAGCCTGAGTATAAGGAACAGGGCACAGCTCCTTTAAATGACTGCAGTCCCTAGAAGATGTGGAAGGAGCCTGAAACAGGGATCCTGGAGCAGGCCTATTGAAGAGCTCAGTCTTGAAGAAGCAGTTGCTGAAGCAATTTCATTGTAAAGCCTTTCTGCCTGCTACTGAGCTCAATGCCTCAGCAATGCCTACTGAGCTCAATGCCTTGACTCCCTGGTTCCTGACTTCGCCTTTGTCTCCTCCTGTATACTGTCTCTTGCTACTGACCCATTGATTGTCTGACCACACTTCTTGCTTGCTCCTGTTGGACTGCATACTGATACTGACCTTTGCACATGTGACCTTGACCTTGCCTTGTGGAAGCAAATTCTACTATGCTCCAGCTTCAACCATTGGCCATCACGGAGCTGCACTAACCTGATAGGCTCACCAGTAGGTACCAAACACATCAAGTATCAAGGTGGATATGTCAAGGCTTGGATGCAAAACAAGCACTAGGCAGGCTAGTAGTTCTGCACAGTCTGAGAAAGAACTTGGTCTTGCTCAGACTAAGGAGTCAGGCCATAGTCTGAGGCATTGTAGAACCTGCTTGGAACCATATTGGTCTTTCTGTATCACCTGACACTTGCTAAATAAGCAATTGCAGTACCACCTTCTGGCTATTTGTAGTACAAAGAGTAGGACAGCAGCTCCCTCTTCTGGCATTAAGTCACAGAGAATAAAATGCCAAACTGCATGGGGCAATACATGTCTCTTTAGAAGATGTGCTTAAACACAGAAGCTGACTGGAAGCGATCCTTTTACCTTTTAAAAAAATGAACAAGCCCCGATCTATGCCTGGAGTGTGGCCCATGGTGAGAGGAGTATCTCTTTCCTCCTGAGTGATTTTCACCTCCAGAATCACCCACAATGGGGAATTTGATAACAAAGTGGTAGTTTGCTGCATCTCTAGAGACAAGGGTATTTTTTTTGTTGTTGTTTTAATATGGCCTTAAATCTGGTTGCCAGACTCTCTGGTTCAAGTCCCCTTTGCCTACAAAGTGGCTGTATAACACTCACACTGACTCTAAAATGGCAGATAATGCCAATACAGGGAGCTTAGACGGTACTAATGCTTCTATTAGGGTGTGCTGCATTTATTTATTTATTTTATTATTACATTTCTATACTTCTCCATCCAACAGCTCTGGGTGGTTTACAAACCCAAAACAAAATATAATTATTTAAAAATCAAATTTAAAACCATATAAAATTGAAACAATTCAAACACAGTTTAAAACAGTTAAAACAATTAAAACAATTTAAATATCCTGGAAGGCTAGACAAAAAAAATTTTTTTAAGGGCTACCAACACTATCTAGTAAGGTCTATAAATGATATGATACTGAAGTTATCAAAAGAGCTAAATGTTGAATAATCAGCTGCTCCTCCATATGATGAGGGGGAAAACCTCAGCTTCTTTCCCCCCTACAGCTTAATGGCAGTGAGAGATACTCTCCCACTTCTGCTCCATTATGTTTTCGACCAGGTTATCTTGCTTTCATAACGTTCCATTCACCAGCATACCTTACTCCCTAATGCAGTTGTTGACAGATTATGAGGTTTCTCTTTTCAAGTGCTGATTGCCAAAATAACTCCTACGTGTAGGAGAAGAAGTAACAGTTGTTTAACAGTTATGGAACTTTGCTATGGTTTTGAAAAGATATAAAAAAGGACAGGATAGATATCATACGTGTAGGAGTTAAATTGAGGTCAATATTCCAGAAAGCAATTCCAGTGGTTTATATTTTCAGAGACCTGTTACTCATTACCTTTTCAAAACAAAAAAGGTTGCTGACAATTATTAGCCCAAATTTGTAGTGACACCATTTTGAGGGTGGGCAACAAGATTACAAGTCAATATGAATATGGAATGCCTATTAAAACTAGGTTGAAAAACTGAAATATACACTAGTGAGTGGAGTCACCTCTACAGCACAGCATTTTAAAGCAGATTTTTACACATTCATCCCCTACTCGATGAAGACCATTCTAAAGGGTACTGTGCACCCCCACAAAAAAATTTCAACTTCGATTTTCAAAAACAGATGTTTTGTAGAAAAAATGAGAAGCACAAAACTTGAAACTGCTAAATTTATTTTAAATTGCAAGAATAGGTAATACATCAATTTTTGATTATCTTTCAAAAGGAAATATTTTGGCACACAAATGATTTTGATTGATTTGATACACTCTGCACCGCTCTGAGGTCTGTGTCCTAGGCAGCTGCCTAGTTGGCCTAATGGTAGCACCGGCCCTGGTAATAATACTCAACTACATGCCATTCTTTCATTATATTGTACATTTCTATATCTAATCCATTGGCAGCCAAGATGTGGAACAGGGGCAAGGAAACATGCAATGCAGTGAGCTGATTCAGGCAATACGTTAGAACTGTCCCAACTGATATGAGCTCCCATCTCTCTACATGTGACTGAAGCTCTGGGATGGGAGTAGCACAGGACATGTGCACTCACATCCCTTATTGCATGTTTGGGGCTGCGGGACATATTGTCTAAACTGGGCCAATGATACCACTACATGAGGTAAGGAGCAGAGAAGAATTTGACAGAGGGATGCTGTTTTCAACAGCAGCTCAGTATCCCCCATAATGTCCAGTTACCCCCATCAATTTAATGGGATTTGGATACACTTTTCTTTCTCCAAAGTGCACTCTGTGAACTTGATTGTATGAACGAAACTGATGAAAGAATTATCAAGTAACCACTTTGTGGGGGCACAGTGTAGGCAGAGGCAGATTGTCCCTGAAAGTATAAAATTAAAATGATAATGTCAGTGTATTCACCAAATACAAACAAGTACTGGTACTACTTCCTGACAAAAACAAGCAACAAATTGCAAAGAAGCATAATACTAACGCGAAGACATTTAGAACTGACATCCATAGGCAGATGTTTCATTCTTTACAAGGAGATGCATCTTGGTACAGATGTACTCAGCTGTCAAAGAATGAAATTCAACACAATCTCTGAGGATGAGAGCGTCTTAACCTTATACCAAAGAACACATGATCTTGAAGACAAGATCTGTTTATGCTTTCAAACATCTGGAAAAATGTGAATGTTTCTGGCTGAATGGTTTTATTTTGCCATTCCATTTTATTGTATAACCTCTAGAGTTGTTTTATAGTGTTATCACTTAATACTTACAGAATTGTATAGAGCTTTCATCTGTGATTTTAAAACGCTTGGAAGTAGTCTTTTGGCTGTAATCTGAGAGACTGGTGAGGCGAGGGCATAGAAATTCTATGTCAGATAGACATTGCACACTATGTGCATACACTATGTGCACACTAAATGCTTTTACCTGCCAGGCTTCCACCATAGACAATGAACATACCTACAGTATACTCCAGAATTAGTGTAGGCTACACACTCCCTTTCCAGCAAATCTTGGTTATAGTTTTGTACGTGTTTCTGCGTGTGGGGGGAGGGCAGGGGGGTGGGTGTCGGTGTATTTCTAACAGAGAATTCTCAGCACCTTCACCAAAGTATAGTGCTCAGTATTATTTGAGGGGGGACCATGGCAATTATTTGAGGGGAAACCATGGCAATTAAACAACTACAAAATGTTTTAGTGTAGATGTACAATTCTGCCTGGGCATGTAGGGTTGCATCTCTGGATCTAAATGATGATGAAGGTGGCAGAAGCAGCAGCAGCAACAGTGTGTTGGGCCTTAGGCTTCAGTTGTGTCACCATTAAGCTGCATCAAGGCACCAGAATGCATCATGAGCTTAGCGTTATTGAGTGCTTGTAAGGGAAGAGCAGTTATGTAGAGGTGTCACCCATTATTTCAAGATGGTGGACATGTGACTGTTTGAGGCATACGTGGGCTAATTCATTAACCATCTATCTGGTTAGAGCCACATTTGGTACCATTGTTGGGACACATAGGGACATCTCAATGGCTTAATTTTTGATTATGTCATCCACCCCTATTCAAGATGGTGGATGCATGAACATTTGAGGTGCAAGCTGGTAACTTCTGAACCACCTGATTTGGTACAGTTGTAGGGTCACATAGGGACACCTCAAGGGCATCGTTTGTGAAGATGTCATTCATCCTGATTCAAGATGGCTGATGTGTGAATGTCTGCGGCAGAAGTAGGCTAACTTGCGAAGATGGTAATTATTGATTAAGATTATAGCATGAGGGAAATGGGCAGATTAATTCTTATCAGGGCTTTTTGTTTATAAAAATACCTCTGTGCACTTACTACTTTAAAAAACCCTGTATTTAAAGAAACACTCTTTTAAAAGGTTGAATGCATGTTTTTTCCCTGTTCATGACTAAACTGTATTATTTCTCTAATGGTTACCAGATTGTGTTTCATGGATGCATGCTTTGCTTTAGTGTGGGATGGGGTGGGGTGGCGTGAGGGTCTGAGAGCCTGGATGACTCACAGCTTAATGCTTTGGCCTAATAAATGTGCTGTCTTTGCCCCCTCTTGCACTACAATTGCAACCAGCAATGTAAGAATGCACACATATAAAAAAACTGCAACCAAATTTAAATATCTCCAGAAAAAAGGTGATCTCTCTCTATACTGAAGTGTTCAGTGATGGTGTTCCTAATTTGCAGCCCGATTACAATTTAGGCTGAAGGAAGTCCCCACATCAGTACTTTTAAGTCTTGTAAACTGCAGAAGGAATGTTTTAAGTCTATGCTGAACTCCTCCATTAACATCAGTCAGTCTCAGAAGAATTTAGTGTTAGCTGCATTGTGCTCAATGAGGAGTACTATTTAGCTCGATGAACTAGGGGTGTGCAGAATTGGTTCAACTGGTTCAAGCTCAATCCAGACCAGGCCTGGTTTGGATCAAACTGGTTGGGCCCAGTTCAGCCTGGTCCAAGGGGCTATGCTTGTAAGGGGGAATCCACTGAAGATTCCCCTGTGCCTCTAAAGGGGCATCTGCTGGCGCTGCTGGCAGGGAGCACTACTGCCACGGAACTGCCACTGCCATGCCACTGCACCACCACCATGCCACTGTTGGGAAAGTGTCCTCTTGCCCGCCCCTCCCACCCGCCCTTTGAGCCCCATTAGAGCTTGGAATCCAGTCAGCGGTTTGGTTTGTATGGTTGAACCAGATTGAGCCAGTTTAACGTTAGGAAGCATTGGCAGGAAGACTACTTTACCTTCTCCTAATTCACACTTGTGAATGCACTTGTGAAAGTACCTCCTTTTTTCATGCTGCTTTTCAAGCAGACTTACGTCCAATTTAAGACTCAAGTTGGAGAATCAAAGATTGAAAAAGTACCTTCTTTCAACAGGGTTGCCTACACTGACTGGAGCTAGTCCTGGAGTTTTTTTCACAATATCAAGCTATTAAAATCTCCAGGATTGCTTTCAGCCCTCTTTTGGAGATGGATGCTGATTCCCGGCCAATCCTGCTGGGTTAGCAGCCCTATCTCTCAACCACTAATTCTCCTCAGCAAATACTGTTGAATTCCTAAATGTGCTTTATGAGAATGATATGGGATTAGGAACCTCATATTTTCTGCCTTGACATGTAGTTCTACTATAAGACTCACATAGGTAGCCAGTTACCAGATTCAGCACTGAAAATTAGTATCATTGCACAGATCAGTTGCTTAGATTAATGCCTCACTTTGAATAAATGCCAGCTGCTAATGCTTGTTTGTCTCAACAGTTACCATGTTTCCCAATCTTTGTGTTTGTTTTTATTCTCACCTTTTGTTTCATAGTTCTGCCTGACAAGGAAAAATAGGCTGAGGAACACAACTGAGGCAGTGTTCTTATATCCAATTCACTTCTTATTTAATGGGGGGGGAGCAGTGCTATCCCCTCATCTTGAGCTAATAAAGAACGAGCATGTCAGATAATTGAGACATGCTGTAAATGGAGAGAAGCCCTCCTTATGTGTTTGAGTTATTGACTGAGTGTTCAACAAGCACGTGCAGGGTGAAGGATGTCATAGAAATGGGTTCTGATTGAATGGAGATGTACCTATGTGTGTACACTTGTACCCACATGTGAGACACAAGGAGAGGAGAGCTGGTCTTGTGTTAGCAAGCATGATTTGACCCCTTAGCTAAGCAGGGTCCACCTTGGTTGCATATGAATGGGAGACTTGATGTGTGAGCACTGTAAGATACTCCCCTTAGGAGGATGGAGCCACTCTGGGAAGAGCAGAAGGTTCCAAGTTCCCTCCCTGGCATCTCCAAGATAGGGCTAAGAGAGACTCCTGCCTGCACTCTTAGAGAAGCCACTGCTAGTCTGTGTAGAAAATACTGAACTAGATGGACCTATGGTCTGACTCAGTATATGGCAGCTTTCTATGTTCCTATGAGGTGGAGCCTGCCACCCTCATATTCTAGAACATTTGTAAAGGGCTAGAGCTGCCACAGATGGAGAAGACTTCAGTGAATTGTCTGTGATTGTTGCATAGATGGTGTACGCCTATATTTCTCTGTCTCTTGACCTCCTCCATTGTGCCCAGAATCTCCTTTCTGAACATAGGAATGCAATCAGTCATACAGATTTTTGGTTTATTCTTGATGCCTTAGACCAGGCCTGCTCAACTTAGGCCCCCCAGCTGTTTTTGGACTACAGCCTGCATAATCCCTAGCCACAGTGGTCAATAGCCAGGGATTATGGGAGTTGTAGGCCAACATCTGTGGGAGGGACGAAGTTGAGCAGCCCTGCCTTAGACACAACCAAGAGTCAAAATGGGCCTGGAAAGAACCACCCTGGTACTGCAGTAGCTGAAAGATGGGCTACCTGCTTAAAAAACCAAAACCTGAAAAGAATGATAAATATAGAACTAGCACAAGGGAGAAATGCCAAGAGCCCTCAAGGACATTTTGAGCCATTCTCAATAACTGCCCCAAAGCAACACCCAGTGAGTCATACATGAGAATCACTGCCCACTTGCAACAAAGAAGTCCAGAGCTGGGTTTAATTTACCTGTTCTTCTGTACTCCAGAACTCCTGAATAGAAGCGAGAGTCTCAATATCCACAGACTCATCAACGCTATTGTTTAAAGTAACATTAATTGGTCATTGCCACTGTGGATCTGCATCCAGCTCTGCCCCATGGGCAGGAAAATGCATTAAAAGGGGCCCCTTTTCCAGCCCAAAGTGTTCTTCCTTTGCTCATTCTCAGATTCAACAGTGTTTGGGCCTGTTCCTATCCCACTGTGTGATCCTTGTGTATTCACGTGCACCTTGCCAATCCTTTTGAACTCCCCATTTCACACTAATCATTTGCAGGCTCTGACTTAGTGTTGGGGATCTGCTAGTCTATGTCCAAGCTGTCTTTCTACTACCCAGAAACCTCGCTAACTCCGCCTCTTGCCTGCAACTTTGACTAGATGCAGTACATCTAAAATGGGCCAGTTGGTTTCACGCCCACATTTTTGGACTGCCCTAAGCCCTCATTTACATCCAAAGGCCTCAAGAACATTCTACCCAATGCCTTCCACCCCAGGACAACTACAGCCTTACAATCAACATAGTCCAGTCTTGCAGAGAACTTAGGGTCGCTCTATCTCTTTAATTCTCTCTCTAACACCTGCATCTTGCTATGCTAGGATTCTCTCTAGCTTGCATTAGCCAAGAAACTAAGTGCTCTGCTTAAGATCCATCAGCTCACAGTTAGCTGCTTCTGCCCAGCTCACTGAGAGGTTACCAACTACCACTTTAATGTTATGTGCTTCTGTTTTTCATGAACTTAATCCGTGTTGTCAAATAAATCTGTCTTGACTCCATCACTCCCTTTTGGATGCCTTAACTCTTATGCCTTTACCCATGGCCAGATTTGTGGCTGCCTTATAAAAAGCCTTATATACAAGCTGTGTGCTTGTATATACAGTACTTAATTTGAGCTAATTCCCCAATGTAGTCATAGTCAAACATATAGTCACAGAGTGTGGTGACAATCACTCATCTAGGCAAACATGGTCACAAAATTAGAGCTGCCAGGGTCAATGCACAGTCCCATCTGAATATACTAGACTCTATTTTTGCCTGCCTAAGTCTGTGAAATATTCCAGGTGGTCTACAATGAAACAATAGCACAATTAACTTTAGGAACTGGATTCATAATGTTGGCATCATAGTAGTGACTGTTCTTAACGATGGTAATGATTTCAAAACATTTCAAAACACAGGACTTCATGTGCATCTGATCCAGAACTGGCTAAATGTGTTTGCTAAAGGCTGAGGCTGACAGTTAAAAAATTGCTTCCCCAATGTAACTCCACCCCACTTCCCAAACCTGGACACTGCTCTCTCCTCTTGGCAGAACACATTGCTGCCACCATGCTCCCAGATATGGGCAGCTGGACTTGTCCACATGGCCTCAGTAGCCAGTGACAACAGTGGTGGCAGCAACGGAGGAGAGATCTCCTGCTGCCACCATTGCTGGCTACAGAGGCAGCATGGACAAGCACAGGCAGCCTCCAAATCTGGATACATGATGGTGGTATGCTCTGCAAATAGCAGAGAGCAGCATCTAGAAGGTGGGATTAGGGTGAAGCTGTGCAGGCCCAACATCCAGGGGTGGATCTATATTTGAGCCAGCCAAGTCACACTTTTAAAGGAAGGGAAGATTAATGGAAATGGCTCCCCCTCCCTCTCCAGGGACTTTTACACACAGCGGACTTCACTGCGTGTTTACTGGGAGGCTTTACTGCAAACTTGAAGTTGTCCCCAAAAACGGACACAAATAGTTAATTTTTTTACCCCAGATATAAATTGGGCTATACTACAAAGACAACTGCGGGGAGACATGATAGAGGTCTGTAAGATCATGCATGGTGTGGAGAAAGTGGAGAGAGAGAGATTCTTATCCCTCTTACATAACACTAGAACCAGGGGTCATCCCATGAAATTGATTGCAAGGAAATTTAGAAACAACAGACTGAGGTGCTTTTTCACACAACGCATAATCAACTTGTGGAATTCTCTGTCACAAGATGTGGTGACACCCAACAACCTGGATGGCTTTAAGAGGGGTTTGGATAACTTCATGGAGGAGAGGTCTATCAACGGCTACTAGTCGGAGGGCTATAGGCCACCTCCAGCCTCAAAGGCAGGATCCCTCTGAGTACCAGTTGTAGGGGAGTAACAGCAGGAGAGAGGGCATGCCCTCAGCTCCTGCCTGTAGGCTTCCAGTGGCATCTGGTGGGCCACTGTGTGAAACAGGATGCTGGACTAGATGGGCCTTGGGCCTGATCCAGAAGGGCTATTCTAACGTGCAGTGAAAAACCCAAATTGTGTATGAACTGCTCCCCGATAACCCACAGGGATAAGCCGCAGGCCAATATGTGAATGCACTCCCTTCATCCCAGAGGAGTTAAAGGGCAATCCCCATGTGAAAAATTTCCCGTAGTGCTTGGGTGCTCAGCAATTATCTTGCTGAGCTCCAAACTAGCCTCTTGTATGGATGCAACTCTGGTTCTTCACATCTATCAAAAAGTCAAAAAGGTGCTTTTTGGCAGTGTGTGAATATTTAAGAGGATTCATTCCAACCCAAGTATGCAGGAGCTCCTGGTAAGCTTCTGGTCTCTGTTGCTGATCTCTTGCTGCATGCATTGCAGTGGTTAAACAGAAGGCACTGTGGCATCATTGTGTTTGGTGTGGCATAGATTGTGAGGAGATATCACAGGGGCATCTCCATGCCAGCATGGTGATATGGCAGGGCTGTCTTAATGTCAACATGGTAATTTCATGGCGATGACTCCATGGCATTGTGGTGATGTTGCAGAAATGTCTCCATGCCAGTGTGAGTGGCTTGGTTCCTTCCATGCTGGGCCCAAAGTTGCACTTTTCTGGGGTATTTTTCTGCTCTTGTTTTCTCATCCCATCTTGTGTTGGATGATTATTGCACCAGTGTAGCAGCAACACAGCATAACTGCACCATAGGATTGCTTCTTAAGTGTTTGGACTTTGTTGGCTGCCAAGGTCAAATAATTATTCGCATCCAACAGGTCTTTGGTAGTCTGGAGTTTGATGGTAGCTTGACTGACATCAGTGAGACACTGATGGAGTTAAGGGAGTTAAGAAATCCCAAAGAAGATTTAAAAAGAAATTAATAATCTGACACCTCCAATGAATGACAGATAGCTTATTCTCTTAAGATGCTGCTTTGTTTAGGTACTTGTAATGTACTTCTAGGGGTGTTCTCCAGCCTCCTATGAAGGCACACTGACATTTAGGAAGAATAGGAATCTTCCATATTTATTAGAATATTCAGCTAGTTATGAATTTGAGAAACTGTTTTATATAAGGGACTAAGTCTTGGAGCCTGTGACAGGGAAACTAGGGATAAACAGAGCAATTGTTTGAGCCTGTTCCACCAATAGTTAAGCCAAACCACTTAAAAAAAAAAAATCTGGATTCCAGATAAAATGAACTACCTGAATCTGTTCACCAGAGAGCTGCTCAACAGTTGATCCATCTGCCTTCTGCAGTGGTGGGCTCTATTTCTCTGGAGGTCTTCAAACAGTTGGATGTTCACATGTCAGGGATACTGCAGCAGTTTTCTAATATGATGAGCAAAGGATTGGACTAGAAACCTTGCAAATCCATTCCAACTCTGAAATTCTATGGCTGACATCCAGATGTAACACTGTGCTTATGTGCCAGCACTGTCTGTTGCACAATGAGGGAGGGATGAGTTTTAAAGATCTTGCTTCTGCAGCTGCCTGTGCACTAGGGATGTCTACGGAACCGGTTTGGGGGCCCTTTATGGGCCAATGAACTGGTTCAAAAGACTGGCGGTTCAGCCGGTTCAAAGGTGGGGGGTAACTTTAAGGACTGGGGAGGATGCTCTTACCCCCCTACCCACGGCGTTTCCCCTGCCGGTGCTGTTCTCAAAAATGGTCCCACTGGGGTGGCAACATGCTCATGTGCAGCAACACTTCTGGCCCATGGTGGGACCGTTTTTTTTAAGAACAGCACTGGAAGGGAAAATTGGGGGGGCGGGTAAGAGCACCCTCCCCAGTCCTTAAAGTTATCCTCCCCCATCTTCAAACCAGCAGTCACCAGTTCCATAGACATCCCTAGTGTGCGCCTCCTGAAATTATGTCCCTGGAGGATATAGAACCCTCAGGGACATAATTTTGGGAGACACAGATAGCTGAAGAGGGAAGATTATCAAAAATCCGGCTCTGTAGACTAGAAACAAGACCAAACCAAATCACCACCAGGGCATGCCACCTGATGCAGCTGTATGTTAAGATGCACTTGAGAGCCACCATCTCATATTTTTGTCTTGAATAGTGTCAAGTTTGTCCAAAAGGAAGGGCACTTCTACTTTTCTTTTCTTTTCTTTATTTTTTGGTATCAGATGGAAAACGTTTGCATTCATCCATTCAAAGACGGACTCAAGAAAAGAAAAAAAATAAAGAATGGTGTGAATGGTAAATAAAGGGCAGAAATACTAGATATATTCAGCAGAACAAAGGGCTGTATTTTATAAATGATGGCACTGAACAAATAACTATTCCTGCAACCTTCCATTCAAGAGGGTGTTATTTTTATTACTACTACACATATTTTTTAAGCACCTTTTAGCAAATGGAACAAAATGACACCTCACACTGCTTCTGAATTAGGGCCTTGACATTTAATGTGTACAGTGTGTATTGAAGCAACACTATCAGAAGGAGAGACAGGAATAGTCAAACTTTTTAAATTATACCATGCACGAAGAATGTGTCAATATTATGTCTAGGCTTTTTGGCTAAATGCGTTGCATGAACTGCAAGAGACCTACCATCACTCTGCATAATTTCATTTATCTGTAGGTGAGAGGAGATGGGGAAAGGTTATTCATGAGGGCTTCAGCTGGGGATGTTAATATATCAGGAATGGGTTTTATGATGCAGAAGAAATAACATGGGAGGATTCACTTATTCTACCAATCACTCTCCTGTCCTATTACAGATGCAAGAGGAGGTGGCTGTCATTACGAAATCTCTAGGGCAGATTTAGTTACTCAAAGGTGGATCTTGTGAAGCGAAAATATTGTAAAAGTAGAAACAAAACAAGAAGACCCTTCTATGTCTAATCTCCCCCCCCCCACACACACACATACAATGATAGCATTCCAAGCATGTATTCAGCAAAATCTTATACTGCATTGAGTAAAATCAGTTAAGGCTGTAATAAGGATACTGGCAAGGACAGATGACTTGACTTGCTGGGACAGACAAAAAGTCCATCTTGTCCAGCATTCTGTTTCTAGCAGCAGCTGGCAGTTGCCGCTGAAAGTTAACAATAATACATGTTTTCCTATCCATCCATCCTATCAGAAATCAAGCAGCTGGGGTCAAACCACTACTAGAGGGGAACAGTGTAGAAATGCAAAATAAGGGATGGGGAAAGAACGGAATTAGAGGAGTTGGCCAAAATGGAACAGAAGGAGTGAGTATGCAGTGAAAGAATGTGTTGGACACAGTGCCACAATCTTTGGGCAAATGCAGTCAAACACCACCGTCATCCTTCCTGTAACTGTTACTTATATAGTGGTGTGCTAAAGCATAGAAATATGTTTATGATTTAATATAATGTTTTATTTTTTGCAACTCAGGAGGTGATGTAAATATAAAACAAAATTTGGTGTGTGTTTCTTGAGACTGAAAATGACTTAAACAGAAAGGTTTAGAGATCCTTAGTATGCAGGCAAGGAAGATGTACTTTTATTGAATATATATAAAAGCGAATAGTTTCTATTTTCAAGACAGTGAATTACTTTTTCTGTCAGTTTCATACAATGTAGATGCCATTCGTACCTTGCACTACTCCCAAAAGGTTCATCTTTATTATTCCGGTAGCATTAAATATAAATTTTGAATTCCCGCTTGTGTGTGTGAAATGGATCATACTCTGTTAATTTGCTATTACCCTTTTATTTTATTTTTCTGCCTTAAAATATATGTGGCTGACAAACTGCACAAGAGTACATCAGCCTAGTAACGTTGCATTTGTGCAATTTGTGTAAGTTACATTATTCTTACTCTTTCTCTTGTATAACACAATTTGTGCAAATTTTGAATTTGTGCAACCTATGCAAATTGCACAAATGCAACATTACTAGGAGGACATACTCCTGCGCGGTGTATCAGCCAGGTGATTAGCACTGATACTGAAGCACTATTAATTAAATGCTGTGCTTCAGTATCAACTTGCTTATGAAGGACTATCCCAATGAACAGAATCAGACTTTGTGCCTGGTTTGTGGGGAAGTAATGTGCGGGACCTGTGCTTCCTTCAGCATCAGAACATCATCACTATGGAGTTATTGATAAGAACATTAAAAAGCCCTTTTAGATTGAGCCACCTGTAGCCACACAGATACTTCTGATAAACTTACAAGCAGGGGATGAAGGCGAAGACCTCTCTCTTTCTTGTTCCTCAGCACTTGGTAATCAAAGGAATACTGTCTCTGAACATGGAGGTTACATTGTGGGCCAAACTAGATAAGACATGGGAGACCCCCTCCCCACCCCCGCTTGCTACAGTAGCAATCCAAATCAGACACGCCCAGACAGCTGCTTCTAAGCAAATGTAAAAGCATCAGAAGATCTAATCATAGATCTATAATAACTATTCATAAACCTATCCTGAGTTTGTCTACATTTAAAGCCATCTGAACTAGTGGATATCGCCATAACACATGATTAAACTCACATGGCATTGAATATAATCATAGGTTGTGTGTGAAGAAGAACTTTCTTTTGTTTACCTTGAACCTACTGACAATTCATTTTGGGTGGCCACTGACAATCAATGCCTATTGCCACAGCTTCCCATCACTCTTTCAACTGCACACAACTATGGACAATATTTTGTTTTATTTATTTATTCGATTTCTATTCTGCCCTTCCAAAAATGGCTCAGGGCAGTTTACACAGAGAAATAATAAGTAAATAAGATGGCTCCCTGTCCCCAAAGGGCTCACAATCTAAAAGAAACATAAGATAGACCCCAGCTACGGTCACTGGAAGTACTGTGCTGGGGGTAGATAGAGCCAGTTACTCTCCCCCTGCTAAATAAAGAGAATCACCACGGTAAAAGGTGCCTCTTTGCCAAGTTAGCAGGGGCTTATAGGCACGTAAGAAAACACGTTTTGCTATTCCATTCATTTTCATTATTAAAAATGCCTCCATATCACTATTCATTTATCAAAATCACATTTCTTTTGTGCTGCATTTCACAATCAGTGATGTTTCTATTCATTTTGATTTTCCATTTGCTTTCAGCAGAATGCCTTGTGGGACTGCCAAAGACTTTGCACCTGGGGGAGATGTCTTCTCCTGAGCCCACAAAGTTTGTCATTGACAGCCAGGGAATATGGCTTGGTCATTGACAGTCAAGGAAATTGTACCCCTCCCCTTAGTTCCCTAACAGTCAACGTTTGCCCCTGTATGAATCCTATTTTAATTGGTAGACACCAGAGGTGCCATTTTTCTTAGCAAGGTACTTTTAGTTCTGTTGTGCAGGTAGAAATATAAAAAAGGAAATAGGCAGGTTCTGGGCTAGAAAAGAGAGATGTGTCAAACCTATAGAACAAACAACAGATCCCAGAAGATTCATATAGATTGGGTGTACCCCTTCTCTACATCCTTACTACCTCTATGTTGCCTTCCATTTCCCAATATCATTTCTTCTCATTACTCCAGCTTTTGCCACAAATTCTGTAAAATTCTGAAAAGCTGTATCCTGTATAAGGAAAATACTGAAGAATCCTATCATGGGCATGCAAGTTTTTCCTATGTGCAACAGGGTCACAAATGCTACTGATTCCCAGAATGTTTTCACTCAGTCTCATATACTGGGGTTTGTTTTTTCTCTTCGTAAGGGCCACTAACCCCCAAATCCCTGAAGATGTACTTTATGAAATTTCATCATTTTTTTCTGTTCCTCATTGATACAAAGATGTCACTGAGGTACAAAGGTATGTTGTTTTTATTTCTGTCCATAACTGTCTTAAATTATTTTTCCAACAATGCATCTTCTGTATAAACATTTTAAAAATGCATTAGTAAGGACCTGGTGTTCTCTCAAACCATGGGGCTAAAGTTTGTCTCTGATGCCATTCCCATATACCTGCACAGGGATTACATTTCTGTGATGAAATCCAACATGACTGAGGAAAGCATGTTGCATAGGAAGGAGATGCCTGCAGCAGATTGTGTGGGTCTTTCCCTGCGATCAGCGCAGATGCTGATTGTATGAGAGAGAGCCATGCAATCTGCCTCACCTACCTGTTTGTTCATTCATACCTTTTTCTGCATCACAGAAGAACATCACCCACACAGGTGTGTATGAATGTGAAGCTGATTTCTTATTACTTTATCATGTGTACTTGTAGATCAGTGTTCATAAATCATTATATGAGCCCTCTTCAAATGATCAAAGCAGGAAGAATCCCTGGAGAAGGTGCACATGTACAAACTGTCAGCCAGCTGAGAACCCTGCATACATGCCTATCTGTGTGTATAATGGGTATGCACATTGGAATAGGGATCTGTGAACTGATTCACATTTGAATTGATTCAACTTGAATCTGGCCAATTCGAATGATTAGAATTCAAATTGAATCACTCCCCAAAAGGGTAATCTGATTTGAATCAAATCAGAAAGATTTGAATTCAGATTGATTTGATGACTCTTTAGGGACATTTTGGCACCTTTTAAAAACCACTCAGGTGCCTTGATTGGTCAAAAAGGCACCAGAATAGGCTGAATCAATACAAATTCCAATAGAATTGATTTGGATCAAATTGAATCAGCCAGTTTCAATTCAAATTTGAATCAAATCTGAAAATTTGATTTGTGCACATCCCTACATTGGAATCATGCAGACAGTCTAGTAGAAGCATATCTGAGATGTAGCTATAATTTAACAAGGGGGACTAATGCCCGTGGCCCCCTGAGGGAGAAGGGGCCCACCAGCCAAGAAGAGAAAGGCAGGGAATGTGGCAGGGGTCCATCTTCAGTGTTTGTCTCCGGACCAAACCCAACCTTGCTAGGCCCCTGTGCATATCATTTGGGGACAGGCCTGCTGTCATGCTCCTCCGTACTTTAGATAAATGAAGTGGATTTAGTCAGTAGGTGGCATTATTACCTGGTGCAGTTTGGACTGAGCTAGGAGTTACCTTTTGCCGTTCTACACTAGTGTTGTCTAACTTCATATGACTTAGTGTTCTGTTTAGGGAAGAGCCTTGGATATGGATGCATATGTATCCATATGTATCCATGTAAGAAAGTAAGTAAGTCTGTACCTACGTATCCCACTTTTCAACCTGAGTTCCTAAAGCAAGTTACAATATTGACAAAAAAGAAACAAATACATTTAAAAATTTCCAGAAACATTCTCAGCACTCTATACGGAAATAATTACTAATGGCTTGCAGAGTAGGATTTTCTTCTCTCTGGCAAATGTCTCTATAAAAATGGTTCTGCAGGTGGTTTGCTACAGAAAATTCCAAGGACCGATTCACAAAACTTTAAAACTTGTATAAAAGAGAAAAAGAAATAAAAGAGGAGTTCAGTATCAAAGTCAAATTCCAATACAGTGTGGTAAATCTCAAAAGTCCCTAAGAAATATCTTTATCAAAGCAATCCAGGAGACTTCTTGTATACTTTTCAAGTATGACAATGGAATTCTTGTCAAGGTCACATTTCCTGAATTAGAGACTGTATTTACGTACCCAAGACTAGGTCCCCCCCCCCCAATTTTTGACATTAGAAATCAGGAGCTCATCTTAAATTCCAAGTCCTGTTCCTTTTGAGTAAATGCAGGTATAACCTGTATTTAACCTCTGTTTCTTAAGAGGTTTGTCTTAAATTCAGAGTTAGTTTCAATTCAGATTATTACGATATTAAATACAATTAAGTTCCATGGGACATAATCAAAAATACAATAAGGAAATATGTAAAAAATCAAGGGATATGCATGTGTCAACTGGGCCTGTGTTTCTGTGCGGATGAAAGGCAGCAGCCCTCTATGGATAAGTTTGCTGTTGCCAGCGTAACAACAGTCTTGAGCCAGAAACGTCTCTCCTAATGCTGTCCAGATCAATCTCAGTGCTTATGATGTATTGCAGTATTGCTTAGAATTAAATCCTTATTTAAGCTTATGTCACAAATTTGCTCTTTTTTTGCCGACAAGGACTGCTGTGGGTGGAATCAAAGGCAAGATATGGTGTAAATGATTCATAGCATAGTGTATGTGCTGTAATATAAATGAAATAATTAGAAGTCAAATTGCCTATTGCCTGGAAAATTAGACTTATTACCACCTTTCAGAGCAGAGCTATATTAACATAATTATTCCTCTAAATTGCTAATTTGTTCCATTTGATGTCTACACTTTACATAGCAAAGAATTTCAATATCTTAAACTTTGTTTAATCCTTTATTACTCTTCTTTCTTTATATATTAATTAGCATTTGTTTCCTAGCTTGTAGCTGCTCTTTTCTTGTGTGTTTTCTGGATCACCCTGTTATTGCCATTATGATTATTTATATTCGCATCATCAGCATGCATGGTGCTTTACAGAGTAAGACGAGAGATGCCTACTCTGGGGAATTCACAATGTACAATTCAATACAGGGAATGACAATAGAGGAAAAGGAGGAAGCTGAGAGAGAATCTTGCCAGAGAAGAAGGGCCAGACTGCACAGTCCAATAATTATGTTAGTGACACAATCCTATAATTTAAAAACAATCCAATTTGAGCAGCAACCTCAATTGATCTAGTGAAAGCTTTCCCCAACTTTCCCCTTCCACTATTGGGCCTTATGAGGTGCCTCTTCTATTTATGGTAGTGAAACAGCAAAGCTATACCAGTGGAATATTACTCCAGCACATCTGCATTGTTAGTGGAAATTTGGGTCTGCAGAGGCCCTGAAATGGGGTGGACATGTGGACATGTGAACTGGTCAAGGAGGAATTGGCTTACACTAAATTACAGATTGTGGATAAGCAGAAGTCTCCTTTTAAAAGGTTTTCTTTTGGTTTTTGTTTGACAAAATGCCACTGCACAGAGTGTAGGGAGGGGAGCATGATTCATATCGTGGTATACCAGGAGGGGAATAACATTTTCTTTCCATATGCCAGTTTCATATTGGAAATTGCCCTCCGCTCTGAAGCTGCTATTCCACTTTCACATCTCAGCTGAAGAGCACTTCACAGGCTATTTGAAAATGAAATGGCCATTGGCTGATATAATTCATCCGGACCAAACAGGATTCATTCCAAAAAGATACATGAAGGATAATCTGAGATTTCCCTTAAAAACGCAATAGATAACATTACAAGGACGAAGAGTAAAGCTGCAATGATCTTCCTGGGTGCAGAAAAGGCTTTTGCTAATTTGGATTGGTCCTTTTTGTTCAGTGTTTTGGAAAGAATGAACCGTGGACCAGACTTTCTCTCCTGGATTCAAAGTATTTATCAGGAGCAATCAGCTAAAATAATAGTAAATGGGTTTCTCTCCAAAAAATGCATCATTAATAAGGGTACTAGACAAGGGTGCCCCCTTTCCCCTTTGTTGTTCATTTTGGCTTTAGAACCTTTGGCAAAGAAGATTCAAGGGGAGCAAAGAATCCACGGAATTAAGATGGCAGCTCAGGAGCATAAAATAAAAATATATGCTGACAATGTGGTCCTAACTATTGCCCAACCAAAATACTCTTTGGAGGTAATAATGGAGCAAATCGACCAATACAGTAAGGTTTCAGGATATAAGACTAATAAAAACAAAACACAGATTATTACATGGAATTTGTCAGCTATGGAATCACGTTACCTGCAAGATAAAACCGGGTTTCAGATATCAACATAATCCATCAAATATCTGGGGATTAACCTACCTGGAAATAATAAAGATTTGTTTAAGAACAACTATCTGCCAGCGTAGAAATCTGTTTTAATCGACCTAGATAGGTGGAAAAAATTAAAGCTTTCTTGGTTAGGAAAGATAGCATCAGTTAAAATGAACATTCTACCAAAAATGAACTTTATATTTCAAATGATTCAGGTTAGGATTGAAGATAAAACGCTGAATCTATGACAGAGGTATATAAATTCTTTTATCTGGATTTACAAGAAACCAAGAGTTAAATTCAAGATTATGCAAGATGTTAAGGAATGGGGAGGATTGGCTGTTCTTAACCTGAAATTATACTACTATGCCAGTTGCTTGACATGGATCTCGGATTGGATTACAGTACCATATGGTTCGTTCATGGACATGGAGGGATCAGATATATCAGAAGGGTTACATAAATTTTTATGGATTAATACAACAAGGAATAATCCAGAGATGAAATCCCACACAATTAGAAACAGCTTGCTGAATGTATGGGGAAAATACAAGAAATGTATTAGTCCAGATAAATCGCCTCTGGCATCTATTTTGAATATTTCTTTTCATGAAGAAAAGAAATCTTCTTTCATGAAGAAGAAAAATCCAACAAGTATGATCCCTGGAGAGAGAAAGCATATGGCTTGCAAAACTTAACCATTGGGAAACTAAAACCTAAATCATTCAAAATTCTTATGCAAGAATGGTCTGAGGAACCTCCATGATGCCAATATTTACAAATTAGCTTGATCGTGCAGACAGAGATACATAAACAAGGAGGGAAGCTTAGAGATTTAACAGAATTCAAAGCATTAATAACTAAGAGTGTTGACCACTTACTAGGATTAATAGACAAGTTGTTGTTGAAATACGACACAGAAACAGAACAGGTTAAAGACTGTATGATTAAATGGATGCAAAATTTAAATAAAACAATTGATATGCAAAATTGGGAATACCAGTGGAAAGTGAACATTAAATTTAAAGCAAATAGTCGTTTAAGAGAAAACTGGTATAAGATGTATTTCCGTTGTTATATTACTCCCAAGATTATCAGTAAGGTGGATAATAACTATTCAGGGAACTGTTGGAAATGTAAGCAGCATTTGGGGACATTTTTTCACATGTAGTGGACCTGCACTAAAGCACAACAATTTTGGGGGGAAATCCACCGTAAGATGCAGCAAATTCTAAACATAAATTTCCCCTGTTCACCTGAACCCTTTTTGTTAAACATGACTAAGGGCAGGATAACTACTAAATATACTAAAGAACTATCTTTATATATGATTACTTCTGCCAGGATTCTTTATACTGCTAACTGGCGATTACAGGAAATTCCGATTTTGGATGATTGGCTATTAAAATTATGGAAATATGCTTCAATGGCTAAGGTGACAGCTTATTTGTGGAATAACTCGGAAGAAACATTTACATTAGCCTGGGAACCTTTTATAAACTTTAACATAGTACAAGGTTTGCATTCACACCCAATGTTTGGTTTTTCTTAACATTGAGGGTAGGCTTATCCATTACTTATTTTGTGTAATTTTCGCTACAGGGCAAGGACAAAAGAAGAGTGGAAGGGGAATTTTGGATTGTTATTTGTAACAAGTTATATATAATCTTTGAATTGGGAAGCTCAAGAGAGGTTTATGTAACCATTTTGTCTTTTCTTTCTTTTTATGTTAAAAAAAACTGAATAAACACAAACAAAAAAGAAAAAGAAAAAGAAATTGCCAGTGTGCCACTTCTTAGCTAAGAGGTGCCAGGCTGACCATTTGATTTTCATTTTCAACTGGCCCACATAGCACCTGTCACCTGAAAGGTGCTCCATGGGCCATTTGAAAGTGCAATGGCTAGCATGCTGCCTCTCAGTTGGGAGGTGGGTGGGGTGGCTGTGCATTTAACTTGGTACAATAGGAATGTCAGGAAATGTCAGATTTCCAGGCCAACACAACCTGACAAGTGGAGGGGTCGGTCCTCTTGCTGTCAGGTTGGATCAGATCTGACATTTTTTCAGTTGCACAGGCCTACTAAGTGCTACAAAGGAGTTGAGTCTCAGACAGGGAGAGGAGGAAACAGTGAAGGCAGAAGTAGAAGCAAGTTGTGGTGCTCTCTAGCCAGCAATTTGATATTTTGGGATAAGTGTTTTGGGGTTTTTGGTGTTTTTTTAAAATCTTGCGTGTTATTACTCTTTGGGGAGTTATTTTTTTAAAAAACAATCTATGCAGTTTTCATTGATTGTAATAAATATGTTTTTCTGACTTTGATAATTCTGGTGTCTAGCATAACTGTATGGCATCCACCACACTCCTACAAAAAGAACAGTAATGTTATGGGGGGGGGGGGGGGCGACAACATAAGCCCTACTGACTGCCATTGATTTAAGTGGAAGATATTTAAGGAGGCTGTTCTCACATGCAGCCTAACCCAGTCTAGGGAAGCCCAGCCCGGATTAGGCTGTGTGTGAGAAATGCCAGGATTGGGCCCAATCCTAGCAGGGCACTGCTGCCTAGCCCAGCTTTTTAGCCCAGCCATTAGCCAAGATTAAGTGAGCAAACACTCCCTTAACACAGGCTAGCTGCTCATGCGTGAGCTCAAGGTAGCAAAGGGAAAAAAAACTTTGCTGTCTTGAGTTAGTACCTCTCTCTCTCTCTCTCTCTCTCTCTCTCTCTCTACATATATATATATATAATGTGTGAGCTCAGGCTGATTCCAGTCCGTCCACACACAAAGCCTACTGCAAATGTAGGTGGCAAGTAGGAATGTGCACAAAGCATTTTGGTGCCTCTAATTTGATGTGCCAAAATGCTTTGAGCTGCCGCAGCTGAATCTTTTCAGCAGGGGGTGACCAGGCACTTTAAAAGGAAGAAGGCAGGTCATACATGCCCCTCCGCCGCTCCTCCACTGACCCCTGCCAGTATTAAATGCCGCACATCTACAGTGCTGCTCCCAGCAGCCCGCGGGTGGTGTTGGCATGTAAATGGCATCTGCAGGTGCGCAGATGCCATTTATGTACAGATGCTGCATGGTGTTTAATACTGATAGTGCTGTGGTGGGATGGTGGAGAAGCAACAGAGGGGCAGGTATGATCTGCCTTCCTCTTTTCAAAGCATTCACTCTCCACCCCCACCCCCAGATGTGTTGAAATGCTTCATGCGCATCCCTTGTAGCAAGCTCCCTGGAACAGGGGTGTATTTTTTGTTTTTATCCTTCTCTAAATAATGAAGATAATGTTAATTTACTACCATGAATCTAAATTAGGGATGTTCATTAAAGATGTGGCTGAAATATTTCATCAAAACAGTGGTCAAACTGGCTGTTTTGACAAAACAAACCTCAAATGAATGTTTTGGCCATAGGGAACAATGTTCCCCATGGGTTTCTCCTAGGGAGAGACCCTAGGAGAGGAGAGCTGGTCTTGTGGTAGCAAGCATGACTTGTTCACTTAGCTAAGCAGGGTCTGCCCTGGTTGCATCTGAATGGGAGACTTGATGTGTGAGCACTGCAAGATATTCCCCTCAGGGGATGGAGCTGCTCTGGGAAGAGCAGAAGGTTTCAAGTTCCCTCCCTGGCTTCTCCAAGATAGGGCTGAGAGAGATTCCTGCCTGCAACCTTGGAGAAGCCGCTGCCAGTCTGTGAAGACAATTCAGAATGCTTAGAAAGACTCCTTATCAGACCATATGGTATTTTATGCAAGACACCATTATGACTCTACCCTTTGGGTAGCTATCAGCACAGCATGTTGAAGCACAGTTACATACCTTCTGTGCCATCCTACATTGGCATACTGCATTATTATGTTGTTGGTTGCAGTTCCTATTGTTAGTTTTAAGGAATTAGCCTGCAAAAAGTGCTGTGCTTATAGTACATTACACACTCTTTATTCATAAGTATGCAAGTCAGAAGCTTGCTAGTAAACACTGTTTATGATTTTTATGTTTGGCAAAACACGCTGAAGTCATTTCACCCTGTTAAATTGGTAGGCAGATTGCATTAATATTACAGGAACATGTTATTGCTGGTACCTTTTTAAGGGCAGCAGAAATGTGATGGAAATAGGTTGCTTACCTTATAACACTGCCTTTATCACTAGTGATCTGATTTCAGCCCATGCTCAAACTTGCCCTGGCTTAACCTCTAAGTTGCTAAGAACTACAGGAAATAGTTTGTGGGTAAGGGAAGCTATAAGCACTTTATATTAACTCTCATAGGAAGCTCCCATATACTGAGTAAGACCATTGGTCCATCTAGTTCAGTAATACCTATACAGACTGGCAGCGGCTTCTCCAAACTTGCCGGCAAGAATCTCTCTCAGCCCTTTCTTGGAGATGCCTGGGAGGGAACTTGGAACCTTCAGCTCTTCCCAGAGTGGCCCCATTCCCTAAAAGGAATATCTTACAGTGCTCACACATCAAGTATACATGTATTCATATGCAACCAGGATGAACCCTGCTTAGCTAAGGGGCCAAGTCATGCTTGCTAGCACAAGACCAGCTCTCCACGTAGGCCCTCTTCCCACTGTAATTTCTGAGCTGGCTCAAGCTGGGTTCCTTTCAAACCAAAACGGGCCCAGCTCGAGTGTGCACAAAACTGAACCAGACCCGGTTTGGCTCGAGTCTGGTTTGATTCGAGCCAAACCAGGTTTTCTGGTTTTGTGCACACCTCTGTCTGGGTGGCATATAATTTAAAAGCAAAGAGGTGGATGAAAATATAAAAGAAAACATTCAAAATAATTGCAGTTAAATAACAGATGCAGGAACAAAAGCTCTAATGTCTAGCAAACCTGTGTAAGAACACTGAAATCTGCTGGAATGTGCTGACAAATAAAGAAGTCTTCCCCTTGTGTTAAAAATACATCCAAGTTGGCATCAGACTTTGGGGTCTGATGTGGGCATGATGGCGGCGTCCCCCCCCCAGATTTGGGGTCAAATCGCGCAGCTTCACTGGCTCACAAGTAGCTTCCCTTCCGGGGGCCAGAAGGCCCCCAAACCCCACCACTGCAACCGGTTCTGTGATGGAGCCAGTAATCGTCTGGGCAGCTGATCCTGCCACCCAGTCAGGGCTAGGTGATCATCAATGGGGAGAGTAGGTGAAACCCTCTCTCCTCACAAACCTCCTTTCGGCTGTGCACATGGATTGTGTGCAGAGCCTTTATATGTGCCTAGGCTTGCCTACTTTTTTGACATCAATATTCCAGTACCTAGGAAGAACCTTAGATAGAGCCAGGGTGGAGCTCAGTCATTTGGGTGGGTGGGTGGGCAGAGGGTGGACCCCAACACAGTTCACTTTATGTGTACAGCAAAAAATGCAGATGGAGGGGTGCCCTTGCTCTTTGTTTTGCATGTTACAAGGAAGGAAGGAAGGAAGGAAGGAAGGAAGGAAGGAAGGAAGGAAGGAAGGAAGGAAGGAATACCTGGCAAGGTTTATTCAGATTGGTATTAATCCTGCTTGTGAACAACCAAGCTGAATTCAGTCCTCTAGCCATGCATTATGGACTGTTGTTGGATCACATCTGATCCAAAAGTTCTTATGTGCCCTTTTTGGTGTAAATAGGGAGAGGGATGCATCCCCATACTGCCTCTTGGCTTAACCTTTTAACTGTCATACATTCTGTATATTGGTAGCAGTGGCAGCAATGGCACATCCCAGCATCTCAGTGGCTTCCCAGAATTTCCTAGCTTAAGGGCAGGGTGCATTGCCTTTTCTTGACTGGCTTTATGATTATGCTACATCATTATACAGTGAAGCTATTCACACACAGAGGCAAAACCGGGCTAAAGACGCCCAGCCCAGTTTTGCCTATGCATGTGCACCACTGGGATCAGGCCCAATTCCGGCGGCGCCTCGGTGGCAAACCTGCCCAGGCAGTCACCCTCCAAAACCAGGTTAGGAGAGCAAGCGCTCTCCTATCCCCATGTCTGTGATTGTCTGCCAGCCATGGCTGCTTGCAGACTGAGGAGATCTCGGGGAAGGGGATCCCCATAATGCACCGCACACTCATGTGGTGCATTATTGGAGGTCCAGGGGGTGGGGTGACGCAGGGCGATGCGTCCCCGCATCTCAGCCCTCCGAGCTACCAGCAGTAGCTGGTAGTCGTCTGGGCAGGTGATTTGCCCACCAAAGAGGACACCATAACTTGTCTGAGGGAAGGTAAGCTCTTTAGGGCTTCATCCCTGCTAACCCTCTTGCCCTTTCTCACTGCTCATGAGAAAGGGCTCGATATTGTCATGAAGTCAATCAAAGTGAGAGTAGTGCTTTCTGTCTCTATTTGAGAAATCCTAAGGGTGGAAAATGGCAACCTAAGTCATCAAGGTTCCTGCGTGCACCATCACTGCTAATGGTATATTTGCTGGAGGCTTCCCCCCTGTCATGGTCCCTTGAAAATTGTCAAAATGAACACACACACACACACACATCACACACTTCATAGCTTGTAAATGAGGGGGTCATTTCAACTTGGCCTTACTGAAACCTACTATTTTTGCAGTCCCAGGCAGACAGCAAACACTGGAGGTTTATTGAGCACAATTCATGACTGATAGAATGCATTCAGTTCAGCTGTTCAAGCCTGACACAGATACTGAGGGAGGGAATTCCAGGCACTAGGGGAAGCAAACTTTCACCAGGATTTCCCAGTCTAACTACAGTCCAAATTTTCCAGTCCAAATACAGTTGGCCCAAACTCACTTGTTTGGCCAAATCTACACATTCAGGGATAGAAGTAGTTATCCTCATAGACAACAAAAGGGCACAGCATTGGAAAGCTCTGAGTACAGTCAGTGTTGTTTATTCATGGAGGAAGGAGGGTTGATTAAAAGGGAATCATGTGCATGGATTTAAGTCAGTCATTTTAAGACTAAATGAGAACCACATTTCAAATTTGTGATGAGAATTGAATTCTGGATTTAGAGGTCTTATCTCAGTTGAATATTATAATGAGAAAAATAAATTGCAATGAGTGGAAGACTTATATAAGAAGAATGTTCTGAAAGAGGACTATCATTTGTAATTGTCTCAGGGCCCTTGAGAGAAGTGGGAGGACCAATTCCATTTGCCTTTCTTATGCCCTAGAAAGAATGATTCCGATGAACTGGGAAAGGGTATATCATGGAACTTACTCATGACAGCCTCTTTTCATGGAGCATTATAGCTACACTCTATTGATAGTGGGATTGTCCTTTGAAATGTTGATAGGATAATGAAATGTGAGGTATGCCTTCAAATATATGGCTGTCTAAAATGATGGCTTGGGAAAATGCAATATATGAAGCCTTTGGCAACTGAGATGTTGCTTTTGGCTGCTATTTTCAGCTCATTGAGGTTCTCACAATATCTGCAGTTACGCAAGCAGGCCTGCCCAATTTCTGATTCACCAAGCCAGAAACAGCTCACCAAACATGTATAGTGGGTCACCAGGAGCTCAATACATAATAGTAACCACTACATCATTACTATTTCATGTTTCCATAAGGTAAAAAGATATTTTGTTATGACAATAGAAGAAGTGTATTGGCAGTAATGGCTCTACACAATAATGGCTCTTATCATAGCAACTAGGACCAGGAAGACCTGAGCTCAAATCTCCATTCATTCATTAAATTCACTGGGTGACTCTGGGCCAATCATGGCATCTCTCTGCCTAAACTACCTCACAGGGATGTTAGGATAAACATAACCATGAACACACTCTGAGTTCCTTGGAGGAAGAGTGGGATATAAATGTAAAAATAAATATATCATATCATATATTAAATACTACTGCTTGTTTCCAGCCAAATTGCTTAATGAAAGGGACAACTTAGTCAACTTCCATGGGCACAAAAATTATCCCCGTAGGATATCTGACTGAGTCTTTTGGAGCCCAGTGGTGCTGTGCTAGTTGCTGCACATTGGGATCAGGCAACAATTATTGCATTCCCCAGTCTCCAGCAACTACTCTCAACAATTCAGTGTAAGCATGATGTGGAATTTATATTTGTTTCTTTAAAAAGCTGCTGGTTTGCTTTTGTATAGCACTAGACTGTAGATACCACAGCATAATGTGCTTTAAAAAGCCAAGAACACAATCCACTGGGAATATCTTCTAGACCTTGGAATGAATGGGAACTGTACAAGAGCACTACCATGCTCTCTGGAGTTCCCATTCCTTTCAATGGGGCTTCTGCAGGCTTCCACTAGCTTTCTAGTGGATTCTATCAACAGCTCTGTACTGAATTAATTGTTTTGTTTTAGGCCAAACCTGTGAGTCTTGGGACTCACCAAGCTCACCCAAACAACCATCAGTTGTGGCCTGCCAAGTGCTGGACACCACTTCCTCCTCCAATTTTGGGTGCAGAAAACAGGAAGTTGGTCAAGTCACTGGTGGGCTGTTATAACTCTTATTTAGTATATTTATATCCCACGTTTCTTCCATCATAGAACTTAAAGAAGTTTACATGGGGTTCCCAGATGAGCTTCCAAATGGAACAAGGCCTGCTTATAGTAATATATAACAAGTGTAGTTATACCAGATTGTTGTAGTGCATCTTTGGACCACACCATACATGACTGGTGGTCTGGCAGTACCAGTACAGGTGGACAAACATTATTGAGGTCAGTGTACCAGTCAGTGTATTATACAAACAACATCCCAGACAGGAGCATGTCCCAAGTGTAGGTACACTATGACCACTCCTGAAAGAGTTATCTCATACACCTGCTATGGTTGTGCTTGGATTAATGGCTGTTGCTAAGGCTGTCAGCACCCTTAAGCCCAGGCCAAATATGTACTGGAGCATCCGACTAGTCATTATTTTCTCTTGCATGATCACTGTAGTGGAATCAACCACAGGTATTTGGAGGAGATGCATTCGTTGTCATATTTGGTGACTTGAACATTGAACAGGCATTCTTGAAAGTGATTGGGCTTTGATGGGGAAGTAGCAGTTAGATACAGGTGAGGATGTTGGTATGAAGCAGAGAACTGAGCAAGGGAATTGTCAATATTAGGAAGGGGACCTAGGACAACCAGTCCTGGTGGAAAGGCCCATGGAGCGGGCACCTTTTGCTCTATTGCCTCATTATATTCTCATAATATTCAGCCTCATTATCTGTGAAACACTGAGTCAGGTTTCTAGAGGAACCTGACAGACATTTCTCATTGAACTGCCGTTGACCCCAAAAGGAAACTACTCTGAAATAAGCTGTTACAAGGTTATAGCTTTGTGTTTACAGGTGCATTTTCTTCAACAACAACAAAAGTAACACCCAAGCAAAAATCACTCTGGTTATAAGAAGAATGGTACAAGTTCTACTAGCTGCTTTAAAATTCACAAAGACAGCTGTCTATTCTTGGATCACGTTGAGAGAAATTCTTTCATAGTAAAGTACATACGTTTTCAGTCAACAAGAAATGATTTGACAGAACTGGACACTCAAGAAAACAGAATAAAGAACAACATTGCTTTGGTTTCATGTACAGTCACAGCCTTTTGAGTGCTGAGAAGCCACTCACTCGCTGGCTAGGCCTGTGCATGGCCAAAAATAGCATATCAGGTCCGATACGGAAATCAGAAATATTAGTAAAAATCCCCATAGAAATCCATGGGGAAATTAAGAAAATGGGGGTGGGGAATCCAGAGAGTTCTGAAATTTGGCAGACAGGTACTGGAAGAAATCACAGCTCTGTAATTAATTTAAAGTGAATCCCACCTCCCTTTGATTTTTAAATTTTTAAATGTAATCTGTAAATTGTACTCACATCCAAGAACTGCAGAAGAGAAGTGATGTCACATCCAAGAATCTACCACTTGATTTTTTTTACATTGGTAGGCAAATAATCAGCTAAATAAATAAATAAACGCACAGGCAAGCATACAGATGGCAGAAAATGGCATTTCCCCCCTAGCTGTGATTCCGGGGGGGGGGGGATATCCTCAGGTGCTGACTCCATTTTGTATTTCTGCCAACCGCTGCCATTTTGTGCTCTGATATTCTGATAATGGTTCTGATAATTTGCCTAATATCTGATTGGATAATTCCAATCCAATATAGGCTTCCCTATATCAGATTTGAATTATTTAAGATTATATTCGATATCATCAATATTGTTTTGATATCAAATATATCAAATGCACAGGCCTATAATTTGCTATTCCTCTGGAAACTAGGGTGGAGGGAAATTCCTTGATAAAGAACCAAAGTATTTTGGAGAAGCTGAAACTGTATATTTTCCTTCTAGTTTGAATGCCTAAATATTTTGCAAACGTTTGCTAAAGCTATTTCTCTTACCTTAGAAAATGCTTATTTTCTACAGAATTTAAATAGAAATTGACTTCCTGATTGAAAGATGTACTACAACACATGACATCATAGGCCTGGTTCACACATGCATGTGCATCACTTGTTTATCTGCCCTTGATAACCACACACCTTGATAAATGGCAGCTGAATGTGTGAACTGATTCACTTGGAAAGCCTTAGGCAAGATCCAGACTAGTGCTATGCTCCTGTAATACAAGAAAAAAAACCCACATGGCTTTAAGTGGTTTGTATTGCTCTGCAATCCTGCACAACCGCTGTGACAGACTTCCTCTAGGACATATACATGACTGCGCAAGATGTAGTGCAGCACGTTGTGCACCATGTTGTGTAACCACTGACTGCTGCTCCATGTTGCACAAGAACTTCTGCTAGCACAACTAGTCGGGATTTGGAACTGAGGAAATTATTTTCTGGTGCAACGTCCTGAAGCAACATCCTTGCACTATAACAACAGTGTTTTAACACTAGGGCAATGCTGGTCTGAATACTGCCTCACATTTGTGAGGCAATACGAAAGTAGTGTTCTTGATGGCCTATATACACATGTAAGCCAGCAGCTGAGAGCAGTAATAAAGTGACAAACATATGATGTCTGAGCCAGATGAACATATCTACCAACTGCACTTAAAAGCACTGCATCTGAGGCCATGTGTGGTGAGATGAAAGTGCTATCTGTGGTTTCGAGTCTATGATGGCTTATTCACACAAGTAAGTAATCATTTGGTGTTATTGAACATGCATGTATGAACCATCTACAAGGATGGGAACATTCCAATGGTTAGGCAAGCACAACACCAAAATAAAATGCGATTCCTGCCTTACATTCCAGTGAAGTCATGCTAGTGTTGTGGATTGCCATGCCAGAGAGTGGCATTGATCTTGTGAAGAAATGTATCACATGAAGAATATATCTGAGCCATCCCATAGCCAGAAATGGGGTGACTTCATCAATCAGTATAAAACAATGCAAGCCTTCCAACACTACTTTAGCCCTGTGTTGTACTCTATCCAGTATCTTTTATTGTTTAGAAGTTTGTCCCAGTGGGGATCCTGTAGAGTGCTGGTGGGGGGGGGGATGCTGTCAGGAAGGAAAAAGGATGGAAAGGAGAAAGAGAAAATTGGGTAGTTTCTGAATAAACTCTTTGTTAAATCTATGTGTAAGCCACCTAATGGCACAATGCGGAAGTAACCTGCCTATAGAGCAGGAGGCTGTTGGTTCAAATCCCTGCTGGTGTGTTTCCCAGAATATGGGAAACTCCTATATCAGGCAGCAGCGACGTAGGAAGGTGCTGAAAGGCATAATCTCATACTGCGTGGGAGATGGCAATGATAAACCCCTCCTATATTCTACCATGAGAACCTCACGACTCTGTGGTCACCATGAGTTGACACCGAACCGATGGCACAACTTTTCCTTTCCTAAATCTATATAAGATTACCTTGTGTTTGTGAGAGAAGCAGCTATAAAACACCCTGATAACTGGACAAAGAGGAACTTCTTTATATTATGCAGGGGGAGAACAACTGTTCCTATTTAGACCAGCACAGCATTTCTCCCAGGGCTGTTGCTAGTGTCTTCTCTCTCTCTCTCTAGATTGTGAGCCCTTTTGTGATAGGGAACCATTTTCTCATACATTTTGTTATGCAAATTGTTGTGGTAACTTTTGTTGAAAAGCAGCATATACACATTTTTCATAACAATAATTTAATACATACAACCTACATATGAAGTAGTCTGACATGCATAATTATTAAACTTGGTAAGTCAGTTTCATAAAATAAAATTTAATACAATTATAAAATAGAAGATAAGTGGTTATCAGTGAACCCAGTGCCTCGTTGGCAATAACACTGGAAACTAGATACGTGTTTCAGCTTTCCAGCCCATCCCCGATCCTACAGCTCAAGGCCTGTATTGGAAACTCCTTGAAATGAAAGGATCCTGGAGGCGATTTTAATTAAATAAAGATTACTAGTCATGCTGTTACTTCCTGGTACTCTGGACAATTAGGTTGTTTTGCAGACAGCATGATACCTGGCTCATATTAAATGTCCACAAAGAGCAATATATTGACATTAATGGTGAGTTTTACGATGGCCTTTATGGGAAGTCATTTTGAAACTTTTCATCAGCACCTATAAGCACACATGCTGCCACTTCAAAAAACAAATGAACAAAACCAAACAACAGGAGCTTGAATAGATCACAAAGTGTACATCATCTGCAAAACTGAGTTTAGCAAACAGAAGGAAATGAAGACTAGAGAATTTCTCCTTATTAAATGAAAACCAATTCTAAAAATAGATCCTCATTCTAAAATAGAGTCATATTTTCCCCAAATAAATATATTTTTATCTATACAAGAGGTCATGTTTGTTATTTTCTGTGGGCATTTCCATGTAGTAAACTGTGGCATACTGATGAGAGCTAGCATAGCAGAGTGGCTAAGAGAAATCCCAGTTCTAATCTCACCTCTGCCATCAACTGGCCAAGGGAAGCAACTATCTTTTCTACTTAATCTCACATCTGCCCTGGGGTGGGGATGAATGCTTCCCTACAGCAGCCCTGTTAATTAAGGATTCCTAAAATAACTTATGTGAACCACTCAAGGTCCACATCTATAGACTGTTATGGGCTGCTGAGTGGCCATACCTTTGGATAGAGAGATTGCTTGTAACTAGCTTCCTTAATAGGATCTAATTGTTAAGAGTGGTCTCTTGATACTTGGACCTCTCCCTTGAATCTCTGAATGAGATACCACCAAGAGTAGGGGTGTGCGAAATGTTTCGGATACAAAACGTTTTGTACCCAAAACAGCCTGTTTCGGGTGTTTTGTAGACAAAACAAAACACCTATTTTCCAGATCCAAAAGTTTTGTATACAAAACAAAATGTCCCTGTTTCGGCTACAAAACATTTTGTTGTTTTGGACCTCCATTTTGTGGTGATCTCTGAGTCAGTCTCCATTTTGTGTTTGACATCTCTTTGAATTTCCCACCCTTCCAGCCTTCTGATCGGTGACATAAATCATGGGCTGACCTGCTGACAATTCCCTCCTTGTTCTCCATTGGCTCTTTTGCTTCTTGCCACTCTTTTCTTACCCCACATTGGCCAGGGGAAGGGTTGCTAACCCATGGGGTGCTGGGATCTGTTGTTTCTGTGGTGTTCTGAGTGTAGATTTTCTGGTAGCATATGAGAGTGGATTCTTGTTTTTCACTGAAAATCTCATATGCTACCAGAGAATCTACAATGAACACCTCAGCAACACAAAACCCAGTACCCCAGGGCTTGTGGGTATGGAGGTGGTTGACACCCTATGTGCACTACATAACCCCTTGCTCTGGGAAACCCCAGTGCCCCCCAAGTGGAATTATGGGGCTGCTGAAACCTCCATTATTCCCTATGGGAGAAATCTTAAAAGACACGTACACTTCAACAATTCACAAAAGATCAGCCCTTTGCCCAATGGAGAGGAGAACTGGTCTTCTGGCTGAGCATGACTTGTCTCCATAGCTAAGCAGGATCTGCCCTGGTTGCATATGAATGGAAGACTTGATGTGTGAGCACTGCAAGATATTCCCCTCAGGAGATGAAGCCGCTCTGGGAAGAGCAGAAGGTTTCAAGTTCCCTCCCTGGCTTCTCCAAGAAAGGGCTGAGAGAGATTCCTGCCTGCAACCTTGGAGAAGCCGCTGCCAGTCTGTGAAGACAATACTGAGCTAGATAGACCAATGGTCTGACTCAGTATATGGCAGTTTCCTATGTTCCTAATTCTTTTGAGATAATTCTGGAAGTTTCCTTGCCCCCATTGGGCACTACCACTCACCACACTCCGCTCTGGGTCATCCCTTTCCCCTTGATTTGAAGTGATACATTTGCTGGAATCCCCATTATTCCCTGTGGGAAAATTCTTAAAGATGTGTAAACTTTAAAAATTGACAAAAAAATCAGCCCTTTGCCTAATTCCTTTGAAATTTGGGTGGTAGCTTCCACCCATTGGACACTACCACCACCCACTCTTTTTGCCCTGGGACCCTTTTTAAAAATCCAAATCGATTCGGATTCAGATTCGGAAAATTTGGCTACAAAACAAAACAGGGCTGATTCGGATTCAGAGAATTTGGGTAGAAAACAAAACGGGGGTGTTTCGATTCGGATACAAATCGAAACAAGAAAATTCCAAAATGCACACCCCTAACCAAGAGCCTTGTGACACTTTAAAGACTGTTGTTTTTACTGCAACAGACTAGTACAGCTACCCCTTAGAATGAGATAGCTATCAAAGCCTGGGGAAGGCAATTCCTGCCTAACTAAGGGGAAGGGGTGATGTAAGTATGTGAAAGATTGTGCGGGGGTGGGGGAGAAAGCATCAGCTTTTCCCTTTGGAACAGATGGAAACCGAGGCAGAAAGATGGCAACAGAGACTGTGAATTAACTGAAGGCTGGAAGCGCCTTGGTGGTGCAGGACCTCTAACATATGGCTGCATTTGCATTCAATGGGAATCTGGAGCTGAACGAGCAGAAATTGCCAAACCTGTATGTCCGAATGCATTGAACCCTGGTCATGTCCGAAAAGCTACTGGAGTTTTCTCTTGTCAAACTCTTTATCAACTTGATTGATTGATTGATAAACAAACTCCAATTTGAAACTGCAGGTTGTAGTGAGTTTTGCTACTCGTACCTCAGGTTTCCAGCCACCTGGATGTTTTTTACACATGGCTCTATGTCTCTGGGTATTTGAACAGCTAATCTGCTTCGCAGCAGATTCGAGGCATTTTAATTCAAGGGATTAGATGGACCATTCACATAGCCATCAGCACCTCCATCAACACCTTCGGAGAAAGCAGACAAAGCTTTTTTCAAAAGTTGCTGGAAATAGAGGATGTTTTTAACCCCGAACATAACTCAGGCTAAGCCAGAATTCGCAGCCTTCCTTCAGAGAAAAACAAAGCCCTGTCTGTCCTGGTCCCTGATAGCCCACAGGGAGGTCTGGTTAAATCCAGCAAATATGTGGACTGGCACACTCCAATCAGGAGTAGATTCAGGGGGCAAGCCCTGTCTGTAAAACCTCCTGCTGTACGTCCAAATGCAGAACTATAGGCTGCGCTGGCTGAAACTGAAGTTGAGAGAGAATGTTCCTCCCTCTCTCCAGCTTGATTGGCTGCCAGGGCTGTCCTTTATGCTAGAAGGAAGCCCACACAGCCAATTCCCCCTCCTCTCTGCAGTCTCCCTGATGTCAGTTTGGCTCCTATCTGTTTTGTCCAAAGGCGGACAGGTAAGCGTTGGGGAGGGGAGGGGAACCGCGGGCCCATTGGACCCTCAGTTCCCCATTACGAGCAAATGAGGCAACTTATTGTGCTTCACTTGAGGGCAGTATCAAGGGGTTCTGTTGTGGAGTAGCAGGTTTGCTCTCCTAGGAGTCGGACTACATGTTGTTTTGTTCTATTTATGCTCTACTTGTATACTTCTAAATAAAGCAAGTATTACAAAGACAGCACATGTTTATCATATTCTCACCTCCTACAAAGGAAACCAAACCTAGGTCATGCTGCCCCCAAACTTCTCACCATGTAGGGAAGTTTACACCATCCCACATAACATCCCTCCCAGGGGCTGCTGCCTGTCTTGTGTTTCTTTTTTAAACTCTGAACCCTTTGGGGAAAGAGAGCAATTTTCTCCTTTCTTGTGCCATGCAAATCATTTTGAGAATCTGTTTTTGGTAGAAGGGGAAATATATAAATATTTTTAATAATTCTGTTAATAACTGCATGCACGTGGAGCTGCCACCACAAAGGAAGTGGAAAGGCTAGCTCTTATGTGCAAGAAAGCTTTGAACATCAGAACTGCTACGTCCCAAGCAAACTACAGGATAAGAGTGTGTATCTCATGCTGATCGTAATAACTCCTGTGCCTACATATCTGAGGGCTGGATATCCACAGCCCCAATGTGTGGGATGTACAGGTGGCAAGAAACAAGTGTAAGCCTGGACCTCATGAGTCATTAAAAAGGTAACACCACAAATAGAATTTTCTTTTTAAAAACTGTATAAAGAAAACCAAATGCAGTAAAATAATCCTATGTGATCAACCTAATACAATCCAAAATAATGTGTAAAAAAAACCCCCAACAAATATGAGGAAACACTATCTTGAAATGTATAATTCCAGTACTGAATAAATAGAACCCACTTTTGCTTAAATCCAACCATCTTTTTAATGTCTACAATATGCGTGTTTCATCACGCATTGATGAAATCACTGCTTGATTCTCCTTGATTAAGTGGGCAATCATTTGCCATCTTAATATTTGCTTCCATTGTAATGCTCTCAATTATTAACTGTACTGTTATTTATAAAAACTATGTTTGAAAGGAACATGAATAGGTTGTTTTACAGTTTTCTTCCGCAATCGTTTCCATTCCTCTTCCATGACTGGGTTTGACCATTCTCTTTCCCATCGCAATACACAACTAGATTTAATTTGAGTCAAGGATTCCATTTTAAAAGCAACCAGTTCCAGTATGAATTGATCCGCTTCATATTGTTCTATATAGCCACTAATAAACCCTTGGCGATGGAGTCAGTTCATACACTGAGTCTAAACATTAAATATGTTAGACAGTTTTTTACATAGATTTTTGCAGTTTTGCAATTACTTCCCATTCAAATTACTAGATGTGGAACTGCTCAAATGTATTATTAAATTAATTAATTAATACATTTTTATACTGTTCCATCCAAAGGCTCAGCGTGGTGCAAAACAGAACAAAAACTAACAAACAATCATTTAAAGCAATCAGCCTAAAACAATAAAAACAAACTTTGAAACAATTTATTATTGATTTATCTAACAGATTTCTATACCACCCAAATCTTGCATCTCTGGGTGGTTTACAATTTACATTATTTAAAAATTAAATCAATTAAACAATTAATCATTTAAACATTAAAATCATTTTAAACCCCACATTAAAATAAAAACTATACATCTAATTAAAAGCCTGGGTGAATAAATATGTCTTGAGTGCCTTTTAAAAAGTTGTCAGAGATGAGGAGGCTCTTATTCCAACAGGGAGCATACTCTAAAGTTCAGGGCAGCAATGGAGAAGGCCCGTTCCCAAGTTGGCGGCAACCATAGACGAACCAACAGACAAGTTGGCGGCAACCATAGACAAACCTTTCCAGATGATCTTAACAGGTGATGGGGCTATAAGTGAAGAAGACGTTCTCTTAAATACCCAGGGCCTAAGCTGCTTAGGGCTTTATATGCCCTATAAATGGTTAAAATGGTTTAAAACCATTTAAAACAGAAACATTTAAAAGCAATTTAAAAACCCTGGAAAGCCAGACCAAACAAATACATTTTAAGGACTCTCTTGAAGGCCAACAACGAGCCCAAACCACAAATTTCTGCTGTGAGTGCATTCTACAACCCTGGAGCAGCTACAGAGAAGGCCTTGTTCCAAGTTGTCACAAGACGTATCAGCAGAAACTGGAAACAGACCTCTCCAGATGACCTTAACATGTGATGGGGATCATGCAGAAGCTCTTTAAGGTAACCCGGACCTAAGCCGTTCAGAGCTTTAAAGGTAATGACCAGCACGTTGTATTTTGGCTAGAAACACAGGAGCAACCAGTGCAACTGTTTAAGTACAGGCATAATTTGGTCTCTCTGGGTTATCCCAGAGACCAATTGGGCAGCTGCATTTTGAACTAACTGACATTTCTGGGTGGTGCACAGCAGCAAAAATAAAACCTGTGAATCGGTCCTTTAAAACAATCATTACAAAACAATTTTAAAACAGTATAAAACCATTAACAATTATAATATTTAAAATAGTTCAAAAACCCTGGAAGGACAGGCCAAACTGATAGGTTTTAAGGGCTCTCCTGAAGGCGAACAATGAACTCAAGCTACGGATTTCTGCAGGAGTGCATTGCACAGAATGCAATGCATAATGCAATTTGGCCTGTCCTTCCAGGCTGTTGGCCGGTTCAGTTTGAATCAGAAATGGATTCGAACCAGTCTGGCCCAGTTCCATGTCCGCCCAAACTGGGTCTAGTCCAGTTCGATCATCAAACCAAGCCAAACCAGTTTGGGGAATATACTTGTAAAGGGGAATCCGGCAAGGATACAAGTAAAGGCCATTCCCTAGGTGGTGGTGGCAGCAAGAGGGGGAAAAGGCTTCTTACCTTGGCTGGCCAGCATGGCTACCACTGCCGCCGCTCACCCTCCCGGCATGGCAAGCATACGCCCTCTCCTTTACCGATCTGCTGGCCCAGTAACTAAAGGGGAATCCCTACCAGATTCCCCTTTACAAGCATCCAAATTGGGTCAAACTGATTCAACCCGGTTCTGGAATGGACTGCTGCTGGTTTGAACGAACCAGCTCATGGATTTGGATGTTTAGTTTGAGTTCTGTTTGAACTCGAACTGAACCATCCTTAGCAGTTTGTGCATACCCCTACTTATTGCATATATTAATTTAATTCACATTGGGCATGATTCCATCTTCTTGATGAAACCTGAATCACTGTTCCATTTGGACTTTGAGACATTACAATTCCTTCTGTGTTACAACAATAACAGAAAGAGCTTTTGAATACTTTTGCTGACATGAATAATATGACATGTGCTCAGTAACTCTTAAGTTATTAAAATCCCTATAAGAGTTTAGCAATTTCTTTTATTCACTTCTGTAATTGTTTCTGTCAATTTAACTGTATTAGGGTTTGGGCTGAATTGATTTTTTGAACAATAAGGTTGTTTTTTTCTGTCTGCTATAAACAAGCCTTTGCACTTCAATACCACACGGAAAACATAATGAAATGGGTTGTCTGAACATTTGGACAGGAGACATGTGCATGGAGATATTCCGACTAACCATTCGGATAATGGTTTGCCAGTCTTTCCCATTTCCTCAGTTCATTGTGCTTATAAAAGGCAAAAGGAAATACATTTTTTCTTCCTAATTCTTCTTTGCAAATCTAATTTTAAAGCTGTAGAGTTTGGAAACTATTGGAGTAGCTTATGCATATGTTACTTTTAAAAAGATGTATTAGCCTGTGGCTATAGCTGAACTTTTCAAGAGTTCTCAGAAGTCATCTGAAGGCCACAGATTTTGTTGCTGATGTAACTGAAAGTATATCAGATAACAGAATATGACATAAGGGGATCTGATCCACATAATTATGAGATTACTGTCTTATGACATTGAATTTCATGAGCATAGTATTCATCATTAGAGGAGAGAGTGATACAAATGGGAACCAGCATGTGGGAGAAATACTAACAGAGCAAACTTATGGTTGGATATTTATTTAAGACAGAACTGAGTTCAGATAACTGAACAAGAAGTGGATGTAAAACCAAGTATACAAACCAAGACACAACTCTAGCTTCACATCCTGGTTTAATTATGATTTGTCTGTTCTGATGTGGACATTAAAATGTAAGAAAGGTCCTCCTGGATCAGGTCAAAGGTCCATCTAGTCCAGCACCCTGCTTCATGCAGTGGCCAACCAGGTACCTCAGGGAAGCCTGCAAGTGGGAGAAAGAGGGCAACCACCACCCATTAGTGTTCTACCCCACTTGGTGTTTAGGGGCATGCCCCCTCTGATCCTGGTAGAAATAGACAGTCATCCAGGCTAGCAGTCATTGATAGCCCTAGCTTTCACAAATCTGTCCTATCCCCTTCCAAAACCATGCAGTTTTGGTGGCCATCACTACATCCAGCAGCAGCAAATTTCATAGTTCATCATCATCATCATCATCAATTTTATTACAGCCACTGGCCAGCAGAAACAGAAATAACAAACACGTCCAATACAACAATCCTAAAACACAATAAAACAAAATACAGTCATTCATAAGAAATTAGTTTTAAAAACCATAAACAGCTCTCAGAATTAAGCACTTAGTTGAGACCTTAACCTAATGGCAATATAGAAAAATTTAGCTACAATTTTTGTAATCTCAGAGCTTACATCCGCGAGACAATATGTATAGAAACGCTCAATTTCATAGTTTAACTACATGGTCTGTAAAGAGGTACTTCTTTTTGTCTGTCCTGAATCTCCCAGCATCTCTATGAATGGCCCTGGGTTATAATATTATGGGAGAACAGCTGCTTTTTATTCACTTGATCTACACTGTGCATTTTATTACACATACCTGCATCCCCTTCAAACTAAAAAGTCCCAAAATGTAAAAAGACCCAAAGGCTGTAGTCCCTTGCAGCTGTGATTTAACAAACAGCAATATATCAGAGCTCTACTGTGGAGTTCAGGGGAGAGGGGGAGAGGAACATACAGGCTCAGGAGGGTTAGAAGCTGTGTTCATGATCACGACACACCACTGCAGTCATCATGTGAACCAGTCCTCTTCAACTACGACTTTGAGATGGCTTACAAAAATTATATACATATATATATATATATATATATATATATATATATATATATATATATATATATATATGCACACACACTAGCTGGGCCAGGAGCAGAGCATCTGCACCTCTGGCCTCCCTCCCCTCTGCCCAGCTTTCTGGCCAGCTGGTCGGCCTGCTTCTCCCCCTGCCCACTTCTCGGCCCGCCCCACGCTTTCAGGCTGACAGGCCAGCCAGCCGGCTTCTTCTCCCCCCTTCTCTCACCCCCCCCCCCCGCTTTCTTGCTGGAAGGCTGGCTGGAAAGCCTGCACAACACCTCCTCCCACCCACCCACCAACTCCTGGCAGCAGCCTCCTCCTGCTCCCGGCCGCCAGGCCGGACCACCACCAGCCGACTTCCCTATTTTCTCCCCCATCCCCATCACTATCCTATCCAGCAGCTGCTCATGTACAATTAGGGTGACACAGAAAGCCCATCATCCAAGAAATAGTTAAATTTGCTTAAGCACATTCAGACCAATGGCTCTGGTAGCATGTGTTGTAGGGGAAGTGCTGAAAGCAAAACATAGCTTCCACTACTGCTGAGTGGCAGAATCAGAAGCTTTGCCATTATTAGATGACATCACGTGTTGGGAGAAGCAAGGGCCACCCCAGGGCTATACTGAGCTGTAGGGTCCCAAGTGATACTTCTGGAAATTCGCTTGCAAAATCCGGTGATGATACAGTCTATTTACAAAGGTGTGTTTCCCCCTTGGGTTCCCTACTTCTATGCTATCATATTATACCCATTATCAAATAACTTTTAATTATATAAAGCTTTCCCAAGAGGTAGTCTGTACTAGAGCTTCCACTTTTAAAAAGGCCATAACTTTGGTTCCTCTCTGCAGTCATTATGCAAGTTCTTCTAAGTTTATAAATCAATAGGCAACATGACGAATGAGGCTAAATAGGCCTCTTTATTTTGACCTTGAAATTATTTATTCTGTGTCATAAATGCTTGCCTATCTCTAGCAACCTTTAGCGCACAAGATTGTTTCTATAGAGAACATGGGTAGGAAGCAGCCATTTACTCATGATTTGTTATGACCTCCATCATGAATGAACCTTTCCATTATCATAATGCAGCTTGGTACATGTCACAAAGAAGTTGGATGTCTCTCTGAAAGGGAGAAAAATGATGCATACTCCTCCTTTATAGTTGTTCTTAACGCCTCCATTCTCTTGCAGGAGGCCATATGCAAAGCCTTGAAATGTCTGACACTGTTTCCCTTGACTTAAAGGCAGTGCGCTCTTCAAACCATGTTGTATGTACATATAGGTGTCTGGACATACATACATATTTCTGTATGAAAGACAGTACATGCATTCATTGCAAACATCAACCTTCGTAATGCCCCACTCAAATACAGGGTGCAGCTAAAAACTGCACTACGGTAAGGCTGTTCTCATAAGCAGCCTAACCTAGGCCAGAGCAGCCCAGCCTGGGTTAGGCTGCTCATGTGGAGCACTGGGATCCAACTCTTTGCCAAGGTTAAGGGTGCAAACAGCTTCTGGGATCATGTGTCTCCTTGAGCTGCACGCAGCCCAAGGGGACACAAAGACAGACCGCTAGAGCATCTGTCTAATGGGGGAATCCACCAACGTACCATGCTTGGCGTGCAGTCCATTGTGGGATTCTGAGAGGCCAGGGAGCATTTCCCCAGCCTCCAGAATGCTACGACAGTTGCTGCCATGGAAATAATGGGTGTGGCTGCACAGCACATCTCAAGTAGTCCTGGAGAGTCTGTGGGGATGTTACGTTAAACCCTGTGTTCTCCTCGCCCTCCTTCCCAGCCCAGCAATAGTCATGTGAACAGCTTTGTATGTGCATTGAACATATTAAGGTCCTTCAAATGACCATTGTTGGGCTTGGGAGGGTGGACAAGGGAAACACAGGGTTTAACCTACCATTCCCACAGACAATCTTGCATGACTTGATCAGCGCCACACTGCTGCACCCACAAACACCGCTGCAGTGACAGGCACAGCATTCTGGAGGCCAGGGAAATGTCCCCCAGCCTCTGGGAATCCCACAATGCACCACACACTGAGTTCAGTGCATTGGAGGATTCCTCCATTAGATGGGCTCTCTAGACACCCGCCTCTGTTTCCCCTCGGGCTGCATGAAGCCCAAGGAGACAGACGATCCCGGCAGCTGGGTTAAGGGTGTGCTTAAGTGTTCTTAGCACTTAACCTCAGCTAGGAACTGGACTTAACAGGAGTGTTAGTCTGGGCAGGAGCGATGGGATCTGTGCAGATGCTGATGCTCCACACAAGGAGCCTAACCCAGACTGGGCTGCCCTGGCCTGGGTCAGGCTGCTTGTGAGAGCAACCTTAATGTGTGAATAACATTAGCCCAATCCAGACATTATAATACCACACTCCACTGCCATAGCTGTGTACAGTGACACAAAGTGGGAGGAGGTCCCCCTGCATCAATCACCCTCGCACCCCTGCTTACAGCAGTGCTTGTCTGAAGAGGGAAGAGCCCTACCTGTGAAGGTGAGTGCTTCTGTGATTGTGAGGCTGGATCGATCCAGCCTCACAATCATGGAAGTGCCTGCCATCACACTTAGGGCCGTTCCCACTTCAGACAAGCAATCATGGAAGCACCCTTCATCATGGGTAGGGGTCCTCCTCAGACAAGCCCCACTGTAAATGTGAGCAGCATGGCACAAGTTTGATTGATGCAGCAGGGGTGGGACTTCCTCCCCCTTCATGCCACTGTACATGGCTACAGCGGGGCAGAAAGTACAGATCTGTGCATGCAGACATTGTATACAGATTGTATGTTGTGGTACATATGTGAATAGGGCTCACGTCAGATGAAGGTTTGCTGTTTGAGGTAGTTAAGAAATGGAGTAAAATTCCTTTAACTTTCCACATTTATTATTTTAAGCTCCCTTCACATATACCTCCCTAGCGTGGTCAGTCCACTTCCCCATAGTTTGATCCCAGGTGGCACATATATCACAGCTGTGTGCGATAATGCCTCATCAGCCTCACTTATGGAGATGCATATTATGGGGGCCCCCAATTAGTGAAATACCTATAACTCTCTGCTCTCCTAACCTTTAGATTGACTGCTGAGTGGCACTTTTTATAAACTGATTTTATAAAAAGTCTTTCAAAAGTCTAATGAATAACCAAGGTTCTGGCATTTTCAACTCCAGGTAGGGGAATAACATTCTTGGTTTTTGAAGGGCCCGTGGAGGTAAGCTGGCGTTTTAACATTAAAAGGTCAGATTTTAAAGTATTCTGAGTTCTAGACACTGCTCCAAAAATAAAAGTCATGTAGATTTACTTGCCAGAACACAGAAACTGGAGAGAAAAGAATGAGAGGCTAGAAGACAGTTTGCTGTTGATTTGCAAGTCAGCAAGACTATTAGTATGAAGCATATCTGATTGCTTACAATTATAGGGGAAATGAAACTTTCGTTCATGCTGACATTTAGCTTTTGCCCTGAAGTGCATTTTTAGGGATGACAGAAATGGGTGACTAAAGTGACCAACTTGGAAACCTCTACACAATTAAAGGAACCTCATTGCATTCAAATGACTCAAGTAATATTTATTGGAAGGCTGAGTCTGTATTTTTATGCTTAAGTGGTTGACCAACAAGACAAGAAGATGATTAACATCTCAGTTCAAAATAGCTGGAAATGCTGCTATGAAAATAATTTAGCCCCAGTGCTAATTATAAGAGGTCCTTCATCATATCTCCACAGTGTGGGAGTTACTGTGGCACAGATCCTTCCCACGCCATGTAAGTAACATCAGAAAATCTGAGGAAGTTCAAGGAGGCTAACCCTGTGTCTATTCCTATGCCAATGTTCCTTCAGAATGGGCTTCTTCTAAATGGAATTGGCTTTATTCAGATGTCATCTTCATGGTGCAAGAAGAAGCTATAATGTGGCCATTTCCTGCTGAGAAGACAATGGGAGAAGAACCTCCCCAAATGCACAGGAATCCAGTGGTCAGTAAGAATGTGTCTGAACACTTTGTGCTGACAGAACTGCTGCCTCACTGATATACAGAAGGACTACCGGAGCAAACACATTAGCCACCTTCGGACATCACGCCAAACCAGAGGTAAACTCACGTCTGGTTTGCCCCTTGTGATGTCTGAATTCTCAGAACCACAGTTCCCAGACCCAACCATGGTTCTGAGTTTGAATCCAAACCTGGGAATGAACCCTCGGTTTGTAGTGAGTTCCACTCACCCAACCAAGGGTCCATTCCCTCCTCTGTTATGTCCAGATTGGGATTGTATCCCAAACTAGAGGTAAACCAGAGTGTTTACCTTGATTGGGTAAACTGGGCAAAGAGGCACCTCTTTATTGTGGCCATTCTCTTTATTTAGCAGGGGGAGTGTAACAGGCCCTATCCACCCCCAGCACAGTACTTGTTAGAGGTTGTTGATTTTTACCCACAATAGGTAAAACAGCAGAGCACTAAGGAATGAGCACTCACTCCAGTTACAGAGTAGGTAGCAGAGGATGGTTTGGATATTGCAGCTATTTAGAGAAAACACATGGAGATCCTTGTGTGACTAAACACTAAACATTTATTGGTTAAATACACTTAGATAGGAAAGACCTATATCTAATCTAAAGGACTACATAGTGGATAGGTAAGGAGAGAGAGAGAGAGATGTTTCCATCTGTTCTCTAGGAGGAAAGGAAGGATTGTGACTCAGCACAGGAAGTGCTGCTGAGTCAGTTCAGGGGTCATAGGGTAGGGACAGATAGGGAGACTCTTACTCACTGTCTCTACTCCCAATGCCCCTAGTGGTCATTAGGACAGTTGGTGCAAAAGGTCGATACACTGGAAGTTCAACTCCAACAGTACTTCCAGTTACTGTTGCTGGTGTCTATATTATGTCTCTTTTTAGATTGTGAGCCCCTTGGGGACAGGGAGCCATCTTATTTATTTATTATTTCTCTATGTAAACCGCTTTGGAAACTTCTATCTATATAATTCTCCTGGGTGTGCCAGGGAAAAATGCATCCCGGCAGCCCAGCTGATTGGCTGGGCTGTGGAGGGACCTGATTGGCTGGCGCACCCAGGAGAGAGGACAGTTGGCCAGCGGCGCGGGCCAGGGATGCTGGCAGGCCCGGCCTGGCAGCGACGGGTGGTGAGAAGGGCGAGGAGGCGAGGCGAGGAGGCGAGGCGAGGAGGAGGACCGGCATCGGCGGGCATGGCTGGGAGGCCAAAGAATGCAGGTGGCCCGGCTGTGGGGGCAAGTGGCGGTGGCGGGCATGGCGGCCATGGAGCTGAGCAGCGGCGGTGAGCCTGGACGGTGGCCGCGCAGGCAAGAGGCGGCATCGGCAGGCATGGCCGGGAGGCCAAAAATGCAGGGGGCCTGGCCATGGGGGCAAGCGGCGGTGGCGGGCCTGGCGGCCATGGAGCTGAGCGGCGGCGGTGCGCCTGGACGGTGGCCGCGCAGGCAAGAGGCGGCATCGGCGGGCATGGCCAGGAGGCCAAAGATAGCAGGGAGCCTGGCTGTGGGGGCAAGTGGCGGCGGCGGTGGGCCTGGCGGCCATGGAGCTGAGCGGCGGTGGCACCGCGCCTAGACGGCGGCCGCACAGGCAAGAGGCGGCATCGGCGGGCATGGCCGGGAGGCCAAAGATAGCAGGGAGCCTGGCCGTGGGGGCAAGCGGCGGCGGCGGGCCTGGTGGCCACGGAGACAGACAGCGGTGGCGGGCCCTCCCGCCGCAAAGCTGATCAATGCTGGCTCGACCCAGCAGCAGCAACGCCGGCCGCAGCAATAAGGTGGAGAGGGATCCAGCCTGCAACAAGCCAGAGTACCCAGGCTGGGGCAAGAGACAGCCGCAGGACCCATCTGCAACGAGGCGGCTGCCCTAGAAAAAGGAAAGACAGAGCACAGGGGGTAAGGCCGCACAAGGGGTGAGGGAAACAAAACTCAAGGGCCTGGAATGGGAATGGCCGCGAGAGGGAGCCAGTAGGGGGACAAGTGACAGAGGACACGGTTGACAGGGCGAGACTCAACAGTTGGTCTCCCACACTGTATCGGTGGCTAGAGATAGTGGAGATGGAGACTGAGGGACATTTGATGACACTTGATGAAAATGCACAGATTGACAAAGAAAAAGGGACCATGGTATAGTAAATAAAATAAAAGAGGGCAGAACAAGTGGCGAGGAATAAAACTGAAGGGCTGCGGGGGGGAGCTATGGAGAGCCAGACTGTGAGGAGAAACAAACACCAGATTCCCCCCCCCACACACACAAAAAGTACTGACTGGAAAAACATAGGTCCAACAGTAGCTACACTCAACACTAAAAACAAAACACCCCAAGGACTTCTAGGACAAACACTGGGGTAAGCGGCAGGGAGGGGAAAGATTCCACAAAAACATTCAAAGAAACAAACAAAAAAACCTAGGGGCTTTTAGAGACAACACTGGGGGAAGAGGTGAGGGAGATGGCAGGCGAGACACTGAGGCAGAAGGTGGGGGGACGGCAGACGAGACACTGGGGCAGAAGGTGGGGGACGGCAGGTGAGACACTGGAGCAGAAGGTGGGGGGACGGCAGGCGAGACACTGGGGCAGAAGGCGGGGGGGATGGCAAAAAGGTGGAGAGGGACAATCCCCAATAAGGTGGGGGGATGGCAGGCGAGACACTAGGGCAATAGTGGGGGGATGGAAGGTGGGGCACTAGGGCAGAAGGTGGGGGGATGGCAGGCGAGACATTGGGGAAGAAGGTGGGGGGATGGAAGGCGAGACACTGGGGCAGAAGGTGGGGGGATGGCAGGCGAGGCACTGGGGCAATAAGTGGGGGGATGGAAGGCGAGGCACTGGGGTAGAAGGTGGGGGGATGGAGGGCAAGGCACTGGGGCAGAAAGTGGGGGGATGGAAGGCGAGACCAAAAAAAAAGGCAAACGGGGGTGGGTTATAATGAAGACATATGGGAAAATAAAGAAACAACTGGACAACCAGCCAAATTCACACAACACAACTCCAAAAAGTAAGAAAACTACCGCACAGAAGCTCTATGAGGGTTCAGCTAGTTAGTTGAAAATCAGAATATAAATATTGTTGTTGTTAAGGAGGAGGCTCCTCCTTCAGGCTTCTAGCCCATTGGTAGCTGGGTGCAGGCTGTCCAATTGGAGGAAGCCCATGCATCCAGTTCTGCCCCCTTTGCCAGCTCCCAGACTTCAGATTATGATTGTCTGTGGGGTGCTGGTGGGCTGTGGCTTGCCATTCTGTCCAAATGCGACCTAAGAGTTGGACAGTGGTGGGTGAGAGGTCAGGAGAAGATGCACTTTGTGTATGTGTGACCTCCATATTAGGGAGCAGCTGGATATGCTTAGAAGCAGTAAAATGAGGATCTTTGGCTTCCAGTGGTGCCATATTGGGAGGACAGGAGTAATATCGTCCTTACTACCACCACCACTACCACCACCACCACCGTGATTCTCTCCAACTAAAGATCACTGGAGATTGTCTAATCTAAGTTTATAAGAGCTGTATTCGGGAGTGGGGGGTGGCAGATGTATTTCTAATGCTGCACTAAGGTTAGAAATGGATTTTCAGAGGGTAGAATCCAAAGCATGGATTTCAATTTTCAACTATTGGCATACAGGTGAAACTCGAAAAATTAGAATATCGTGCAAAAGTTCATTAATTTCAGTAATGCAAATTAAAAGGTGAAACTGATATATGAGACAGACGCATTACATGCAAAGCGAGATAAGTCAAGCCTTAATTTGTTATAATTGTGATGATCATGGCTTACAGCTCATGAGAACCCCAAATCCACAATCCCAGAAAATTAGAATATTGTGAAAAGGTTCAACAGTCTAGGCTCCAGGTGTCCCACTCCAATCAGCTAATCAATCCATAACACCTGCAAAGGGTTCCTGAGGTCTCTCAGTCTGGTTCATTAGGAATCACAATCATGGGAAAGACTGCTGACTTGACAGTTGTGCAGAAAACCATCATTGACGGTGGTCAAAGGAGGGAAAGCCTCAAAAGGTAATTGCAAAAGAAGTTGGATGTTCCCAAAGTGCTGTATCAAAGCACATTAATAGAAAGTTATGTGGAAGGGAAAAGTGTGGAAGAAAAAGGTGCACAAGCAGCAGGGGTGACCGCAGCCTGGAGAGGATTGTCAGGAAAAGGCCATTCAAAAGTGTTGGGGACTTTCACAAGGAGTGGACTGAGGCTGGAGTTAGTGCATCAAGAGCCACCACACACAGACGGATCCTGGACATGGGCTTCAAATGTCGTATTCCTCTTGTCAAGCCGCTCCTGAACAACAAACAACGTCAGAAGCGACTTACCTGGGCTCAAGAAAAAAAGAACTGGTCTGTTGCTCAGTGGTCCAAAGTCCTCTTTTCTGATGAGAGCAACTTTTGCATCTCAGTTGGAAACCAAGGACCCAGAGTCTGGAGGAAGAATGGAGAGGCACACAATGCAAGATGCTTGAAGTCCAGTGTGAAGTTTCCACAGTCTGTGTTGATTTGGAGAGCCATGTCATCTGCTGGTGTTAGTCCACTGTGCTTCATTAAGTCCAGGGTCAACGCAGCTGTCTATCAGGAGATTTTGGAGCACTTCATGCTTCCTTCCGCAGACGAGCTGTATGGGGATGCTGACTTCATTTTCCAGCAGGACTTGGCACCTGCCCACACTGCCAAAAGTACCAAAACCTGGTTCAATGACCATGGGATTACTGTGCTTGATTGGCCAGCAAACTCGCCTGACCTGAACCCCATAGAGAATCTATGGGGCATTGCCAAGAGAAGGATGAGAGACATGAGACCAAACAATGCAGTAGAGCTGAAGGCCACTATTGAAGCATCCTGGTCTTCCATAACACCTCAGCAGTGCCACAGGCTGATAGCATCCATGCCACGCTGCATTGAGGCAGTAATTGCTGCAAAAGGGGCCCAAACCAAGTACTGAATACATATGCATGCTTATACTTTTCAGAGGTCCGATATTGTTCTATTTACAATCCTTGTTTTATTGGTTCCATGTAATATTCTAATTTTCTGGGATTGTGGATTCGGGGTTCTCATGAGCTGTACGCCATGATCATCACAATTATAACAAATTAAGGCTTGACTTATCTCGCTTTGCATGTAATGCGTCTATCTCATATATCAGTTTCACCTTTTAATTTGCATTACTGAAATTAATGGACTTTTGCACGATATTCTAATTTTTCGAGTTTCACCTGTATATTCAATATCATACAACAGTGAAAAAAGATGAACAGGGCATTTTTCTTAGAGAACAATTGTACCCCCACCACCCAGGAACTGATCTCATCTTTTTAAAAAGTTTGATTGCAACAAATTGACACAAGCCAACTTTTTGCTTCTCTGAAAATTCCTCAGATGCTTTGATTTAGCACAAACTTCCAAACCCACTTTGAATCTCACTTAGAGCTTATCATCTGAAACACACAACTGTCAGAATCTTGTTCTCTCATCATGGTTATGGTATGTTTACTAGGCAATCATGCTGGAGTTCAGCAAAGCCTTGTGCAGAAGGCATGCACCTCTGCTATATAATTGGCTACACTGGTTGCTAGTTGTGTTCATTACTCTGTTTAGATGTTGTAACCTCTAACCTTCTGAAGCAGGAAGAGCAAGCAGGTTACACCTGACAAAATTAGAGAGATAGCCCGAGGAGGATAGCAATAACTACAGTTCATTTTCATCTCCCCAAATGCAAAGGTTGTTCACTGAAGTGAAGACCTTTGTCAGCTGAGCTGAGCTGCCTCTCGGAAGAAATGAAATACATGGTTAATGAGGAACAATACTGTTATTGTTGTAAAAGTCAGGGGACAGAATTACAAGTAAGGTTTGTGAAATAACTCACTTTCCACCCTAAAAATGGAAGTCAGGTTAAATGAATTGGTAGGGCAAAGGACTGTTAAATTCCCTCATGAGGTGCAAGAAGCAAGAGTCCAACACTGAGCATGGGACTGTGTTCTTCCCTGCTTACCTTATGAACGACTGCACATACTAGAGATGAGAAGAAATTGTACATTCATTACAATTTCAACTCTGTAAAAAGCTGGGGATTCCATGGTGCAGGTCAGTAACTTGTTTGTGCATCAATCTAAGATGGAAAACAAGTTATCTGAAGGTGCTCATGGTCACTCATGTTTAGTATGTCAGCAATACCACTGCATATGATAGCTTCCCACTCATAGCATGACACACTTCATGATGTATCACTATCATCAGCACATTTCTTTATATAGTACTAAAAACACAACTAGTAACCAATGTCAGAGGCGCTCTTACCCCTGGACTTCAGGGCTGAAGTCCAGGGCTTCCACACCCCCTGGGACCCCCCAAATCCTCTTTAGTCTATCCTGGGTGGTGTGGTTTGTGCCCTCAAGAACCTACATGTTATAAAATGATACTTAACTTACAGAGCAGGGGCCTCCAAATGCCTTTAGGTCCAGGCTCCAAAATTACCTAGGTGCACCTCTCACCAATGTCATCGATTATACAGCAGGGGACATGTCTTCTTCCAAAGATGTTACTGAATTCTGGCATGAATATAACCACCATGGTAATAATGACTGATGAACCCTCACATCATATATGAGAAGTGACTGGGGGAGGGGAGACACACGTGTCCATTTCTAAGGCCATGGCAATTGACTTGGTGGCCTTGAAACATCAAGACAGGTCTATGTTTCCAATCATACTCTACTAAATTCAAAATTTATGCAACTAAATTAGAGAGAGAGAGAGAGAGAGAGAGAGAGAATGAATCTCCTTTCCCTCTGTTTAGAAGGGCCCAACCTTCCTTCTCAATACACCCATGGTCTCCACAACTGACAGTTCAATTAGTCAAATGAATTGTCAAAGCTTGTTTTAAAACTGCCTTAAAACAACCAACAGGTTACAATTTAATCAAATCCATTCCCACTAAGTCCCCAACTTGAAATGCTGTCCACTGCAGTGTTCCCTCTAACAGGGATTCCCAGATGTTGCTGACTATAGCTCCCAGAATCTCCAGCCAAAGGCCACTGCAGCTGGGGATGCTGGGAGTTGTAGTGTAGTCAACAATATCTGGGAATCCCTGTTAGAGGGAACAGTGCTTTCCAGGTTCCCAAGGGGGCCCTCTCTTGTTACCTGCAGTTAGGCTCAGATCTGATGCACACTAATCTAGGGGCATGGTCAATGGTCTGTGGAAAATACTCAGAGTACTAGGTGGTCATAGTGACTTTCTCTTTCAACCCCAAGTTGTGTCAGCTGACATAAATCAGGGACTCCTGAATGAGTTACCTTCATTCCTCTTTTCTTTCTAACCTTCTTGTCATTCTTTTTGCCTCTTTCTCAATTTATTGTCAGTACAGCTTAGCTAAACTATTTCTTTATGCTTTGTGGTTATTTCTTCCGATTGCAAATGTATATTCATTTTATGCTACATTGATAAACTTAGCAGTAAACTTAGCTGACATGAGATAAGGGGACAGGTTCAATTTTGGATTGATAACTGGTTCAAGGACAGGAAACAGAAGGTAGGACTAAATTGACAGTTTTCACAATGGAGGTAAGTAAGAAGTGGGGTCCCCCAGGGATCTGTACTGGGACCAGTGCTCTTTAACTTATTTGTAAATGAACTAGAAGCTGGGAAACCAGTGAAGTGGCCAAATTTGCAGGTGACACTAAACTGTTTAGGGTAATGAAATGGACAACAGATTGTGAAGAGTTTCAAAAGGATCTCTCCAAACTGGGTGAGTGTGGGCAACAAAATGGCAAATCTGGTTCAGTGTATGCAAGTGTAAAATGATGCAGATTGTGTTTGGCTGGGGGTGGGGGCAAACTTCACATATACACTGATGGGATGTGAGTTGTCTGATCAAGAGAGAGATCTTGGGGTCGAGGTAGATAGCTCATTGAAAGTGTCAACTCAGTCACAGCAGATGTGAAAAAGGCAAAATCCATGCTAGGGATCATTAGGAAGGGGATTGGGGGGATGGGGACATGCTAATATTATAATGCCCTTATACAAATCTATGGTGCAGCAACATTTGGAGTACTGTGTAGGGTTCTGATCATAGAATCTTAAGAAGGACACTGTAGAACCAGAAAAGGTACAGAAGAGGGCAACCAAGATGACCAGGGTCCTGGATCATCTTCCTTATGAGACAATACTACAGCATCTGGGGCTTTTTAGTTTGGAAAAGAGGTGTCTATGGAGAGACATGATAGAGCTATATAAAATTATGCATTGAGTAGAGAGTGGACAGAGATGATTTTTTCCCCCTCTCTCACAGCACCAGAACCAGGGGTCATCCCAAGAAACTGATTGCCAGGAAATTTAGGACCAACAAAAGGAAGTACTTTTTCACACAACACATAATTAATCTATGGAATTCTCTGCCACAGGATGTAGTAATGGCCACTAGCTTGGATGGCTTTAAAAGGAGCTTGGATAAATTTACAGAGGAAAGGTCTATCATTGGCTACTAGTCTGGTGCCTATGGGCTACCTCCAGCCTCATTGGCAAGATGCCTCTAAATTGCAGGGGAGCAACAGCAGGAGAGAGGGCATGCCCTCACTTCTTTCTGTGGGCATCTCAGAAGCATTCGGTGGGCCCCTGTGTGCAATAGAATACTGGACTAGATAGGCCTTGGGCCTGATCCTGCAGGGCTGTTCTTATGTTCTTATGCTTAAATCTGCTTGGTCAAGCTAATGCTGAGGCCTAATGTATATACTATAGCATGGTCTCACATCTCTCCTAGAAATATAGAATACACTTCTAATCTTCTTCAGTAGTGCTCATACAATTTGTGGATCCTAAAATATTGATGTCATGGCAGACAAAGAGTATCTTCTCTTCATGAATAGTAATGAACATAAAAGTAGCAGATTTTAAAAAGAAATTTTCCTCTGGGCAGCTTATAACACAACATTAAAACATGAGATAAAACACACATTAAATAATAACAAACCAAATAAGGGTGGGGGGAGAAAATACAAAATACATTACACAAACAATTTTAAAAAACATTTAAAAAAATCAGTTACAATCACATCAACAAATGAAAAATTAATTTTTGATAAATAAAAAAATAAATTTTTTGATTAAAAATAATAATAAAATTTAAATTTAAAATTTCAAAGGCCTGAGTGAACAAAAAGTTCTTCACCTGGCATCTAAAAGAACAAAGTGATAAAGCCAGGCGAGCCTCACTGGGAAAGCTATTCCATAAATGGGGTGCAACCACTGAAAAGGCCCTCTAATTGCATGAGAGTTCAGCCCATTCCCAATTTGCCAAGTATGTGTACAAGTAGGGAGCAGGAGCTTTAAGAAAGAGGAGAGCAAGTCCTTACCTGCTCTCTGCTGTCCCATGCAGCTTCCTGCTGGGGCAGAACTCATCCTAAGTACCCACATGCAGTACCAGCATGCACATAGCATCCACACATGCATGGGTGCCATCTGCATGCTGGTGCCATGCAGAGGTACTTGGAACGAGTGCTGCCCCAGCAGGAAGCTGTATGGGACAGCAGAGAGCAGGTAAATAGAGAGTGGGTAAGTACTCCCCTCTTTCTTAAAGCTCCCGCTCCCCACTGCCCTCCTTGTGGTACCAAACCAATGCTCTAACCGCGGTTCATGCACACTCTTTATATGTATATATATGAAATTCATATTAAACCTATTACATTAGAATTTCAGGTATCAATGGACCTCTTAACCAAATCTTCCTTCTTAAACTCACTCCTATTACTACCAAGGAAATCCAAGGAGTTTATGACCGGCAGTTTTTCAATCTCCCTGATCAGAGGAGAAGGTGAAAGTGACTGAGGTGACCAAGGAGGCACTTAAGCACTTGGGAAGTGCAGGGAGCTGGACAGAGTATTTGGTCTCCCAGTGAATGTCCACTCTTTAACATCTGTGGCTGCTTTTAAAGGACAATTAAAGTCCTTTCTGTTTGTTCAGGCTTTTACCCATTAGAGGCTGCCAGATTTCTCAGATTTCTTGTTTTTGTTTATCTTTTTAATCATTGTTGTTGTTTTGTTCTTTTATGGTTTTTACTGATTTTAACTGATCTTAACTGATTTTAAGGTTTTAAATGTGATTTTTATGAAATGTCATTGAGGCGAGTCTCACAATTGGTGGGACTCACCAAAATGAGGTCAGTGGGGAGAGTGGACTTAGTCCGCTCTCCCCATAGATGATCGTCCATGGAGCCCTGGGCAGCCAGATCAGCCGCCCACACGACTGCCGGCTCTGTCATGGAGCCGGCGAGGGCTGCAGGGATTGGGGGCGCGCAGCCCCTGGAAGTTCCAGGATGCCCCACACAAGCACATGGGGCATCATTGAGAGATCCCCAGGGCTGGGAGGCTTGTACTCCTTGTGTGTTGCCACGCTGCAGAGCCACGCTGCAGTAACTCATGATCAAAAAGACGAAGTTAACGGAGCGCTCACTCTGTTAACCTCGGCTAAGGGGAGGGGTACTTTAGGAGGTTTGCTGCCAGGAGCTGAATGGCTCCCGTTGCAGCACATGATTGGCAAAAAGCAGGCTACGCTCCCTTAGCCCATTTTTTGCCGATTGTGAGAATCTCCTCATTACGTTTCAACTTTTGTAAACTGCCTTGAGATACATTATGAAAGGCGGTATAAAACTGAACAATAAATAAATGTAAATAAAATAAAATCTGGTGATCTGGAGGGGATTTAAGGGACACATCTGAAGTCTATCAAGCTCATGAGGGATGTATGGAACAGTGTAATGGGATGAGAAATAGGAGCTCACGGGAAATAACTAAGGCAGGAAGTTAGCTTTAGTCACATTACTGATTCATTTGGAACTGTTTTGATATCATGGTTTCTCTATATTTATTACAGAGGAAATAAATTAGCAGGGACAAATAGAGCTTGCAGCCGAACTATGGAGCATGAGGGCTGTTCCCTGTTTCCTTACTGGAAGGAAGGTTGAAAGAGAGTTTTGCTGGTAGCTTTCAGAGAACATTTCCAAAGGCAGAGTGAAATGGCTGCATTTTGTCCCCTTTATGACAATTCTGAACACATGCAATCAGGTGAAAGTTTATTTCCAACATTGACTAATTGCCAAAACTCCTCTAGGAGTTCATTCCATATACTTTTCTTTGAAGGCAAAAGATTATACAAAACCTGCCCTATAAAGTCAAAACTCTATGATGGCAAGGAAGCTTGCCAGGTCCACTTTCTTTTACTTCCCTGGAGAGCAGTTAAGAAACTAAGATTGTGGCTGGAATCTTCACAATGGAGATCGTGGCAGCAGATTACAAGGAGACCTGCATGAGGAGATGGAAGCCAGAATACTAATAGTTGCCATTGGCAGCTTGCCTTTACAATACTCCAAGCAGACAGCAAATCTTACTTCAGAACTGCCATCTGTATGAACATGTGTACATCCTCCCTCTGGCCAGTGGGAAGAGAGTTGGTCTTGTGATAACAAGCATGCCTTGTTCCCTTAAACTAAGCAGGGTCCACCCTGGTTGCATACAAAAGGGAGACTAGAATTGTGAACACTAAGATATTCACCTTAGAGGATGGAGCCGCTCTGGGGAGAACATCTAGGCTCCAAGTTCCTTCCCTGGCATCTCCAAGATAGGGTTGAGAGAGATTTCTACCTGCAACCTTGGAGAAGCTGCTGCCAGTCTGTGAAGACAATACTGAGCTAGATGGACCTATGGTCTGACACAGTATATGGCAGTTTTCTATGTTCCACAGGGTGTTCCCTTACACTGGCGTACTTGCAACAGTCATGTCCTGGACACCAGGAGCCTGCCTTATGGATGTATTTTCTGCTTTAACACCTACATCTTTCATATAATAGGGCTCTTCTCATGACCAACAAAATGAGGGTAGGAGGCAATATGCTCTGGGATCCAGAAACATGTGGACCCATGGGAATCCCTCCAACTCAAGGTGTTCACAGGAGTGTAATCTTGATTTTCTACTCAGTTCTAAACCCAGATCAATGGGAAAGAGAGCTCTCCTACCTTTTTGTTTTGGTCGCGTTCATAGTGCTTCTAGCAGCTCCCAGGAGCACTATTTTAACAATGTAGTGCTGTGGCTGCAGGAGCTACCATCTGTGAATATGCTGTTCTGCACAGCACACTCTATGCTATTATTGCGACAGCTTCAGAAGGGTTGGTCCCGCCTCCTGTCCTTTGTGGCCAATCAGAGGGCAGCAGAGAACCTACTGAGAGTTGCATGGGTGGAACTACCATTAGGCAAGGGGAGACAGTTGTTTGGGGGCCCAGAGACACCTCACGTGACTCCCCATTGCCCCCTGCCCAGCCCCAAGGCCCCTCAGCCACTTGCCCTGTTTGTGCTTTCTCTCGCTTGTCCTCCTGGCCGGCAATCAAAGCAGAAGACAAGCTGCTAGGAGGTCCTTCTCCCTGCCTCTCAGCTAATCGGCGGGTGGGCGGATCTTCCAGGGAGGCCTCCATGTAGGCCTTAGTGAAGCCTGAACTGGAGTAGGCCTGCAGGCCCCAAGCAAGCAAGGAAGCAGGCAGAGTGGCCCCTACAGTTCTCTGTAGCAGACCCTCTGCCACCCAGCCCAGCCAGTCCAGCATTTGCCAGGTAGAATGTGGACTCCTTTTTGTGCCCCCCCCCCGATATATAGGGATCTGCTTGCCATAGAGCTTTGATGTGGGGTGGGGGGAGAACTGAGAAGTCTCTGAATATTTAATTTAAAACAGCTTGGGAAGTTTGCTGGCTTAAAAAAAAAAAACTATCTAAAAAGTCCTATAAGTGGCTTGTTTCATGGCAGAAAATTATAAAAACTTCTGGAACAAACAGTATTATATTTATTTTATTCATTCATTCATTCGTTTATAAATGCACTTATGTTCAAGTTGTTTTGCAACCCAGAAGGTATGAGGGAGAACTGTGAAGCATGTGTTGTGCTTTTATTTTATTTTATTTTTCATGTGTGTGAACTGCTCTCCTGTAACTTGCAGGGACTTCAGGGTAAATCTGGCCAACATGTGAATGCAGCACCTCCATTCCAGAGGAGATGTGTGTTAAAGGGCTTTAAAAGCCTCGTGTGAAAAACCTCCTGGAATCAAACTTTACTGAATTTGTTCAGAATTCTGAGAAAACATACAGCGGCTCACACTGCATGGTTGAAAGTCTCTTTGGCTAATCTGCAGCGAGGGGGCCATTTTAATAATTAGTGTTTCTAGTGTGTTCTAGGCATTAAAAGTAGCACAAATATATATATACAGTGGTCCCTCTACTTACAAAATTAATCCGTTCCGAATGCACATTTGTAAGTCGAAAAATTCGTAAGTCGAAAAGCGGTTTCCCATAGGAATGCATTGGGAACGGATTAATGCGTTCCGGAGCCTAGAAAAAAGACCCAGACCCCCAGTAAGGCTTGCAAACTGCACAGGAACATTTCTTTTCAAGAATAAACAGGAAGTAAACAGGCAGGCAAGTCAAGGAAACCGCATGTAAAATTCGTAATTCGAGGCAACCCCATCTAAAAATTTGTAAGTCGAGGAAACCCCATCTAAAAATTTGTAAGTCGAAAAAACCACATCTAAAACCGGATCTAAAACTGCCGTTTGTAACTCGAAAATACTTATGTCGAGTAGTTTGTAAGTCGAGGGACCACTGTATATCACTATATCAATATATGTATATCAATGTATATCACTATATATTGTGAAGCATGCGTGTGTAATTAGACAATGCCTAATTTGTCCTTTTAATTTCAATGGGACTACTCTGTGTAAGTTTCCTCAGTATAACTGTGAATATATTTTAGAATATTTTTGTATTTTGGCCTTCTTTGTTTTATTGCAATTGTAAGACATCTTAGAGGTCCAAAAGGAGGAGGGCTGTGAAATAACCAAATAATTATCTCAGGTATTCAGCCACAGAGGCTTCATCTGATATTTTGAACTAATTGATATGAGTGTATTTCCACACAACGTAGGCAAAAAGAAAATTGCTGACATCAACTGAAATCATTCTTACAAAATGGTGGACTTGGTTTGAGTCAGTGTGTAATATTTCTTCATTAGTGTTCTTCTGATGCTTTTCTTTACATGTCAGAGAAAAATACTAGTGCTATAAAAATATATGTGGCACTGTGTGTTAGAAAACATTTCAGTGTTCCACAATAAAATAGAATGGAAAAAGCCATTTTGCTTCAGACTCCCCAAAGGCTTTACAAACTTAATCATAGTACAATAGAAGACACCACCCACACAACCCACCATATAAATGGAAAATTGCTGTGTACAAAATGTGTTTGAGGATTGAAAAGAGATGCTTTTCTGCTCAAAATGGGGATATCCTTGGGTTGATTTTTAATAACTGTATATGTACTGTATTCAAGAAACATTTGTCAAATGTGTGTCAAGTTGGTGGTTAGTGGAACAGTTGGTAAAGATTGCCCTGGATTTTGCAAAGTGACCTTTACTTATTGTTCACTAGCCAATTATTTCCTTGTATAGGGTCTCATGCTGGGCCAGCAGTTGACCAGTTTGATCTGCCCTATTATCTAGTGCACAGGGACTATTGTTTAACACTCCTCCCATAGCTTCACCTTTATGTTCTGGGAATTTGCTCCATCGCTTTTAAGAATAGGTTCCTAGTCATCTTGATTATGGAGGGGGAACTGCCTTACTATCTACCTTGTGTGAACTTTGTCTTTGATGCCAATATGAGGAGAAAGAAGTCCACTTCTAGAATAATTAGGTGGGTGAGTCAAAAGTAACATACAGCATAGTTTTGGTTTTCATTTACTATCATATGTAAGGTTCCCTAAGCTTCTATGAATTAAAAAAATACATAGCTAAGGAACTGTCGCATGCTGAGGCTATTCACATGGTCTGCAAAAATCGGGCTAAGAGAGCCTAGCCTGATTTTTGCAGACTGTGTGAACCACCGGGCTCAGCTGCGAGCCCGGTGGTTCCTGAGCAGGTAACCCGCTCAAGTAACCCTCCCCTTAAACTGGGTTTGCAGAGCCAGTGCTCCACAAACCCGTTTTTTTTGTTCGTGAGATGCCGTGGTGTGGCTCTGCACTGCAGCTACTCACGAGTAGACCCCGCTCAGGGGTCTCTCCAGTATGCCTTGTGCGCTCGCGCAGAGCATACTGGAGCTTCTGAGGGCTGCGTGGCCCCCTGATCCTCCCAGCCCCCACCAGCTCCGTAACGGAGCCGGCAGTCGTGTGGGTGGCCAATCTGGCCACCCAGGGCTACTGCCCTGCTCGTCTGTGAGGAGAGCAGGCTTAGCCCGCTCTCCCCACAAACCCTATGGAGGCGGGTCTCCTTGATCGTGAGACCCGCCTCATTTTCTTTAAGATTTTCCTGAAATAAAAAGATATGCATGTGATATTTCATCATAAAACACATCTGCATGGCCTGCAGATTCTCAATAATCACGTAAACAAAACAAAAAAGGCATGTTTTTAGTAATTCCGCTGGTAAAAGGATAGTTTGGAATAACAGTGATTACCAAAGAGGCTCATGGCAAATACTGACAAGAAGTTGACTGATTGCTTTCAGGGATGGATACTGGACACTGAACATTTGGGGTTAACATAACAAGAAAATCTATTTAAGAAGGTGACATGGATTTGCTGCTCTGATACTACCTCCTAATCTCTGGAAATATTAAAATATAGCCTTGGTATGACAACCACTTAAATTAGTGCATTTTGGTTTAGGCTTATACATCCGTCAGGAAACATGTTCACGGATAAACCATAATAAATACAATCGATCTCTCTCCTTAATCAACTGATCATAATCTCTAACACACTTTAATAGCTGCCATTTTGGGTCTCACACCAAAAACTGCATAAAGATAAAAAACAGGAATCATACTTGTCAGCTATACTCCAACAACCACCATATTATTATTATTTTTTGGTGTAAATACAATATGTTCAAAAAGCAAAAAACACGTCCATAGTGTTACTTTAATAATGTTCACAACACTTGCCAAAAAGCTTTTGCAAACAGAAAGATTTCCAAGGAATTAACCTGTTTTGTTGGCTTATCTAATGTGGCCCTAAATATCACCAACTATAGGATTTGACATAACAGAAGATTTCAGTATGTACACCAATGCTACTAACATCAACCACTACTAACATACATGTGACTGAAAACAACTCTATTCAAACATTTAAACATCCTGAAGGCTGTTATGTTCTATCCAGTAATCTTTTGTATTTTGTTGTTTGGACGTTTGTCCCAGTGGGGATCCTGTAGAGAACATGAGAGAGGAGTTGGAAAGGGAAAAGAGAAGGAGAAAATGGGGTTGTTGCTGAATAAACATTTAATTAAATCTGCATAAGTTCTCTTTATGTGTATGAGGGAAGCAGCTACAAAACATAGGGTGGAAAGGAGGAATATAAATCTACTAAACATTGGGCTGCACAACTTCAGCCCTCCAACTGTTGCTGGACTGCAACTCCCATCACACCAGACTATTAGCCACTGTGGCCAGGGATGATGGGAGTTCTAGTCCAACAACAGCAAGAGAGCTGAAGTTGTGTAGCCCAGCACTAAACAAGCATTGGCTGACATGATGAGGAAAATTATTCAAAGTAGTCTAACTTATCCTTTTAATTTCAACTAGCTTAACCAATGCAGGGCATCTGTGCACTAGTACTTGATTACTCCCCCCACCCCCTGGCACAACCCCCCTTGCCTCAGAGATCTCTCCACCCTCACCTGAGCTGCACTCCTGCTGTTCCTCCTCCATCCCATTGCTTCCATCCCTCTCATCTCTCTTGGTTACTCCTCCATCCTTTACTCCATCCCCCTCATACCTCTTGATCATGGCCGCAGTGTTGCTGGCGCCTATTAGCCAAGCAGCAGCCCCCTATCCCCAAAAACTCCCCCTCACCCGAGCCCCACTCCTGCTCCTCCCCACAGGAGCAGCAGCAGTGGTTGACCGGGCCCTTCCTTGCTGCTGCCACCGCCATGGCCGCTCGTTTCCCTCAGGCCACTGAAAGGCCCGGGCCCCTCCCTTTCTTGCCTGCCTCTCTCTGCCAGTGGCCTCGGTCACCCGAAACAGCAGCAGTGGTAGACTGGACCCTCCCTTGCTGCCGCTGCTGTCATCACCACCATGGCCACTTGTTCCCCTCAGGCCACTGAGAGGCTCAAGCCCACCCCTCACCCTTTCTTCTTTCTCTCTTCCCCTCTCTTATTTCTCTCTCTTTCTCTCTCCTCCAACCACTCTTCCCCTTTGTCTTTCTTCCCCTCCCTTCTCTCTCTCTCTCTCCCTTCCTGAGTTAACAGATCTTGGTCATCTTTTTCCTCATCTAATTCACGCAACAGCAGCCTCCTTCTCCTGAAGGGGCCCTTTCCTCCCTCACAACCCCTCGCCTCGCAGACCTCTGCCCACTATCCATAGATAGATAGATAGATAGATAGATGGAATCCTCTCCTCTACAATCAAGATAATCTTCCAGTTAGTAACAGTTGCATTCTAAATGGCCTTAACTATCACAGGAGCCTCCTCCCTATTTGCATATGGAATCCTCACAGCCCAATCACCATGGTGCTTCTGCTGTCATAGGCTTCTCCTCCCTATCTGCATATGGAATCCCCACTGCCCAATCAGGTGCTTCTGCTTGCAAACTCTCACTAGAGCTGCCACGCACAGGATTAGCCACGGGTATGCCTTGAAGAATTATATAGATAGATAGGACTACTATGAGGAATTTTCCTCATCATGTCAGCCCGTGTTTGAATGCAGCAATCCTTACAACAGCTCTGTAACAGAGGTCATTATTATTATGTGGCGGAGGGGTAAAAACTGCCCAATATCCTTGAATTTTGTTGTTTGATGTATGGTTCCTTGGGAAACTTTCTGGACTGAAAGGCAGAATAGAAATCAAATAAAGAATTTGTATCAATAGCATGCCATATTGATGGGAGGAAACACTGGCACAATCTCCCTTTCCTAAGGCCACCAAGTGACACAGAAAACTCCTGACTAAAAACTCATGTTCCTAATCACTAGGGATGTGCGAAACGTTTCGGGTACAGAACAATCTGTACCCAAATCTGCCTGTTTTGGGTGATTTGTGCACAAAACAAATTGCCCATCTGCAAATCCTGAAAGATTTGGCTCCAAAACAAATTGCCCAAATTTTGGAGCCAAATGTTTTGTTGTTTCAGACCTCCATTTTGTGGCGATCTCTGTGTGTAGTCTCCATTTTGTGTTTGACATTGATTTGAATTTCCAGCCCTTCCAGGCTTCAGAATCGGTAAGCGAAAGCATGAGCTGATCTGCTGACAATTGTCTCCTTGTTCCAGATTGGCTCTTTTGGCTCTTGCAAGTGCCAAATGACCCTGCATTGGCCAGGGGAAGGCCGAAGAAGGGGCAAGGGTGGGGGAATTCAAGGAGGGATTTTCAGTTAGATTTAAAGAGGCAGCAGCCACCATTCTGCCTTTTTGCCTCATGGGAGGAGAGAGAGCTTAGCCTAGCCTTGCCTTGCCTTGCCTTGCTGCCTGTTGTTCTGCCTTGCCAGCCTGCCTTGCCACCCAGCCTGCCAGTGCCTGTGCCAGCCTGGGGTGAATTCCCTGCTGCATTCATTGCTTTTTTGTTCCTGCTGCTGATTCAGGAATAGAGAAGAAAAGAGAATTCTATCTGATTCTGTTTTCACCCCCTTCCTGCTGCTGAGAAGTTTAAATAGGGGTTCTGTCTGTGGGAGGGATCCCAGTTAGCTAAGTACTAGTAGGTGGTTAGAAGGGTAGCGTAGCCTCGTGGTTTTAAAAAACAATTCTGTTTTTTTACGCATTCCAAAGATTTTTTTTGAATTTCTAAACAAACAGAAGCCTGTCCTCCAGCCTTCTGTGCCCATAATATATATTAGTATTAATATTCTCTGCCCAGCAGTCTAGAGGCTCTGAATGGGCACACACACCAGACTCCTCACTGTGCCCATTTACCACCCACCACCCACCCCAGCTTTGCTTTAAACAAAACCTTCAGCCATCACTCCAGGCCAGTATTCCAGCAACAGCAGCAGCAGCATATTGTCTCTGTTCCCTCTCTAGTGGCCAGCCCAGCAGCCTACAGGCTCTGAGTGGGCACAGACTCTAGCCTCCGCCCTTACCACCCACCCCCACCTTCAGGGGGCACACTCCACTGAAGTCAAACCAGCCCTTGTTCATAGCCCTTCTCCCAACCGAGTGTCTCACTTCTGCCCCTTGTCCCCCAATTCTTTCAAAAAAGTTTTTTTTAAAGTCAGGGTTTTAAAAAGAAGCCCCAAAAGAGATGCCTGGGAGGGGTGGAAGAGTGTCAGGAAGGTAGTTGTTTTTGCTGGCCATGGGGGTGGTGGTGGTGACAGGGGCCTATTCCCCAAGTCACCTCTGCCCCAGCTTTGGTGCACAGGCTGGACTTCTCTTGTATGCCTGGCCCTATGCCAGGGCCTGCGGCCAGGCAGCAGTTACGGGGGAGAGCCTCCCCTGCCAGGGAAGAAGTTCTTCCCGTGGCAGATGTGGAGGTGGTGCAGGTGGATTTGGCTGCCAGTCCAGCCAACTGCACCTTGCCGCCCTCCCCACAGGTCCCTGTGGGGGGTGGGGGCCCCAAGGTTGCATCTGAGGAGGCCCAGGAGGAAGCCCCTGTGTTTCCTGTCTCTGGGACTTCCCAGGCCAGCTCTGAGGGCAGTGGTGGTGGCATTCCCCAAAAGGAACCAGCAGAAGCGCTACCACCCAAGCAGGCCCGTGTCGCAGGAAAGTCCAGTAGTGTGTTTTTCGATCACTTTGAGCTTTGCCCTGGTGATCCCAGGCATGGTGCCTGCACCCAATGCAAGGCACTTGTTAGAAGGGGCAAGGAACCTAAGCACTTCAGCACGTTGGGTCTGCTGTTGCACCTGCGGTGGCGGCACCTGAGGATCCAAACCTCTGCTGTCAGTGATCATGGACTGACAGGTGGGGACTTGGCTAGCCGGGGAGCCAAACCTGTCTGCCGAGGCTTCATGGTCACTGACAACTCAGCCAACATTAGTAAGGCAGCCAGGGTTCTCCAAGATGATGCTGAGAGAGACTACAACTCCCATTTCCCACTGTTGCAATGGCTGGCCACCACCGAGGTGGATGGCACGTCCTGGCCTGTCACCACTATGGTCCACCACTCGTCCACAGAGGCTGTGGTTGGGGGGTGGGGGAGGCAGGACAGAGGGTTTTGGAAGGTGCATGTTGATATAAAAGAATTGCTTTCATTGACTATTTAGAATTTATACTGAAATGAAAATGATGAATGTCAATGTGATAATGTATGATGTTGATGATGTGATGATGAATTGTTCATGCATTTCTGTTTCTAATGTGTCTTGCTTTCACTTGTCTCTTTAATGTTCGTTGTCTGAGACTTTGCTTTGCCTTTTTTTTTCCACCCATGGAAGGACTGTGACTGAAGCAGCAGCACATACACACATGCACCCACCTACCCCCACCCCCAGCCATGGCCAAGGATGAGCTTATTCCTGGTGCCCTCACAAACGTCTGTCACGCAGACTTTAGAGAGCACATTGCATTCTGAGGCTGTGGCCAAAATTTTAACCCTAAACCCACTAACCCATTCACAGAGCACACATGCACAGGTATACTATGTTTCTCACCAACATAATCTCAAGTCTGAAGTCATCCACCCCAATCAAAGATGGTGGAAATGTAAACTTTTGATGCGCAAGTGGACTAACTTGTGAACCACTTAAACTATTTGAACCAAATTAACTACAGCTGTAGGGACACATAGGGATGCCCAAATGGCATGGTGTGTGATGATGTCATCCACTCCAATTTAAGATGGTGGCCACATGAACATCTGAGGTGCAAGCAGGCTAATTTGTGGGCTGCCTAACCCATTTGAACTAAATTGGGTGCAGTTGCAGTGAGAGACACACAGGAACACCTCAATGGCATCATTTATGATGATGTCATCCACACCGTCTCAAGATGGCAGCTGTTTAAACTTTTGATATGCAAGTGGGCTAACTTGTAAACCGCTTAACCGATTGGAACCAAAATTTCTACAGCTGCAGGATCACATAAGGACACCTCAATGGTGTAGTTTGTGGTGATGTCATCTACCATAGTTCAAGGTGGAAGACACGTAAACTTTTGAGGCACAAGTGGGCTAACTTGTAAACCGCTTAACCAATTTGAACCAAATAGGGTACAGCTGTAGGGACATATAGAGACACCTCAATAGGGATGTGCAAAACTGGTCAGTGGTCTGGAGGTTCAGGGGTTCGGGATCGAACCGAACCCCACCCGGTTCCGTCCGGACTGGAACCGAACCAGCGGACAGGTCTGCAAATTTGTTTTTTTTTAAATTAAATTAAATTAAATTAAATTAAAGTAAAATACATGTAGCCCCTTTGGGGGGCTTGCTGTAGGCTGCAGTGGGTCCACAAGGATTCCCTCTCCCCCTGCCAGCATCCCTCATCACTGCTGCAGCTGGGTAAATGTAGTATTTTTGGCCCTTTGGGGCCTCTGTAAAGGTGAGCGGTGGACATTTTGGCTGCTGCCGCGCATGCGCAAATGCCCTCTGCGAGGCCTGGCATAGCCTACGGCCTCCAAGAGGACATTTGCACATGTGCGGCAGCGGCCAAAATGGCCGCTGCTCACCTTTATGGAGGCCTGAAAGGGCCAAAAATACCACATTTACCTGGCCGCGGTGGTGATGAGGGAGGCCGGCGGGGGGAGAGGGAACCGTCATGGACCCTCCCCCCTGTAGCCTATAGCAAGCCCCCCAAAGGGCTACAGCTATTTCGCTTTAATTTTAATTTTTTTTAAAAAAAATTTGCAGACCCCCACCGGACCGGACCGGAGGAGGTTCGATGGGCGCTGAACTGGCTCAGTTCCGTTCGAGGCCAGGTGGTTCCGTGCACACCCCTACACCTCAACAGCATAGTTTGCAAAGATGCCATCCACCCCATTCCAAGATGGTGCTTGCATGGACATCTGAGGCGCAAGCCGGCTAATTTGTGAACAGTCTAACTGATCCTTACCAAATTGGGTACAGTTTCAGAGAGTGACACACAGGGACACCACAATGGCATAGTTTGTGATGATGTCATCCACACCCATTCACTGATGTGTAAACTTTGGAGATGCAAATGGACAAACGTGTACCGCTTAACCAATTTGAACGAAATCTGCTACAGCTGTAGGTACACATACGGACACCTCAATGGTGTAGATTGTGATGATGTCATCCAGTGCAATTCAAGATGGCAGACCCATACACTTTTGAGGCGCAAGTGCACTAATTTGTGGACAGTCTGATTTGAACCACAAATTGGCTATATGGACACATGTCCATATATGGACATATTGCTATATGGACATGGTCCACAGCTATATGGACACATAGGTATGCTCCAATGGTATAGTTTGTGATGATGTCACCCCCCCGATCCAATATGGTGGACGTGTGAAGTTTTGAGGCACAAGGCACTTTGTTGACTGTCTAACCAATTTGAACCAAATTTGGTACAGTTGTAGTGTGTGACACCAGGGACACCTCAGTGGTGTAGTCTGTAATGATGTCATTCAACCTGATCCAAGATGGTGGACACATGAATATTTGAGGTGCAAGAGATCTAACTTGTGGACCTCAATTTGAACCAAATTTAGTCCAGTTGTAGAGACAGTGAAAGGAAAGTAGGCTCATTAGTTTTTACTAGAACAACTTGTTTTAAATATCTGATAACCAAAAATGGTATTTCCCCCACCTTCAATTTTAAGTGGTACAACCTGGAAGCTACTACCTCATATTCCTGCATGTTCATAATAGAACCTTTTTATTATCCTGTTATGACTTTGATGAGTAAAAAAATGTCAATGAGCCACAACATCAGTCATCTTGAAAATCCAGAAAGATTTTTTTTTACTGATACACAGAGAAAGAAATGAGATCTTTATTTACTGTAGTAATGGGTTCCACCTAATCTCTGTTTATTAGTTGTACACATTTATATAGCCCAAAAACTGTTTGTTTAAAAACAAAAAGCCTGATTAGCAGTTGGAAGGAATGGACCAGAATAAATATGACATAACGCAAAAAGTAGGGGAAAGCACAAAATCCTAAGAAATCAAGGGTGCCATTCTCAAGTTAATAAACTAGTAACTTATCATGATAATGGTAAGGTAATGGTGAAACATTATCTTGGCCTACTAGCCAAGCATCAATATGTCCCCCAACCTCCTGTCATTCTAAACACACACACACCAAGTAGTCCCCCATACAAACTGCCAATCTTCCATACACTCCAAACACCATACACTCCAAACACACACCATACACTCCACACACCATACACTCCACCATACACCATACACTCCACCATACACACCATACACTCCAAACACACTTCCATAAACTCCAAACACACAGACACATCATATGCCATTCAAGTAAATGCATTTCTATGTTGGGAAATGTAAAGTGATGCACATTGGGACGAAAAAATCCCTACTTCAATTATATGTTGATGGTATCTGAGCTGTGGGTGACTGACCAGGAGAGGGATCTTGGGGTTGTGGTGGATGGTTCATTGAAAGTGTCAACTCAATGGGGCTATTCTCATGATTGCAGAAAATCGGGCTAGCCTCCGCTAGCCTGATTTTCTGTAATCGTGAGAACCACCAGGCTCGGCTGCGAGCCCGGTAGTTCTAGAGCGGGTAACCTGCTCAAGTACCCCTGCCCTAAAACCAGGTTTGCGGAGCAAATGCTCCGCAAACCTGGTTTTCTAGATCATAAGTAGCCACGGCGCGGCTCTGCACCATGCCTACTCATGAGGAGATCCTTGGAGGGAGGCAAAAGGCTGCCTCCCGGCTCCGGGGGTCTCCCCAGTATGTCCTGCACGCTCACGCAGGGCATACTGGAGCTTCTGGGGGCCGCACAGCCCCCAAGATCCCCAGCACCCGCTGGCTGTCACGGAGCCGGCAATCGTGTGGGCGGCCGATCCAGCCACCCAGGGCTCCCGCCGGGATCGTGTGTGGGGAGAGCGGGCTTAGACCGCTCTTCCCACAAAAGCAGCAAAAGCGGGTCTCACTGATAGTGAGACCCACCTCAATGTGTGGCAGCTGTGAAAAAGGCCAATTCCATGCTAGAGATCATTAGGAAGGGGATTGAAAATAAAACGGCTAATATTACAGGGCCTTATACAAAACGATGGTGTGGCCACACTTGGAGTACTGTGTCCAATTCTGGTCACCACATCTAAAAAAGGACATTGTAGAACTGGAAAAGATGCAGAAGAGGGCAACCAAGATGATCAAGGGCCTAGAGCACCTTTCTTATGAGGCAAGACTACAACACCTGGGGCTTTTTAGTTTAGAAAAAAGACGACTGCGGGGAGACATGATAGAGGTCTATATAATCATGCATGGTGTGGAGAAAGTGGATAGAGAGAAATTGTTCTCCTTCTCACATAACACTAGAACCATTGGTCATCCCATGAAATTGATTGCTGCGAAATCTAGGACCAACAAACGGAAGTACTTTTTCACAAAATGCATAATCCACTTGTGGAATTCTCTGCCACAAGATGTGATGACAGCCAAAAACCTCGATGGCTTTAAGAAGGGTTTGGATAACTTCATGGAGGAGAGGTCTATCAACGCCTACTAGTCGGAGGGCTACAGGCCACCTCCAGCCTCAAAGGCAAGATGCCTCTGAATCCTAGTTGCAGGGGAGTAACAGCAGGAGAGAGGGCATGCCCTCAACTCCTGCCTGTGGCTTCCAGAGGCATCTGGTGGGCCACTATGCAAAACAGGATGCTGGACTAGATGGGCCTTGGGTCTGATCCAGCAGGGCTGTTCTTATGTTATATGAGGTCAGCCAAATATTTAATGGTTCCTCAAATCAGTTGGCTGGGTCGAAGTGTGGCTGCTTCAGTTCAAGCTATCATAACTCCCTATGACTGACTACTCTTCTGATTCAGAGAGTAACAAGCATGAATCCTGCTTCTGGTGCCCTATAGATTCAGGTATCTAGATTATCTCAGAACAATATCCAATATCCCCTTTAAGCCATTGCAGGAAAATATCCTCTCCCCCTGACCCACAATAAAACCAATGCAGATAGACATGGAGGCGATTCCCACGATCAGTGGGAGCCACCTGGGGAGGGTCAGTGGGGAGACCGGGCTTAGCTTGCTCTCCCTGCACACGAGCAGGCAGTCTGCTCCGGGTGGCCAAAGCAGCTGCCCACATGGCTGCCGGCTCTGTGACGGAGCCGGCGGGGGCTGGGAGGATCAGGGGCCGCACGGACGCTGGAAGCTCCAGCATGGCCTGCGCGAGCGCACAGGGCATGCTGGAGAGACCCCCGAGCCGGAGGCTACTTTTCAGCCTCCCGGTCAGGGGTCTCCTTGTGAGTTGCCACAGTGCGGAGCCATGCCGCAGCAACACATGATTCAAAAAACCGAGTTTGCGGACCGCTCGCTCCACAAACCTGGTTTTAGGGCAGCGGTAGTTTAGTAGGTTACCAGTCGAGCAGCCGAGCCCAGTGTTTCTCATGATGGGAGAAAATCGGGCTAGCCTGCGCTAGCCTGATTTTCTCCCATCATGTGACTAGCCTCTTTCTTTAGGAATAAATGTGCACCATGACTTCCTACAACTACTAGAGTGTAACAAAATTGCTTTCCACTTCAAGACTTTCCAGAGTGGTATGCATTTGTGCAGCATTTTGCTTCGTAACAGGCTTCTGCTTCGAGTTCAGATCATTTTAAATAATGTACTGAGTGGGGGAAGACAAGGGCAGCAATAGTCATGTGTGCCTGCCCCTATTTTAACCCACTAAACACACATCTGCACATCAGGCAGATGTTTACTATAAAACCAATATAAGCCTTGAGCTCTGATTGTAAAGAACAATGCCATTGTCTGAAAAAGATACTGAGGTCCTGTGCACCAACTGCAACCTGTCAGGTAGCATCCCACACCCACACGCACAAACACAGGCTGTGGCTCTGACTTCTGCACTCCATGTTTGTAGCATTTTTCTGAAGAGACCAATGCTGTATCTGGGAAGTGGTTCTGCTGGCACTGTTGTTCTCTCTAAGTTTTTTCATCTGTGTGCGGAATGAGTTTTGTTCTGGGCAGCAGTATCAAGGCAGTGTGTGTGCACGTGCATTCAGAGTGGGGCCTTCCTGATTCAATCTGAGTGGGATCTAAAATTAACTGAGCGTACATCCAAACATTCCTGAGCATGTGCGCACGCGTGCACACACCTAGCTTACGGGGAACACTGGCTGGCACCTAGCATTCTTGATCACATGAGTGATCTGTCGCTGGACAGTGTTTGTCTCTGCAAACAAATGCTGCATCCATGGTGAGCAGGGTGGGGGCACTATGGCACACCTTGAGGCAGGAGGTGAGTATTACCAGAGTGCTCCTGTGAGTACTGTACTTGGATACAGCATTCACAATTTGCATCTGAAGAGAGCCTGTGTTTATGGAATCCAAAGGTTCAATGGCACTGAAAACTGAAAGCCCAGCTCTTCCATGTGGCAAGTTCTTATTAAGCGTAACCTTTAAATCTGCTGAGATGGTAGATTCGAACAATAGATTTATTGTTTTAAGTGTCTGTTTATGTCTGGAAAAAATGTTGTGATTGCTTAAATTTCTTCTGCAACGAACTGATATAATCCAAGAGGGAGACAATAATCCAGTGGAGAGTCCTTTGCCTGATGAATTAGAACCCTTCCCAAGCAGAACAGATCCTAATAGTCAAAATTATAAATCACCAAAGTACATTCCTGCGCTGACAGGGAGATGTACTGCACAAGAGGTCCTCTTAATTCAGCATAATGAGGACTGCAGCACACTGTGCTTGGTGTAGCCACACATTTAGAGTGACTCAGTTTTATGGATCTTTTCCCTATGCTAATCTCCTAACACAACATGCCACTGAAAGAATTTACTACCAGTAAAAGCTGCTGAACACCTTGTTGACAGTGGCAGAGAGCTCGCACTACATCCTTTCAGATTTCATGTTGCCTGCTGATCTGTTATGACTTCAAACAATGTCACCTAGGATAGCATCAAGTTGGCAGGCTCACAATAAAAGGAACAAGGTGATCCTATATATCTTTTTACTATTCACCCTCCCCATCACCTCAAGTTTGACCTTCCGTTGACACAAGGTTAAGGACAGTTTATATCTGGCCATTTTATTTTTAATTTGAAGGGGGGAAGACCACTGCTAATGGATAACATGATAGAGGTGTATAAAATGGCATATGTGGAAACTGTATGCTTCCTTTCCATGGAGTTGTGCCCAAAGTGGTTCACCAGAAATTGACAAAATAGAACAAAAAGCCATCAGCACTACCAAAACAATACATAACAATTCATTTCAAAGGCATTTCATCATAAGTTGCATAAGCATAGAGAATTCAATAAACTGTCAAAACATTTTAGTACAAACAAGTCAACGTTTTACTAAAATTAAACAATCCTCCAACAATTCATGTTAATAAAGCCTAACAATAGCAGCACGCCTAATGGTAGTTAGACAAAATAGAACATAAAAAAGCAAGAAAAATAAATGCAACATAAAGCACCTAAATCACCCTCAGCAGCTGCCTTCAAACCAAAGCCAGACTAAGCCATATCAGCTCATTCTAAAACACAGTAACTGCCTCAGATTTGGGAAGTGCACTAAATAAATGCTGTTTTCTGATCGGGAAAATAGCTCAGTTTTCTGAATCCAATTCTGAATCAAGCCAAGAGTTCTTACGTCACTACTTTCAAGTCCCACTGATTTAATGGAAATAGGGTTGTCAGCTTTAACTGAAACTATGCTTGGGATTCCCCGCCACCTCAATATGTTTCCCAATATCAAGCTATTAAAATCTCCAGGATCACTTTCCACAGTCACCTGGAGACTGATTGATCCCATTGCTGGAGATTCCAGGCCAGTCCTGGAGGACTGGCAACCCTAAATGGAAAATAGTGTTATAGAGATAGATAGATAGATAGATAGATAGATATGCATTTGTCCACTCAAAATGCTTAACTTTGGCAAGATCATGTCTGGAGTTGTTTTTGGTTTGGCTTTTGTAAACTTTTGTAAACTCTTAAAGAGTTACAAACTGTGTTGGAACCTAGGTTGCAGCCTATGTTGGTGTTGCTTTACTTGGATAAAGTAAGGGGATATTGGCATGAATAAACTGATATCTTCATTTCATTTTTATGTTCTACAATAAAGCATTTTGTAGGTTTCCAGAAATTGTTTGTTATAAGTATATTTTTATTGTCTTCTGGTGGGGAAAAAGTTACTTTTCTAATATCACTGAAAAAATTCAGTGACCCACAAATTCTAGAGCTATAAATTTGAGACCGCTTCCAAGTAGTGTATTCTTTTGTGAAAAGAAAAAGAAGCTTCTCCTTGAGTCTCTTCTCACGATCCATGGAGTAGGTTGGATCCAAGGGCGGGTTGGCTGCAGGGAAGGCAGGTTAAACCTACCTTCCCTGCAGATGATTGTCCTCCCTTTCCTGGGCAGGTGGATAGCCTGGCAAGATGACCAGCAGCTTTCCCAGCAGCTCTGAAGGTCAGGGTGCCGGGAGGCACCACCATGCGTCCCCCCTCCCCCCAGAGCTCTGAAATGCACTGCACAAGTGAGTGGTGCATAATGGGAATTCCCCCTCCCCTCCCTGATTGTGCCAGTCACGGCTACAAGCAGCCACAGCTGACATACGAGCAAAAAAAGAAATGAGGTTAAGGAAGCTCTTGCTCCCTTAACTGCATGTTAAAGGGTGGCTAAATAGGCGGGTTTGCTGCCGCGTAGCCACCAAGATCAGCCCAATTCCAGTGGTTCACACAAGCATGCAAAAATGGGGTGAGTTCCCTTAGCCTAGTTTTGTATGTGCATGTGAATTGCCTCCTTGAATTCTCCTGCCGGTGAATATTATACATTCTAATAGGTGTTGACCTGGGTTTGTTCTACATGACATGGAGATGAATCCTCTTTCTTTCTTTCTTTCTTTCTTTCTTTCTTTCTTTCTTTCTTTCTTTCTTTCTTTCTTTCTTTAACAGAGGATAGGCTGCTAAACTCAGAAATACAAAACAACCATTCTTTGCATGAAGAGCCTTGAAGGATCCCTCTGATGACTGAAAGCCTTCAGCTACACAGAATACCTTTTATAGTATTTTCCTTAATCATCACTTGGGAATCTGAGGAAGTGGAAGAGACTTTTCCAGATGGACAAAGGGAGGAGAACTGGAGGCGCATTGCACAGCACATGTGAATCACCTGATTGGGTTCTGTGGGGAGAGCGGGCTTAGCCCGCTCTCCCCACAGAAGAGAAGTCGCTCATAGTTGGGCCACTGGATCAGCCACCCACACAGCTGCAGGCTCCGTCATGGAGCCGGCAGGGGCTGCGGAGATCGGGGGCTGCACAGGACCTGGAAGTCCCAGGATGCAGGATACCCCACATGAATTCATGGGGCATCCTGGAGAGACCCCCGAGCCCGGGAGGGTTTGCATGGGACTGCATTGGTTTGCATTTGAATGGGAGACTACCTGTGGGCACTGTAAGGTATTTCCCTTAGAGGAGGGCTACTCTGGGAAGAGCATCTGCATGTTTGCAGGTTGCAAGTTCCCTCTCTGGCATCTACAGATAGGGTTGAGAGAGACTCGTGTTCATAACCCTGGAGAAAGCCACTGCCAGTCTGTGTAGACAATACTGGCTAGATGGACCAGTGGTCTGACACGGTATATGGCAGCTGTCTATATTCCTCTAAGATATGTGTTTTCCCATGTGACAATCTTTTCAACATTGTCTAAATATAGTTTGTGCTTGAAAAGGAGGATTCCTAATTTCATAGCTCTGAAGCTGAACAGGTTATTCAAAAACCTTAGAAAATTACTCCTTGATTTGGGGCCTCCTTTGATGTTATGCATCTATTTTAATGGTGGCATGGCAGCTGTGCAGTGTGTGTGTGTGTGTGTGTGTATACACATGCACACACGATTTGTCGTGGCTGTCCACTAATATCAGATGTCTGAGGTCATATTGAAGGAGATACATCATCTATTTCTGTTTTGAAACACAACTTGCCATTTAACACAAACTGAAAGCCTTTCAGTCCCAGACAACCCCAGAATGTCTTTCTCTTCCACCCAATGCATTGTCCAGTGCATTGTCTTCGCACCTGAACCTCTCCTCTCAGTGCCCTCTTAATTTTGCTCAATTTAAGCTGGGTTAAATTCCAGTTATAAAATAATTTAAAGCACCTGAAAACCATCAACAAATAAATACGTTTCTAAGTTAAGAACCTTTCTTTATTGTCTTGTCTGTATTCAGTTATAAACCAGTGGGCAACATTTGTCAGAACTTTCTTCTTCCAGGAAAGGCTCTTGAGCCACATGCATGCTCCCCTCACCCCTTTGCGAATTATCAGAGTAGGTTGGCTGGTTTCCTTCCCGGTTTAAAACAAACTGGGATTTGTCACTGTTTATGGTTTGTTCTCACCACACTATATGAGCAGGCCAGGCAATCACATCAGGATCAGTTCACAAACCAGGAACAGTAGCAGCAAGTTGCCTTCCCTCATGCAGGAAGGGGAGGAGGGGTGTGGAAATGCAAAGAACATGCTAGAGCTGCCAGACCATAAATCATTCAACTGCAATTAATATCTATACTAGCCGACCCCGCACAGAGCATCTGTGCGCTCCTTGGGGCCGGTGGTTACCTCCCCACCCCCTTCTGCCCCAGTCTCTGATTACGGGACCAGCCACCTCTCCTCCCCACTGCCACGTTTCCCCCCACACACACACACACTTTCTTTCCCCCCTCCTGGGCTGGGCCCGCCACCTCTGGCCTCCATGGCTGGGCCGCCACCACAGCAACCAGTCCTCCTTGGTGCGCCTCAGCCAATCAGGTGTGTCCACCACCCAGCCAATCAGCTGGGCTCTGGGACGCACATTCCAAGGCACACCCAGGAGAATTAATATAATAGATACTGCTTTATAACAAAAGTTTCCAAAGTGGTTTACATAGAGATAATAAACAAACAAACAAACCTGTTTTAATCATGGTATAATATTGTGTCTGAACCTAGTCAAAGTGTTGGTGGGAAAGATGTGGCAAAATAGGTTCATTATACAGGCACAATATTGCTTGTATAGTTTAGAGAGAGGTAAAAGCTGCATTCTGTCATTAGAAACCCGGAACAGTCTATTGGTCATAAAGTCCAATCCACCTGAAATTTGGCACAGAGCAACTAGAAAGAAGGCAGAACCACCTGCCCAAACTTGGTGCAAAGCCCATGAGAAGGATCCTAGGCAGGAAAAGCTGACTGAGTGGTGGGTGCAGCCTCTGGGGAAGCGGTCTGATTGCCCAAAACCATATCTTATTACCCGGGCCATTGGGGAGATGATGGCTATGGACAAGAAGACTTTTAATATTGTGGAGAATTTCCACTTCCACTGTCTGCTCCAGCTGCTTGCCCCAAAGCAAGTGGTGTTGTAGTGCATATACAGTGCCAACCACCGCCATGGGTTGCTAATCCATGAGGTAGAGGGTTTTGTTGTTTAGGAGGTGTTATGAGTGTAGATTCTCTTGTAGCACGTGAGATTTTCAATGAGAAACAATGAATCCACTCTCATTTGCTACCAGAAAATCTACACTCAGTATATCTCAGGAACAACAATACCCAGTACCCCATGGGCTTGTGGGTATGGGGGTGGTTGGCATCCTATGTGCACTACACCATCACTTGCTCTGGTCTACCCCAGTGCCCCCCAAGTGTAGTTATAGGGCTGCTGAAACCCCCATTATTCCCTATGGGAGGAAAGCTTAAAGATGCACAAACTTAAAGAATTCTTTAAAAATCAGCCCTTTGTCCAATTCCTTTGAAATCTGGGTGGTAGCAGGCACTCTTTAGGGCACTACTGCCAGACCCACTCTTCTGCCTCCGAAACCCCCTTTCTGCCCTGAATCGGCCCCAATGATGTGCAAACTTCAACAATTCTTTAAAAATCAGCCCTTTGCCCAATTCCTTTGAAATCTGGGTGGTAGCTTCCTTGCTATTGAGCACTACCACACACCACAACCCACCCTCCCAAGGAGTTCTAACTAAGGCTGCTGAAATCCCCATTATTCTCTATGGGGAAAATATTAAAGACGTGTAAACTTCAACAATTCTTAAAAAATCAGCCCTTTGCCCAATTCCTTTGAAATATGGGTGGTAGCTTTCTTGCTACCACCCATATTTGCTACTTTGCTACCCACCCATATTGGGCACTACCACCCACTACACCCTACTCTGGGCCACCCTAGTGCCCCCAACGTGAAGCTAAATGTTTGCTGGAATCCCCATTATTCCCTATGGGAAATATCTTAAAGATGTGTAAACTTCAACAATTCATTTAAAAAAACCAGCCCTTTACCCAATTTCTTTGAAATTTGGGTGGTAGCTTCCACTCATTGGACACTACTACCCCCTCACTCTTTTTGCCCCGGGACCCTTTTTTTGATCCCAATCAATTTGGTTTTGAAAAATTCAGGGTGTGTGTGTGTGTGTGTCAGATTCAGACACAAAACAACTTTGGGGTGTTTCAATTCAGGTACAAATCGAAACAAAAAAATCAATTTGTGCACACCCCTACCAAAAAGTTAAAGATCATTGTTGAAGCTGTTGCTGCCTTCCTTCTTTTCCTGATAATTGCTTCTGCAGACAGCAGTTAATTTTCAGTAAACAGGGAAGATAGGTTTAGCACAGCATTTCAATGTACAGTTAAAAGGAAGGCTGCGGCGGCGGGGGCTCAGCCTCCTAGATCTTTAGCACTACAGTGGCACAAGAGTCTTCATGGCTTTAAGTAGCTGTCAACTTACAACAACAAAACTGGGCAAAGGAAAGAAAGCTTGCCCTAGCAGATCACAGTAACTAGGCTGTCTCCATTGTTTGTAAACCAGCTTCTAAAAACAGCCTCTTGCTCTTTGGTGATTCCAAGGTCACAATAAATCCTGAACTTGAAGCAAATCAATATAGCCCTTCTCAGCCTGTAAAGATTTATATGAAAGGATTTCTAAAGAAAAGCAAAATTTGACACAATTGGTTTGAAATGAAGGGCAATGGGTATCAATTTTAAAAGCACATACAAAATAAATGTCCACTAGTATATAATATTGTAGCTTCAGGGTTGAAATTTTCACCAGCTGTGTTTTCATGGATAATAAGTCAGCATTTAATCAAATGAGTAGTTTATCTTATTTAGAAGGGATTGTCTCACATGGCCATGGCTTCAGTAAAGATCAAGTTTGAGAAAACACAGCCTGGAGACTTGTTTAACCATGCACTGGTTGTTCATGTGCATTTGAACAATCTATAAACCCAGAGTGAAATTATGCTAGTATGAGTACACTGCTTGAGAAGGATCCTTCAAAGAAGACGAGAATCCATTGTTGCTGGGCTGCATGGACCCCTGCAAGGGTAAATGCTTTCGGCTCATCCCCTGTTTGGCTCATATTGGCCTCTAGAACATACAAAAGGCATTTTTCGAGATCAACATGTCATCGGTCAGAGACTGATCTAGGAGTGGATTCATTACTATGCTTAGTCCTGGGATGACTTTTAAAGCACAAGAACAGGAGCAGAGGCGCACTTAGGTAATTTTGGAGCCTGTACCTAAAGACCTTTGGAGTCACCACCACCCAGTCCCGCTGCAAGTTAAGCATCATCACTCTACTCACATACACCATGACACACACAGTTAGGCTCTCCACATGAGCAGTGTGGAGAGCCTGCAGGGGGTTTGCAGGGAGAGCAGGCAGCTTGTCCACATGATTACTGGCTCCGTCATGGAGCCGGTTGGGGTGGTGGGGAGGCTTGTTGTAGCCTCCCATTTGGGATCTGCTCGTGAGTCACTGCAACACACAAGCAGCAATACTAATGGGGGCAATTAAGCATTTAATGGAAGGGCAATTAAGTGGGCTTGCTTCTGGTTACTGTGCAGCTCCCGTTGCAGTGCACAACCCGCCAAAACCAGGCTGGGTTCCTTAGCCCAGTTTCGGCGGGTCATGAGAATAGCCTCAGTATTAACATGTGGGTTCTTGGACACAAACAGCAACTGAACACAAACATATAAGAATATCTCTGCACTCCTCTTTTAGCATACTTCCCCCCCCCCTTTTTCAACATTCATTGAAGCTATTCACACGATGGGATGAAATTGGGCTAGCCTCCACTAGCCCTATTTTGTCCCACCGTGTAAACCACCAGGCTCGGCTACGAGCCCAGTGGTTCCTGAGTGGGTAACCCACTCAAGTAACCCGCCCCTTGAAACGGGTTTGCGGAGCGAGTGCTCCGCAAACCCATTTTTTTGGATTGTGAGTAGCTGCTCTGCGGCTCTGCGCCGCAGCTACTCACGAGGAGACCCCTGATTTGGAGGCTTAAAAGCAGCCTCCCGGCTCGGGGGTCTCTCCAGTATGCCCTGCGCACTTGCCGCCGATCCTGCCAGCCCCCCTCCAACTCCATCATGGACTGCCCACATGGCAGTCGTGTGGGCAGCCAATCCAGCCACCCAGGGCTGCCGCCCTGCTCGTCTGCAGGAAGAGCGGGCTTAGCTTGTTCTCCCTGCAAACCCGACGGGTCTCACTAATCGTAAGACCCGCCTCATTATCTCCTAATGAATGATAGTTAGATAATATAGGCAATTCTTTGTTTCAGATATTTATAGGCCTAGGCCACAGCTTTTGATAACACAAGGCAAGACAGCTAGTTCTTCACAAAATAGCAAATGGTATTTTATTTATTTATTTATTTATTTATTTTTGCATTTTTATACCGCCTTTCGTTAAAATATAGCCCCAAGGCGGTTTACAAAAGTTAAAAACATACAATAAAAACACAATAAAAACAACATGCTAAGAGTATAAAAACATATAAAAACAGGCATAAAACAATACAACAAATAAAAAACACCCAGAAGCAGCAGTAAAAACGATTATGTAAAAGCCTGGGTAAAAAGCCAAGTCTTTACAAGCTTTCTAAAAGCCATGATGGAGTCCGAGGAACGAATGGCCACTGGGAGAGCATTCTAGAGTCTGGGGGCAGCAACAGAGAAGGCCCTGTCCCGAGTGCACGACAGCCAGGCCTCTCTCATTGTCGGCACCCGGAGCAGGGCCCCCTCAGATGTCCTCGTCAAGCGGGCTGCAACCCTTGGGAGCAGGCGGTCCCTCAAATACCCCGGGCCCAAACCGTTTAGGGCTTTAAAGGTCAAAACCAGCACCTTGAATTGGACCCGGAAACGAACCGGTAGCCAGTGCAGCTCTTTCAAAATGGGGGTGATATGTTCCCAACGGGCAGCTCTGGATAAAACCCTCGCTGCCGCGTTTTGCACTAGCTGCAGTTTCCGGATATTCTTCAAGGGCAGCCCCACGTAGAGCGCGTTACAGTAATCCAGCCGTGACGTGACTAAGGCGTGGGTAACCGTGGCCAGATCTGCCTTCTCGAGAAAGGGATGCAGCTGGCGCACCAGCCGAAGCCGTGCAAAGGCACCCCTGGCCACCGCCTCCACCTGAGCTTCCAAAAGCAGAGCCGGGTCCAGTAGTACCCCCAAGCTGCATACTTGCTCCTTCAAGGGGAGTGCAACCCCATCCAGAACCGGTAAAATCTCCTCATCCCGATTGGCTCTCCTACTGACCAACAGTACCTCCGTCTTATCCGGATTCAATTTCAGTTTGTTAGCCCACATCCAATCCATCACGGCCTCCAGCCCCCGGTTCAGGACATCCACCGCCTCCCTAGGAGCAGATGACAAGGAGAGATAGAGCTGAGTGTCATCCGCATATTGCTGACAACTCAGTCCAAATCCCCGGATGACCTCTCCCAGCGGCTTCATGTAGATGTTAAACAGCATGGGGGACAAGACCGAACCCTGCGGGACCCCACAGGCCAATGGCCACGGGGCCGAGCAGTAGTCCCCCAGCACCACCTTCTGGACCCTCCCCTCAAGAAAGGACCGGAACCACTGCAACACAGTGCCTCCGATTCCCATACTCAAGTGGCGGCCCAGAAGGATACCATGGTCGATGGTATCGAATGCCGCCGAGAGGTCCAGCAGAACCAACAGGGACGCACTCCCCCTGTCTAGTTCCCGGCGTAGGTCATCCACTAGAGCGACCAAGGCAGTCTCAGTCCCATACCCGGGGCGGAAGCCAGATTGAAAAGGGTCCAGATAATCCGTATCATCCAAAACCCTCTGCAGCTGGGACGCCACCACACACTCTATCACCTTGCCCAAAAAGGGAAGGTTAGACACAGGTCTATAGTTGTCCAGGTTGGAGGGATCAAGGGAGGGCTTTTTAAATAGAGGTCTTACCACCGCCTCCTTAAGGCACGATGGCATCCTGCCCTCCCTTAATGAAGCATTAACGATCACCTCCAGCCATCTGCCTGTCCCCTCCCTGGCAGCTTTTATTAGCCATGAAGGGCAAGGGTCAAAAGCGCACGAAGTCGCCCGCACACTGCCCAGGATCTTGTCCACATCCTCAGGCTGCACCAACCGAAAAGAATCCAACACAACGGGACCAGATGGTACCAAAGGCACGTCTGCCGGAACTGCCAAAACTCTGGAGTCCAGGTCAGCACGGATGCAAGCGACTTTATCTGCAAAGTGACAGACAAACCGATCACAAAGAGCTGTAGATGGCTTCTCCCCCATTGTCCGGGGGGATGTATGGAGCAATGTTTTCACCACACGAAACAGCTCTGTTTGCCTGCACTGAGCAGACACAATGGAGGCGGAGAAAAAACGTTTCTTCGCCACCCCCACCGCTACGGCGTAGTCCCTAAAATGGGTTCTAGCCCGTGTTCGATCGGATTCGTGACGACTCTTCCTCCAGCGTCGCTCCAGCCGTCACCTGAGTTGCTTCATCGCCCTACGCTCCGAGGAAAACCAAGGAGCAGAACGGGCTCCACCAAGCCTGAGAGGGTGCTTGGGGGCAACCGTGTCAACAACCCGGGCCATCTCTCCATTCCAGAGATCAACCAAGGCGTCGACAGGGTCACCAGCTCTGGACACTGGAAACTCCCCGAGGGCCGTCTGAAATCCAAGCAGATCCATAATCCTCCAGGGGCGGACCATCTTAATCGTCCCACCACCCCTGCGGAGGGCAGACAGAGCAGTCAAACTAAACCCCACCAGGTGATGATCTGTCCATGACAAGGGAGTGGTCTCAAATTCCCCCACCTCCAGATCATTTATTTCCCGGTCGGCAAAAACCAGATCCAGAGTGTGTCCCGCCACGTGGGTAGGGCCCGATACCAATTGAGACAGGCCCATGGTTGCCATGGAGGCCATGAAATCCTGAGCCGCACCCACTAGGGGGGCCTCAGCGTGGACATTGAAATCCCCCAAAACAATAAGCCTGGGGGAACCCAAGGCCACCTCCGAGACCACCCCCGCCAGCTCAGGTAGGGAGACTGAAGTGCAGCGGGGTGGTCGGTACACCAACAGAATCCCCAGCCTATCTCGGAGGCCCACCCTCAAGGACAAACACTCGAAATTCTGAGATTGCCTGACCGGGCACCTGGAAACGGGGAGGTTCTCTTGAAAGAGGACTGCAACACCTCCTCCCCGACCCTCGAGGCGGGGCTGCTGCACGATCTGGAAACCTGGAGGACAAAGCTGAGAGAGACTGACCCCACCCAGCGCATCCAACCAGGTCTCCGTCACGCATACTAGGTCAGCACACTCATCCACAATCAGATCGTGGATGAGAGATGTTTTTGCGTTAACTGACCTGGCATTCAGCAGCAGCACCCTAATCCTCGAAGGAGTGTTCTCAGAGCTCCCTAGGGTCAGAGGGTTGGGAGAAGGGCCGGAAAAAGGAACAGGCCTCAATTGCCTGGACCGTTTCCCCCTGTAACGGCCTGCCCAACTCCCACCGCCATACCTCCCTCTGCCCGCTACCTGTGATATTGCTGCCCCCACTCCAGACCCACTTTTTTGCTCCCCCAGACACATCTCCCCAGACTAACCCACCACGGCTTCTTGGCTTAATTAAAAAACAAAACAAAACCAGGCTTGCGTAGTCTCCTGCTGACTTCTTAATTGTGAGAAGACGACTCTTCAGGGCTTGAAGGAGAGAGATCTTCTGGGCCTCAGGCAGCTTACCCCACGGCAGAGAGCCACAAGGACAAGAGCCCTTGTGCTCTCGCCCTTCGGCTCGCGCCAAGAGGCTCGCGCCCTTGGGCTAGCTTCCCAACAACCTGCTCTTGGCTACCCTGGTGAAGCTGTAAGGCTGATGAAATCCCCATTATTCCCTAAGGGGAAAAGCTTAAAGACATGCCAACTTTAAAAATTCTTTTAAAATCACCCTTTGCCCAATTTCTTAGAAATTTGGGTGGCAGCTTCCACTCATTGGCTTCCACAAATTGAGAGTTGATTCTTTTGGGGGTCCAAATCTGGGGTGATTTGTTTTGTATCTGAATCTGGGCAACTTAGCACAGGGGTGATTTGTTTTGTCTACAAATCACCTAAATCATTGAGATTCAGGTACAAATCATTTTGTACCCAAATCGTTTCACACACCCCTATCCAAAGGTTTCTGGAGCAAGATCTAATGATGTCACAAGGCAAGTTCTGGTGATGTCACAAAACTGCCAACCACAAGGTGAGGGGAAAAAGCTTATACTGGGGCAATGTTCACCAATAAAGGGTCAGAGCTCAGCAGGGGACCCAAAATGACTCAAGATTAAGACTTGCAGGACTTTCTGCTTGGAAAAAAAAATGTTGTGGAGGAACAAGTAGGTAATGTTTTGGGGTGGGGTTTTGGGTTTCCCCCCCCCCAACAAACTGGCAAGCCCTACAGTAGATGTATTAAATGTCTCCTGTGCCAAATTCTCAAATCACTTTTTGAACTTGGGGCAGTTTAAGGAACATTGGCAGGATGAGGTAGGAAGATTCTGAACAAGAAACTGTGAAATGTGTTTGGGAATCTTTGTAGTGGTGTGCACAAAACCAGTTTGGCCAGTTTGGTTCAAGTCCAAACTGGACTGGAATTGAACTGGCCATGTTCAGTTTCATCCCCCACCCGTACAGAACAGACCCCCAGCTTAGCACTAGCCGATTTAGGGGCTAGTGTTCTAAGATTTTTATTTTTTTTTAAATGCTAGGACTCATTGCCAGGTCTGGGGATGATTTCATGGCTGGCGGGTGTCTCTGCCATCTCCCCCTTACCCTGCCAGCCTTCCCCCCACTCTTTAAATGACTGTTTTGGCCCATTTGGCGGGCATTCTGGCCTTTCCTCCAGTGGTGGAGGCCACTTTGGAGGCTGCTGCACATATGCCTTGGCCCCCATGCCATGCAAATGGCCAAGGTGCATGTGCGGTGACCTCCAAAATGGCTGCCGTCATTGGAAGAAGGGCCCCATAAATGGGCCAAAATGGCGTAGATTTCCCCGTGGCTGTGGCAGCATCTCTGGATCCAGTGGTGAGTCATATATATATTTATATATAGATATAGATATACATCTTTGGATCCTGTGCCGGCTCCAAGCTGAACTAGGCCCAGTCTGGCTTGAGGGCAAGCCTCAAGGGCAAGTCAATGGCGAACCAGCTTGACCTCGCTCCAGTTCACACATCCCTACATTTTTGTAGAATATTAATGTACACCCCTTTGGATAGTTTGATCTCTCATATGAATGAAGGTATTTTTCCCCGCCCTTGCAAAAACAATCTAGCTACCAGGATGCCAGATATTAATTGGGTGGAGTTCTCCCTTAGCCAGCTATTTGTTCAAACAGAAAAAGCTTCATTCAAAGTACAGATTACTAGGGGTGTGCAATTCGGGATTTCGGGTGATTCGGCTCGGACCCGGACACACCTCATGAATTCTCATTCTATCATAGCAAATGAGATTTTTTTCAATTAAACAACTCTCATGACCCCACTTTCACTTTTTCACACTTTCCTTTACTATGAATAATATGAGGAAGTAATCAGTTTAGCACACTTCACCTTATGAAGACAAACCTCATACAAATAAATTCACCATAATTCACCCCTCTGCCCAATCACTCTTAAATTGGGGATGGGTGGTAGCCTCCACCCATTAGGCACTATCTACCAGCCCACCCCACTCCTTTGGGGCAGATCCACTTTCTGCCCCCAATCTGCCCCAAAGACACCCAAACTTCAAAAATTCTCAAAAAATCAGCCCTCTGCCCAATCCCCCTGAAATTGGGGTGGTAGCCTCCACCCATTAGGCACTACCACCCCACCCCAATATTTTGGGGCAGATCCACTTTCTGCCCCCAAACTGCCCCAAAGTCACTAAAACTTCAAAAATTCTCAAAAAATCAGCCCTTTGTCCAAACCCCCTGAAATTGGGGTGGTAGCCTCCACCCATTAGGCACTACCACCCCACCCCACTATTCTGCCCCAGGCCCCACTTTATGCCCCAATATGCCCCAATCTGCCCCAAAGACATGAAATTTTCAGAAATTTACCAAAAATCAGCCCTTTGCCCAATCCCCCTGAAATTGGGGTGGTAGCCTGCACCCATTAGGCACTACCACCCCACCCCACTCCTTTTGCCCAGATCCCATGCTATGCCCCCGAACTGCCCCAAAGTCACAAAAACTTTAAAAAATCGCCAAAAATCAACCGTGAATTGAATCACCCGAATTTTTCATGCCCGAAATTCGGGTGATTCGGCTCGTGCCCGAAAAATATCGGGGGACATCGGGGGTGATTCGGTTCGGCCCCGAATCACCCGAAATTGTTCGTTTCAGGCACAGATCGTTCTGTGCTCGAAATTTTTTGCACATCCCTACAGATTACAGATTACATGCAAACACCATCCCCTAGGAGAGAATAAATTTGGTTGCCAAAATATCAAAAAGAGATATAGATAAGAGAGATAAACGTTTGGTTTTTTGCTTCCGTTTCCTCTCCATTGTACCATATTTCAAGTCATTCACAAGCTCATTGGACTCAGATAAAAGTACTGGTAGGAAAAATAATCATGTTCTGGAGAGAATGTAATGTGGGGTTGTTACTAAATAGGTTCAAACTGCAGGAGATTGTTCAATTTTGGGACATGAGAGAAAAATTGATTTGGGAGCCAGCCTTGCTAAAATAGCTTCAGAATTTAAATCTAGAAATAAAACACCTCTCCACAACCTGAATGAAACCGCAAAGAGCTGAGTTCGGAACACTGCTTAATTCATGTTGTGTCAGAGAAGATTATTCCCATGGTAAAAAATATAGTCAAAGGAAGAAAAATCCAAATAGAAATGCTGAGATATAAACACATTTTTCTTCCTTCCCATTTCCACCTTTGAAAACAGATAAGGAACCAAAAATGCCCTGTATACTCTAACTGAAAATACATAACAAAGCTGAAATCCATATTCCTTCTTCCGGTGCCCTTTTTTGTGCTTTGCCTTTGGTCTAAACTAATCATAACCTGTCAGATTTCCCCAAAGTCTACATCACGGAATTGCATTACATTATTATAAAATATTACTGATGTGTACTGAAGTGTGCTGTGTGGAAACCAAAAGAGTCTGCTCTGCTGGGTGTAAACGGGCGTTGTGCATCAAGCCAAGAATGCACAACTTGTCTGTACTAATATTGTTTGTTCATATTAGCTCCTGAATGCCTCAACAAGAGCTGAGGCGGCCCCTGGTGAGCTATAGGCTGCTTACAGATATAGTAGGAAATAGTTCTTGAGCCAGAAAAAAAAAGTTTTGAAGGCACCATGGCTCATGAATGGTTATACACAGAGGAAACAATGAGGCACTTCACACAATCGGTCTGAAGCGCTGGATGGGGTTCTGCAGGGAGAGAGGGGTTAGCCCGCGCTCCCCGCAAATAATCAAGCAGCAGCCTTGGGCGGCCAAATCGGCCGCCCACACAACTGCTGGCAACGTCATGGAGCCAATGGGGGCTGTGGGGATCAGGGGCCACACACCCCGGAAGTTCCAGGATGCCCCATGTGAGCATGCAGGGCATCTTGGAGAGACCCCCAAGCCTGGAGGCTGCTTGCAGCCTCCTGGAAGGGGTCTCCTCTTGTGCCGCCATGGTGCAGAGCAACGCTGTGGCTGCACACGATAAGAAAACCCAGGTTAGCGGAGCACATGCTCTGCTAACCTGACCAAAGGGTAGGGCTACTTTGGCAGGTTTGCTGCCAGAGAACCACCGGGCTCGCCCATGAGCCTGCTGGTTCTCATGATGGGGGAAAATCGGGCTGGGCTTCTTTAGCCCGGTTTTCCCCCATCGTGAGAATAGCCTCAATATCGAAGAAAATGAGGCACAATGAAACATTATATAATTGTTTAAAGGATTTTAGGTCACACTTTTGTTTTTCTAGAATGTCCTTGTGTGGTGGTGGTGGTGGTGAAGTTTCGGACTCTGACTAAGGTTGGAATTGCCATTCTTTGCTCATTCACTTTTTAGGTGTTGCTAGGAGATCATTGTGATCCAGTGTTTTCTGTGTTCCCTCCTCTGCTCTCTCAGACCTGGTTTGTGGTGCTGTTTTGTGATTAAAATTCATTCTCAGCTCCAGTGGACAGATAATGGCTTTCCCGAGTTCCCCTGACTTTAAATTAAAGTCACTTCCTTTTTGAAGGTTCAGCTCATTTTATTGGTTTCTGTGAATTCTGACAGAGGGATTAGTGAGTAACTGCCCATTCAAGAGCTCTGAACTGCCCTGTTTCCATTTCTGTCCCCTCCTTGGTGGGGCAGGCTTTAATTACCTTTTTCTCCCTCACCCCTTTAAAAAATCAAAATAGTGCTGTTTTAGCATCCTGGACTTTTTCACTCCTTGGGCTCTTCTTTTTCTATTTCCAGGAGAACCATAAGGATTCCCTCAAAGCCTGTTTTCCCCGTCATACATGTAGCTTTCAAGGCCATGCACACTCCCTCCTATGCTTAGATCCCGGTGACACTCTGGCACTCACAACAGCACAGGAGTGTGCTTCTGCTGCTAGGAAGCTGGCCAAGCAGGTTAGCCATCAGCGAGCTCCATGACCTTTTGATGAGTCATCCACCCCTGTATACATTTTGTTGGATAAAGGATTCAGGGTTAGGGTGTAAACTGTGACAACAGGCCATTTGGCATGGCAGTCATTATGCCTTAAACTACCCAGATCAGGACCACAATATGGTCAGGATTAGAGTATAAAAACAGAGGTTGCTTCACCTTTTAATTCTGCACCATTTCCCTGCCAAAAATTGCGCCCTGAAAGTGCCACAGGATCTTGAAAGAATCTTTGCAGCAAATGGCACTGAGGATGGGCAGGGCAATTTTGGTGGGAAATGGTGTGGAATTAAATATTGAAACAACCTCTATTTCCATGTTTCCTGACTGGGTTGATATTTAAACTAAACTTTAAAAAAAGGACAGCAAAATGGTAATGTGTTTTAACATCTTGTCTAGTTTTGCTCTAAGAATCTCAAGGACATTGATTAGAAATTTCATAATATTTAGCCAGCTGTGATTAAATGAAGTAAGGGACAAAGACCCTTGCATTATGTTGGTGGCTTGGGAACTCTTTCCCACACTGCCTGGGTAATGTGAAAAGTTCCAGGCCATGTGAAAAGAGCCAGCCCTACGGCCCCTCCCACACCACCTGCTGAATGCAAGAAAGATCTCTCTGTCTCTTGCTCCATTAATTGCATCTGGATACATTGTTTAAAGAATGCTATATCCTTGAGTCTCATTTATTTCAAAAGATGCCCCTGCTTTAAGGCTCATGCTGTTTGCAAGAAGGTATTTGCCCAATTTATTTCTTTTTTCTTTCCTAAATAAATAATGCTATCTGTAAATCTATCAGACCTGTTCCTTATTTTTATGCAAACAAAACATTTGAACTTTCAAGGGGGGAAAGTTAAAAAAAAGTAAAAGTTTCTTTTATTTACATAAAAGCCCATAGCAATGACAAGGAAATGATAACATTTAATTACAGAAAGACAAAGGGAAAGACTCACTTAAATGTTTTGCTTTAGGAATAATTTGTCAACCTCTACCAGCTGATTTCAATACTTTTTTCGGCTGAATTAATAGCCTATGGAGAAAGGAATAAGTAGGTAGTCTTATACTACCACCATCACTCAGTGTTGATCACTGAAAAGGAAAGAAGGGGAGGGTAGCAAAGAATTCTCACCTTCCCTGGGCAACAGATTATATTCTTAACTTTGCTGAGATGGACTGCAAAACAGTTCAGGGAGTATTGCCCAACTGACTTACTACCCATCTTCTCGAGCAGGTAAAGAAATACCTTTGATTGCACACCATTAACAAAATGCTACATGCTAACACCATGTAATGTGAAATACTGGGAGCTCTATGGGGATTTAGTGCCCCACTAAGCAAATCAATCACTAAGCATTATGAGAACTCCACATGGTTACAAGTGCAAAAGGAGGTCGGGCGTCCCATCCCATGAGAGATCTCGTCTCTCATGGTTACAGTGGTGTATCTCTGTATAAGGAAACACTGTAACCATGATGTCAGGTTTTTCTATGATTGACAACCTGCCATCACTGTTATGGTTTTCCATATGCAGACAAACACTGCTGTAACCATGAGCCACAAAACCAAAGGGGTGAGTGATGTATTGGAGAGATGTGCTTTGGAGCTTGCACAGGGTTATTTTTTCCTAATGTTTGAAGAGGTTTATAGAGTGGGCTTGACTTTTTTGATCTGATTGAGCCATTGCTCTGTCATTGCATCTGTGGAACCCTTGAAACTGGTATGTCTTACAAACAATGGTCAAACTGAAAGCCTTTGCCTTATGCCAAATGAATCAGAATTTAAGGTTGCTATAGCATCATCACGTAGTACTTCCCAGAAAGTTTTTCAAGTAGAAAGTTTTGCACACGCAACCTTCTTAGCTTCTCCCCTACCTTTTTCTTGCTAGAACACTGAAACTTTTCAAATGAACACTGTGGAGTAGAGAAGAGAGGAAGGATTACTATGGAGGGTTGGCAAAATTCCTAAACTTGCTGTACTGATCTATGGATGGATATCCATAGATAGATAGATAGGCCTTGAATCTGATCTAGCAAGGCTGTTATTTTGTTCTTATGGTGTAATTATACTATAAAACAAGGTCCATCTATTTCAGCATTCCATTCTCAGCTATCTTAAGGAAACTTATAAGCAGGATATGTCAATATCCACCCTGTTTGTTGCCTTGTAGATAGTAATTATGATTATAATTATTTATTAATTATTATATAATTAATTATATTATCATTACTAATAATATATTAATTGTTAATTACTACAATATCTAATTAATTATGTATATGTTGGCTTTGAATGTGAAGCTTTAATCTATCTATAAACTGCTAGCATTGGTTGAAAGGCCTGTCCATGAATTTATCTAATTTTGTGGGAGCTACCTGGGCTAGAACTGGGAACCTGCAGATATATGTAATGTTGCCTTATGTGTTGATTCACTAGCAGCTGGAACATTTTCCGAGGTTCCCGAATGATCTCACCCACCCAGACCAGTCATTAGCAACCTCTGACTTGGAAGGACCACAAAAGTTCCCAGGTCAGGCTGAAACTTTGCTTGGGAACAACAACATTTACTGTCTGACATCCTGCCTAATGCTGTGTGCCTACTCCTAACATCAGTGCCTGCATGCAACACTAGCCTCCACACTAGCCCCATGCTTCTGAAGCACAGCATTATTGTGCAAAGGTGAAGATACATTTTGAGATCTCCTGTGCTCCAGAACACTGCTAAAGTGGTAGCACAACCCTGACCCTCAGAGACATGTTTCCACTTTAACAGAGCACTTCCAGTGAGTGGGAGAACTCTGAAAGTATTGTGCAAGAGCACCCACATGTGCAAAGCAAAAGGACAAGAGGGGGGCTACTGCTGCATGTGCATTGATGTTAGGAGTAGGCACACAACATTAGACAGGATGTCAGCTGCTGTGTCTGACTCCAAGTGCTCTCTCCATGACTACCCAAGGCCCAGCACTGAATCTTCTTTTAAAGCAAAGCTGCCCATTGTGTGATAATGAATTTCATAAATTAATAATACATTATTTGAAGAACTTCCTTTTGGTTTCCTGACCCTACCAAAATCCAAATTCGAATTGCAGTAGAGAAGGAGGAAATTCTTTCTCTGCCCCAGATTTTCCACACTGCTGAGGGTTTTATACATGCTTCTCCTTCCATCATTTTTATAAACAAAAGCTAATAAAAAATATAAAGCTATTTAGCTTTCCCCAATAACAACGGTACCCCAATCCCTTGATATTTTTTCGTTGCCTTTTTCTATTCCTTTCCCCTCTATAATGTTTTCAAATAGGGAATCCAATATTGGAGGTTTCCCATACGAGGTTTATGAACTGGGCTATGAAGATTTATAGTGGAGTTGGTAGCTTTTTCTAGATGAATTGGTAACACTGCTACTGTTTGGCAAATCTATATGCTGAGTGCCAATTTGATACCTCTGTCATCTCTATCCACCACAATTTTAAGGTAAGTGCTCTGGAATGGTGTCCACAAGTGCAAGGTAGAAATCAGAAATACATAATGATGCACTCATGCTCAGCCATAATGATAACTTGCTTCCTTTTATGCATGAATAGCTGAAGACAGACATTGGTCAGATTTGGGCCATGAGCCCAAAAACACATTCTGCATTGTTGTAGACATTGACACAGCACTGTCTAGCATTACAGAAATGATTTGGGAGGAGAGCATCTGGCTGCATACAGTATTTAAAATCAGCTATCTTTTGTAAGGATGTGCAAAACCTGTCCCTGTATTTCCAGAGAGTTTTCCATTTTATCTCCACACATCTTTGGATATCTTCACCAAGCCTGGGCAGCATCCAGGAGAGCCTTGCTTTTCGAACAGAAAATATTCTGCTCATGCAGTGAGTTTTCCCCCCATTGAAAAAGGCATTGCACCACCGACACGGATTTTATCAGCTGGTTGGCACAAATGCATACACAATTATGCTAGTCATCCCGCAGCTTCCATTTCATTTTGCTGCCTCATTTTGATGTGTGAGTACAGGCACAATTTGAGGAGAAGAGCAAAGCTGGATCTATATGTATAGACTCTCCTGTTGAGCGCTAACTACAGGCTCAAAAGAAACATATAATTGTAACCCTTTTGAAAACGTTCAATAAACTGTTATTAGGAAAATATATTGTTTATGCTGCACATAAGACCTTGGCTATATATGCCCCGGTCTAGTTCTTCTTATACTATATAGGGTTACGTTTTGCTAGCCTTGGATTAGGATGCATATCCTGATAATGCAGAATAATGCAGTGATAGGCATCCCCACTTGGACACATATTCCAATACACATTTGATGGGCATTCAGTCTGTTTCCTTCTTGCCACCTAGTTTGCAAAAGAGTTTTCTGATCCAGCAATCATTCCCTCCCCACCCCACCCGATACATAGTAAATTAGAAAGACAACTATGGAAGGTTCAGAATAATTGTCTGCACCAACAGAACAACAGAAATCAAACTCAGTGAAGTGTGATACAATCCCTGTTCTTTTGTTACAGTAGACTGTTGGGACGTCAGGGTTTGAACCAGGAACCTCACAGCCTTCAGCTGGAACCTAGCCTAGTGACTGTGTGTTCTCAGGCCTCAGAGCCCAATTCTGGCCCAAAAGGAAAAAAGGCATGCAATATCAACAGACTTGTGACTGGCAGATACAATGAAGTGTCTGGATTGTCTAGGCCTCCTGCCCTTGCTGGGTCGACTAAAAACCATTAACTGTCTGCAGCGCTTAAGTCCCCCGTCACTGACCTCAGGGGTGCTGGATTAGAAAAGATACACTTTGTCATATAAGCCAACCTTGCTTTGGCATCTATATTTCTTTTGGAGAAGCTATTTAGAAATAAGCAGCATGATCCAAGACATTCTAAGCACCAACACTCTTGCATAGCACTGGCAATTTCCTTCATATGCCCATATGTGCAATTCCATCTGTATCTGTTCCAACAGCTGTGGCCAAAGGAAATCACAAGCTGTTAAACTCACTCTCCCTTGACATTAATGGTTGTTTAGAAAGAGGGTGCAATTTGCCCCATTCACTGATCTCCAAAACACTCTTTAACGAGAAACCTGCAGCTAAAGAACTGGCTGGTTAGTTCATACCAAAACACAACAGTCAACCCTACTAACACCACCACCTACTGTTTCTTGGCCTTCATTGGTCCTCTGTAGTGCTGCCAAGTAATTAGGGTTAATAAATAAGATAAATCATGCTGCACGGACAGCAGATGCCAACACTGGCAGAATCCCCTTTTCTTAATGGTACAGTTGCTTTGTCAAAGATTGGAGTTTTGACCTTTGCTTTGGGGACTTCAGTCCCCGGCTTTCCATATCTCCACTATCATTTCACTTCTTTCATGTCTCCCCCATTATGCCTCCCCCAATAGTTTTTCAGATCATTGCTTTTCAGTATGTGCAACTATCTCCCACTTCCTGTCACTACCCTGTCTCTTGTCCAAATTCCAATGATCTTGTCCCCTTCCTCCCCAATGACAGACCACCTCCTAGTAATGTTCCTCTAGAGTTCTCTCTCTCCAAGATGTTATTTTCTCTCTACCTTGTCCCAACCTCTTCCTCCACCCTTTTATTAGGTTCATATTTCTCAGCTAGGAGTGCACTGGTTTGAGGATACAGTGGAAGAGAGTTCCCAGTCTATTAAGGGGGCAAAACTCTAAAATTTAGAGATGAAAAGATACTGCTGTTAATTTGGAAATCCATCTGAGACCATTTCTGTTGGGAAATTAATGCTGAGGCATGCATTTCATATCCAGGAGAGGGAGTGCATTAAGGATGTGCATGAAATGGGTTTTGCATTGTGTTTCAAGCTTGAAACAAAACACATATGGCCAAAACATTTTGTCAAAACAGTGACAAAAACAACCCCAGTTTTTTCAACAGAATGAACTCATAATGTTTCGAGTGTTATGGCCATAGGGGACAACAATGGGAAACTCAAAACACTCTATTGTTCCCCATGCATAGCTCTTAGGAACACCAAATAGTGTTATGTGGTAGGCACGATAGATGCTACCTACCACTCAATCCACAAAAGAAATGGGCAAGCGGGTGATTAAACAAAAATTAACATTTTCCCCAAACCCCTATAGGGGGTTTGCTATGGGTTGCTTTTTTAGGAAAGGTTGAAAATTTGTTTAAAATTGTCTGCTTGCCCATTTCTTTTTTGGGTTGGGTGCTACACATGGGGAACAATGGGGTGTTTCAAGTTTATCCATTGTTCCCTATGACTGGAACAAGCTTCAGTCTCAGAGTGTACACAAGTTTTGCATTGCAATTTGCAATGCATTTTGGAACATTGCCTTGAAAAACACTGCAGAAGCACACTATAAAAGGGAATCTGTCCCTCCCAACACAGAAAAACATTTCAAACACAGTCAAAAAATGGCCAAAGGAGAATCACTGACCCAGAATCCACTTCCTTCCAGCCACAGTGCCTGCACCACAATAACATTGGCACAAGTTGCTCTCTCACACACAATTATGGCTCCTTACCTCCTAGCATTGCAACAGCTGCCACAGCAGCATCCTTATTTAGCAGCAAGCATAGCCATAAGCTCAACTAGAACAACCTCATCCACATTTTATTTATTATTATTATTATTATTATTTATTCAATTTCTATACCACCCTTCCAAAAATGGCTCAGGGCGGTTTACACAGAGAAATAATAAATAAGATGGATCCTTGTCCCCAAAGGGCTCACAATCTGACTGAGTACACCTTGCAATGCAGAACTACAGAGCAGATCACAGCAGTGAGTGAAATACAAATTAGTATCAAGGTGAGACATGGAGCTCATCGCAGCAATCACCAAGAAATATTACACAAAGAGAGAGAGAGAGAGCTGTCACTCTCAATTTCTTGCCACAACACTATCTCACAAACAAAAACTACAACTCAAGGAAGGAAGGCACTAAAGTTGATATGAGAGCAGCAGTAGCACAGCATATTATACTCAGTGCTGAGAAAAGAAAACTACAAAATCAAACCTACCTTCCTCCTCTCCTGATGTATTCTCTTCAAGAGAGGCACACTATAAGGGCTCTCTCTGCCTCCCAGTACATTTAATACATTTTGAAATCCCCTCCTTTTGTGTTCCCGCCTCACTCATCCATAACCCCAACCAATGGGGGCACTTTTGAACAAAACAACACTTGTTTTGTATGCTAACAAGCCAACCAAGAAGCAAGAAAACCACAAGCCAGTTGGAAGCCAATGCCAGAACACCAATCAGCAAGGGGAAAACAGGCCTCCAAAAATAATGCTTGAAATGTAAAACATTTCAATTGAAACAAGTTGTTTTGTTCTGAGCTCGAAGCAGGCTTTATTCAAAGGTCATTTTGTTTTGAGCTTGAAACTAGTAGTGTGCACGGATCGGTTCAGAGGCCATTCTACTGGCCTCCGAACCGGTCCAGACAAGGGGTGGTTTTGGTTCGGGAGGGTTAGGGTGGGGGGTTCCATTAAGGGCGGGGGGGGCTTTACTCACCCCTCCCGCGCTTTGCTGCTTTGGCGCCATAATTAGTTTAAAAAATGCGCCGCAGAATCGCTCGCCGCCCGCTCACCGCTCCGGGGCTCCTTCTTATCTTCAAAATCGGGCGGCAGGATACTTCCCTGCCGCCCCCGAAGCCCCCTCAAGCCGTTTTAGCTCTTTAAATCTCGCCCCAGACCGAGTGCTATAGCGCTCGGGCGGGCGGCGGGGAGATGTCCGTCCGTCCGCCCGCCCCCTTCCCTGCCTTCTGCGAAGTGCAGGGAGCCTTCTGCGTGCGCGTGCGCAGAAGCAGGGAGCCTTCTGCGCACGCGCGCGCAGAAGGCTCCCTGCACTTCGCAGAAGGCAGGGAAGGGGGCGGGCGGACGGGCGGACATCTCCCCGCCGCCCGCCCGAGCGCTATAGCACTCGGTCCAGGGCGAGATTTAAAGAGCTAAAATGGCTTGAGGGGGCTTCGGGGGCGGCAGGGAAGTATCCTGCTGCCCGATTTTGAAGACAAGAAGGAGCCCCGGAGCGGCAAGCGGGCGGCGAGCGATTCTGCGGCGCATTTTTTAAACTAATTATGGCGCCAAAGCAGCAAAGCGCGGGAGGGGTGAGTAAAGGCCCCCCCCGCCCTTAATGGAACCCCCCACCCCAGTGCCGAACCGCAGGTCCGCGGTCCGGTGCACACCCCTACTTGAAACACTCTCAATGGCCCATTTTGAGTCTAAATGTTTCAACATTTTGCACATCTCTAGAGTGCAGCTTATGAGACTGTGGCCACTCCCCCTCAGCTTGTCTGAGGGGTGGGCTCTTGTCCTTGCCTATTAATGAAGCACGAGGCAAGGCAGGGCCTTCTATTGGTCAAAGGCCTGCAGGGGCATGGTTAGCATGGCTGTTGCTTTGGCCGTGCTCCAACCCCCTTCATTTGGCATTTGACAAGTGACCCCTCTCACCAGTCTCTGGTCATAATGTGGGCTTTGGCTGGTCATCTTTCAGGGTAGAGAGTAGGAATTTCTTGGCTCCCAGCAAATTGGCCTTGGCTGGGAGTCTTTGTTTCCTACCCCACACTATGGGCTTTAGATAGTCATGTTTTCCAGTCAAAACAGCAGGTACAGTGCAGTTTTTCTATGGGGTAGTGTAGGATCAGTGAGCACCTTCAGGCATGTGTTTGGCATGTGGATGAGTCCTTTCCATCCCATGGAGGCTCTGCTACTCAGGGAGTGATGTTTTGGGAATTACTCCAACCTTCAATGGGATCACCAGCCTTAAAGGCTTGGTGGCTTGGGGCTGGCAATCACTAAAGCAGGTGCCTTAACATTAGGTTGGCTAAGATGGGCATCACCAGCCTTTGAGTAGATGCTTCCTGTAGCCAACGTGTATCTCCCTATACACTTAGGTGTGACTTGCGCGGCAGCAGCAAGTCTTCAGCTTCTGCTCAGTAGGGGATGGGGTGCCAATCCTCCTCCTTTAAATTAAATGTTAATCAAGGGTGTTGGGGCCCATTTTACTCCATTTCAATTGTCCCCTGTCTTCATTGGGTCCGAGAGCAATAGCTATTTGTTGGAGGATGAGGTTCAATGAGCAAAGAAGACTGTATTTGGGGGGTACAGAATGTGCAGGCCTTTTGGGGAGCAGGGTGCAGGATTGCATTTTACATTCTTACACCATGATGCAGTATTTCAGGAGTGCAAGACAGGAGAGAGAGAAAGAATAATTGGTAGTGTTATATACTGAAAATGTTTATGCACCCACCCACCCAAAATGCGCCCTAGGCAACTGCCTAGGTTGTGCCTAGAGGGACAGGCTGACCCTACATATGGACACCTTTTCTTTTTCTTTACAGAAGCTGGGCTGCAAAAAGCTTTGTTACCTGAATGACGGATCATATTTAGCAATATTCCATGCTATCACATCAGCTTAGCCAGCTGGTGTCAAAAGCTTTGTTTCCACTAGTGCGGTCCAATATACGGTAGACAGAAGAGATTCCTAATCATTGCACTTTTGGCACAGAATATTAATCTACTTGGCAAATAGCAAGATATTTCTTGTCACAGGCAGGTAGCAATTATTAGACTATCCCATTGGCAGCCATTCTTGCACATGATTTATAGAGTATGCACACAGCTACCTTCTCAGCTATTGCACACCTGCGTATAATTCTGTCTCCTAAAGGAGAAACCCATCTTCCAAATTAGAGGATAATGACCATTGAAACCTATGCTCCATAACCTTGTTTGGCACTTTCACAGCAATTCAAAGTAGTTTTAAAGAAACATTATTGCAAAAGTCTGCTCTTTCTTACTATACATATGTGGCTACTGAATATATGTCAATGTTAACTAAAAGTCAGGTCACTAAGTAGTAAGTTTTAAAAAATAAAAATTCTAATTAAAAAAAAAAGTAGTAACATTAGTTAAAGTTAACTTAAAATAAGTGGACCTGGCTAAAATCAGGTCCATTATCTGATTTTCTCTGTCAGTATTTATTTATTTTATTTAACATTTTTGCATACCGCCCAAAACTCAACAATCAGGGCAGTTTACAACAAAACAATCCCAGTTGACTTCATTTGATCCACTTCCCCACTCTTAACTCCGTGCCAGCTATAATTCTATTCCCTGTAGAAAAAGGTACCAACATCCTCTTCCATTAAGATAATGTAACATAAGAAGCCTCTATTCCACACAAATACCTAAGTACATTAAGAGAATGCTCATGTTTTTTTTCTTCCTTCCCACACCTTTCCCCCTTTTTTCTAGGAAGGTAGTTATGCAAATGGTGCATCAGCTTGGAGGGCCTAGCCAGTAGAGGGGAGGCCTGCTTCTCCACCATTTATGTATTTATTTATTTTATTTAACATGTTTTTATACCACCCAAAACTCACATCTCTGACCATGCAAGAATGATCTCTCTTGCCAGTAACAAATGCACCAGAGTGAGGCATCATATTCCAGATTCTCAAGTCACAGAAGTCTCAAGTCATTGTGGTTACAGGCAGCATTCGCGTCTTCAGGTGAACATTGCTGTATCTGTGAGTAGTGTGTGTGGGGGGGGTGGTGGTGGTGGGGAAGTGATGCACGACTTCCAACCCACTTCAGTGCATATATTATTACAGAGTCCCCCCCACTTTCTCTTTTTCAACTAATTACATAAAACTTGAGATTTAGAGGCTATTCACACAAGCGAGCAAAAGTGGGCTAAGGGAGCCCAGCCCAGATTTGCTTGCTCGTGTGAACCACTGGGATTGTGCCTGGTGGCCAACCCACCTATGTAGCCACCAACTTAAATGAGGTTAAGGAAGCAAGTGCTCCCTTACCCTCATTTTTTTGATCGTGTGTCTGCCGTGGCTGCTCGTAGTAGTGGATGGGGGGGAGGGTCCCCCAGTAATAAACTGCACACTCGTGCAGTGCATTATTGGGACTCTGTGCCCGACCCCTGGAACTGCCGGGTGAGCTGCCGATCACAGGCAATCGTCTGCAAGGAGGGTTGGGCAAACCCGCTCTCCCCACAGACCTCCTTTCGATGCTTCACATGGCTTGTGTGAAGCACCTTGTAGTCTTTTTTTTTTAAATCCAGAGGCCCTACACTGCAGCTTGAACTTTGGTGCTGGAGAAGACTTTTGAGGATACCATGGACAGCCAATGGATCGTAGAACAAATCAATCCAGAATTTTCACTCCAGGCACAAATGACCAGGCTCGAACTATCATACTTTGGACACATTATGCAAAGATCCAGCTCCCTTGAGTAATCTATAATGCTGGGGAAAGTTGAAGGAAAGGATGACCAGCAGCAAGGTGGATGGATTCGATTACAACAGCAATGAATGCACCACTGAGAGACCTTAAAGGTCAAGTTGAAGACAGGTCATCCTGGAGAGAATCTATCTATGTGGTCCTTAAGAGACAACACCTACTTGATGGCTCTTAATCAACCAGTTACACTGCAGCTTAGTTAGCTTGTGCCTAAATCCAACACTGGTTCCCATAGTGAGGGAAGCAGGCTGTATACTAACACCTCTCTTTTCACTAACATCTCCCTTTTAAGGGCCTTTACAAGCATAGTTTGGCCCTATACTGTATATTTATTTTTATTTGCAAAGAGCAAATACAAGGGGATGCCAATCCAGATGGGGCTGTGGCAAGGATTCTTTCCCCTATACTTCAGCCCTGACAAAAATGGCTCACTCAAAGGCGCTCTTTGAGAGGAAAACTACCATTGGTGTGAATTGTCATTTCCCACCTGAAGTAAGTAGTGGTGGGGTTTTGTTTTTGGTTTTTTTGGTTTTTTTTTGGGGGGGGGGCTTTTGTCATGACTGTAGCAATAGGGGAAGGGGTTAAAAACACTCTTCTCATGGTTCACGTCCTGGTTGCCCCCACACACATGGCTGCTATTTAAAGATTTAAAAAATAACGGCATGTTTTATATAATTTGTAGCTTAATCCTGAGACTGGAAGTCTATAGGCAGCACGGAGACTGGAAGTCTATAGGCAGCACCTTTTAATGTGATTATTCTCTTTATTTAGCAGAGGGAGAGTAACTGGCCCTATTCACCCCCAGCACAGTACCTCCAGTGACTGTTGCTGGTATCTATCTTATGTTTCTTTTTAGATTGTGAGTCCTTTGGGGACAGGGTTCCATCTTATTTATTTGTTTGTTATTTCTCTGTGTAAACTGCCCTGAGCCATTTTTGGAAGGGCGGTATAAAAATCGAATCATCATAATCATCATCATCATCCTCAACAACAACAACAACAACAACAGTAATTATGATATGCATTCAATTTAGAAATAAGAATTATTTAACACATTTTAAAAAACTTTTGTGCTTGGTGCTTTACAGCATGAAACCAACAAAAAAACCCAGCTTACAATGTAAAGTTTAGTGATGGGAAGAGAACACTTGGAGGTGAGAGACAAATGTAATAAGTGAGGAATGAAAACAAAAGCTCTTACAATATCAACAGGAGTCTGTATTTTAGACTCTGTTATGAAGGTATGAAGGCATAGGAAAAGAAAATATTTCAAGTAAAAGGAGGATTTTGACTAGGGATATGAAAGAAGACTTTGAGCAGGTTCAGAGGACTGTCAAAAACTAGTAGGTCAGAAGGAACATGGGAAGAATGTGCTTCCAGAACTAGCAGCAAATTTGGATCATTTTGTGATGTATGAACCCATCAATCTTGGGTTCCTACTGTCAGGTTCCTACCACCACCCAGCATTCTCCACCATACTACAGATTTTGGTTACAAATATCTGGTGGTGGAGGAAATCCAGAGTAGAAGGGTTAACACATTACATAACAAGCCACACTTGTGACTTGAGTTGGAAGCATGAGCTCCCCAGAATCCTCTGGTTCACTCTGACTCACTTTCAGAAAATTATCTGAACTGGCTGATGTTAATTCTGGTAGAGACTTCTCAACGTATTATTTGATTGGGGAAGCAGTGCTGTCAGAGGAGGACTTAACCTCCTTCTCCCCCACCCCAGTTTCTCCAATCGAAATCATTCCCCATAACTGCTATAGATTCTCTGAAGAAGTTGCTAATAGCATGTATCTTTGTGGTAAAGGAGAGAATAGCATGAGGTGAAAACCCATGTCCCCAGCACTGTGGCTCTTATCTAACTCACCCCTAGCTGCTTATAGGGTATAATTGTAAAAAGTTGAGGTATCCAGATAGAGATCTCCCCCCATTACATGTGACTTGGCTTTGAACTGGCTGTGATTTTTCTTACCTCCCTGGTGCAAATTGGCAGCACAAGAGTCAAGTCTGCTTACTGCAGAAGCAGGAAGAATATGGAATCTTCTTATCATGATTCACCTCTGTCCAGAGTTTTTGAAGATTTATGAGGATTAGGTTTTTTCCACTTTCTCTGGGATTGAAACATAGGGGAATGGAAATGAAGATTTCAGGCACCCATAATTCCTTCTAACATATTTTCATTGTTCTTCTCAGTGGCTGTGTGGGGAGTGCATATAATCATTTTTGCATAATTCTCCCTTACCTCATCATCCACACATTTTAAAATGAATATACTCTAGTAGTGGTGTGGTACTGTTCTTGTCCTTTTACTCATTTGTCATACTGGAACATAATTAGCACAAACAAGCTCTCCATGTTCCCTGGGACAAATTGTCCATGATCTTTCCAAAGGTTCTGCACTTTGATGGAAAGAAAACTGAGAGGTTTCTTGGGAGAGAGCCATGCAAGTAATCTGAATGGTAGCCAGTGCCTACATTATTTGAAATGGGTAAAAACACAAAGCTTAATTTGAGCCAAAGCTCACCAGGCCTGGGATCTGTTCATTGTGCTAAAGAAAAAGCAAAGACTGTATTAATACAGTGTCATATTAATAAGAAATTGTAGGAATGTGCACAGAATGCGATTTGCATATTGTTCTGAGATCAGAATGGAACAAATCCCTGGAGAACCCTGAACCAGTTGAGCCAGTTGTTCTGATGGTATGAGCTTGGGTTTTGGGTGTTCCAAGCTGGTGGACAATAAAGGGTGCTGGGAGGTACTTTTAAAATAATTAACCTTGGTACCACTCACACCTTTGAACTCCCATGAGCAGCAGTGCACTGCCCAGCATCTCAAGCTCAGCCTGCCCCATCTACAGTGGTCTTCAGGTCTCTGTGCATGCATGACTGCCATTTGCATGCCTGCAAATAGCTACCATGCATGCGCAGAAAAGTCCAGAAGAGTGCTGTAGATGGGGCAGCCTCGGTACAAGATGCCAGGTGGGGTGCCGCTGCTCTGTTTTAAGCTCAGAACATTAGAAACAGCCCATATCAAGTCAGAACATTCTGAGCTTGGAGCATTCTACACATCCCTAAGAAACTGTCTTAAACAGCTAAAAAATCTTAGACACAATTAGTAATTGATTAACTAAGAACATATAAATAAACTAAAATGTGTCAAACACACATTAAAACAAGTTGTTCTAGTAAGAAGTCATCTGCCTACTTCCCTTTCACTATCTCTATAACTGGACTAAATTTGGTTCAAATCAAGGTCAAGTTAGATCTCTTGTGCCTCAGATGTTCATGCACCTGCCATTTTGGATCGGAGTGGATGACATCATTATAAACTACAACACTGAAGTGCCTTTGTGTGTCACTCACTACAACTGTACCAAATTTGGTTCAAATTGTTTAGACAGTCCTCAAGTTAATGCACTTGCTTCTTAAACGTTCATATCTCTGCCATCTTGGACTGGGGTGGATGACATCATCAAAAACTACACCATTGGTGAATCCTTATGTGTTCCTACAGCTGTAGCAAATTTGGTTCAAATCAGTTAAGCAGTCCACAAGTTAGCCCACTTGCACCTCAAATGTGTATGTGTTTGCCATCTTGAATTGGAGTGGAAGACATCATCACCAACTACACCATTGAGGTGTGTGTGTGTCACTCACTACAACTGTACCTCATTTTGTTCAAATCGGTTAGACAGTCCACAAGTTAGCTCACTGTGCATCAAACATTCACGTGTCCACCATCTTGAATCAGGGTGAATGACTTCATCACAAACTATGCCATTGGGGTATCCCTATGTGGCCCTACAGCTGTAGCAAATTTGGATCAAATGGGTTAGGCAGCTCACAAGTTAGCCCACTTGTGCCTCAAATGTTTATGTGTCTGCCATCTTGAAATGGGGTGGATGACATAATCACATACTATGCAGTTGAGGTGTCCCTATGTGTCCCTACAACTGCGCACAATTTTGTTCATATTGGTCCAGTCGTTGTGATGTTGAAGCGGGGGACACACATATGGACACACAGACACACAGAATGTTGAGTGATCACTTAAGCCAGTAGGAAAGCAGGCAAAAAAATGCCTGGAAAGCAGGCAAAAAAATGCCTTCCAATGAGGCTTGGTTGCAACTCAATCTTCAGGCACAACAGTATCTGAATAATAGATGACAAACCTATCTGTCCTGTTTTGTTCCCAAGATGTAGCTGTTTTATAGCTACTTCTCTCACAAACACAAATAATCTTATACTAGCTGGCCCTGTGTAGAACATCATTGCCCTATTTCTCCATCTCTCCCCCTCCCCCCTCTTTAAGCCACCCCTTGCCATCCAGGATGGCAGGCAAAACCTCCCCCCACAACACACTCTCTCGCTCTCCCCCCTCCACAATGCACTCTATCGCTCTCACCCCAAACTCACTTTCTCACCCTCCCCCCTCACAATGCACTCACTCACCCCTGCACAATGCACTCTCTCGCTCTCCCCCACAACGCACTCTCTCATTCCCCCCACAACCCACTCTCTCACTCTCCCCCATCCCCCAACCTCCCCCTTCCCTTCCTAGGGAGAGCGGCATCACGGCAGCCCAGGTCAGCTCCTACCACTGGCCTCCATCGTGTAGCCTGGCCGAATCTTCTTGCAAGGAGGATGTCTGAGGTGGGGCTTCCCTTCCAGCCTGCATGGTACACCCTCAGTGTGCTCTTCCACTTAGGCCATCCTCCTTGTGAGGAGACTTGTCAGGGTGACAGAGGCTGCTGCTCTATGTCTCTTCTTTTCTCTTTCTTCTTTCTTTCTTGTTGCCTCAGTGCCACCTCCTCCTTGACCCACCCTCCCTCCTCCTCCTCCTCAGCAGCTGCCCCTCCATCTGCCTCACAACCCTACTCCATGCCTTCTCTCTCCTCTGGACAACTCTCTCTCACATCTCTCACGAGATGTGCCACGTACCACGGGATGTGCAACATATGTCCTAAGGCTTTTCTATAGATAGATTTAACTAAGAGTTTATTCAGAAACAACTCCATTTTCTCCTTCCCCTCCCTTTTTGTTTCTGACTCCACCCCCCACACTCTCTGCAGGATCCCTACTGGGAGAAACTTATAAACAACAAAACATAATAGATACTGGATAGAATACATCAGTATCCTTGGGAACACAACATATCTATCAGCTATATTTATGTTATCCTGTCACTTTGACAGCCAGGAGAAACATTTTCAGAGTTTATTTTTTAGACTCAGTTCACTGATCATTTGGTTTTCAATATATCAAATGCTTCATTACTCATACATAGGTCCGGGTGAGCCAAACTATGCAGACAATTTTGTAGTTGCCACAGAAGACCATCTAATACACATCTGCAGTTGTCCAAGACTACTGTCTGATGCAGATCAACCAATCTTCTTCTTTCTCCTGCCTAATTTGCATGTTTGCAGAAAAAACATTCTGTTCTCTAGAAATGGTTGCCGGTGAAATAAGCAATCTGCAGTTGCTCCTAGCAACTAGATTGACCAACATAAATGTAGTTCTGTGATCTTCCGCTTCTTTCAGCTTATTTTTGTTTGTTAGCAATCTAATCTCAAAAGCAAATCTAAAGGTCAAGGCCACTAACACGGACAATTCTCAGTCCCCCTGCAGGAAACAATACGCAAGCAGCCAAAATAGTTTCAGCCAAAGTGCAATTAGCAGAAATTTTTTAGTAGCACCTACCTTCTGTGTTGATCACAGGCAAGAAGTTAAAAATAGACTGAAATAAATTTATTTATTTATTTATTTAAAACTGCATCTTTGTAAGTAGAGCTTTTCTAAAGTACATGGATAGATCATCTTACTAGGACACATACTGCTCATAATAACAGGTAGAGGTGGGGAGCTCTGGTATTTGTATTTTTATCTGAGTGTTGAAAATGTGTGTTTCTGTTTGTAGTTTTTGTGAGATTCCCTACCTTTAAAAATCCTAAACTCTCAGATACCTTTTCCTCCTCTGTCTGGCTGCTCCATAGACACTTGAGCTGGCATGTTTAATAAATGTTTCTGTCTGATAAAGTAAGCATATTTTTAAATTGAAAAAGATTCATAGAATAAGTCATTAATATAATTGTGGCCTGGGCATGCCTCCTTTCATATTCCTATCTGCAGCCATTTTGTAACTAAACAGCCAGGTGGCAACAATGTAGAGGATAAAAGAGTCACAGTCAGCAGCACCAATTAGATTATGCGATTACTATAAACCTTCATATGTCTTCTGCTGTTTTCATGCATTGTATTTTGTATTGCTGTTATGGCCTATAGCTGATATATTACATTCATCATCACTAGAATTTTACCAAAACGACCTCCCATGATAAGTGATCAATAATGTGTTCATCACATGGATTGGCACAATGACATTATGGGTTTATGCACCCCGTGGCAAACAAAGAATTGAGACAAGCATTTCATCAATTGATGTTGGACAAAATGTATTCCCCCACCCCACCCCAAAAAAGTGAGGGACAGTGAGCTTACCAGGGCAGCAGTAGTGGTTTTTGCTTTACTGTTTTGCTGTGGCTGCTCACCACCATTTCTTCTTCCCACAGTGACTCAGATGGACCTTCAAACTGAGGCATTCTCGGGGAGGAAAATGGCTGTCAGGGTGCTGTTTTGTACTGGCAGCCATTTGGTCTTCACAATGTCCAGTCTGAATGTCTCTTTGGGTCATTTATGGAAAAAGTACAGGCTGCTGATAACTAAAGTAAAACAGTTAAACAAACGACAATGGCACCACTGCTGTCTTAGCAAGTTCCTTGTCCCTGACATTTTTTTTTGGGGGGGGGGAATTACCCCGCATCCAAAACTGATGAAATACTCAACCCCAATTTTCTATTTCCACCAGGGATGTTGAGCAGGAGTGTGCAAACTCTCCATTCAATCCATATGGGGGGAAATAAATGCTTGTCACCAGGAGTGGATGTCAAGAGGATCTTCTTCTCTCTGTAGCCACAGGAAAATAGCGGGTGTGTGTTTGTTTTTTTAAGGAATTGTAGTGTTGCTTTATTGACACCTTAAGTGATACAGTGGGGAAATGCTTGACTAACAAGCAGAAGCTTGCTTGTTTGAATCCCAACTGTTATGTTTCCCAGACCTATATCGGGCAACAGTGATATAGGAAGATGCTGAAAGGCATCATCTCATACTGCGTAGGAGGAGGCAATTTTAAACCCCTCCTGTATTCTATGAAAGAAAACCATCAGGCTCTGTGGGCCCAGGAGTCGATATTGATTTGACGGTACCTTTACTTTAGTGTTGCTTTGGGAAGTCCTCTGCCTTTCACTTAATAATAATAATAATAATAATAATAATAATAATAATAATAATAATAATTCAGCATTATCTCCTAGTTTTGTCCCTCCATCCCATTTTTGGCTGAAACTTTTATTTCAGCTTGACCCCACTCATAATATGGTAAAAGAGATATAGGTTTCTTAAGTATAGAGGTGCTATAGAAATGCGTTAAATAAATAGAAGCAAACTATGTGATAAGTAAGCTACAAGGAAAACAGAGTTCTCAGTCTCACATTTTCTTCGAGACAGGTGCAGGGTTGGGTGCACTTACAGGAGAGAATGTCCAGAAAGATGGGGGCTGCTTAGTCCTTCCCATATCTGATTTCCCCCCTGCAAATGCCGATCTCCTATTTCCCCCAGGCAAGCTCCTAAATCTAATAGAAAGTAGCAATATTTATTTCTGTGGATAACTGTTTCAGGCGGGTTTTATAGGGTTGATTTGTTTTTGACATCTGAGGGAGCTCACCTCAGTCTGTGTATAAAGGGAGAAAGGACTATGTGGACAGCCAATATTAGAGTACAGTATAAAATGTATGCATTTCCCTGAGCTGTCAATCAAAGGTGAGGTAAATGAAATGCTCTGAGGGCACTTGAAATGAAATGGGTTTTACACCATATCAAGCACAGAGTTACAATGTACAAATTACAGTTGCACACAGGCCAATGATCCTCAGGTAGGCCTCTTGACACACTCTCCCATCCCACTGCAATAGGCACTGGGTGCTGGCTGTTCACACAAGCCCAGTGCCAGCTGCACACACAAAGGGTTAAAGGTTGCAATCTCTCCATGCTGCAATCCTATCACAGTGTGCTTGTCTGGCAGGGTGATGGTAGCAGGCGAGCAAGCATGAGAGAGGAGGGGTGGGCAAGTGAGGGAGGGGCCAGGTTGAACATCAGCCTCCCTGGACTGACAAACTATCCACCAACAGTACCTTTGTCATGGCACAGATTGAGCTTCAGCTTCTTGGCTCTCAGCTTGGACTTAGCCAAATTGTCTCCTGGGATCTCCTTTTAGTCAAATTTGGATGAGATTCATTTAAAAAGGGATGAAGGAGGCCTATCTCTTTTGCAAGTTTGCTAGCCAACCTTTGAAATAATAACAACTTTTAAAATAGCACCAAATCAGGCTCTGGCTATGGTAGAAACCAGTGACTTTTTGGTGGGTCTTGCGTTAGGACCCAGCAGCTTTTGAGAAGTCCAGGTGAGGAGTCCATTGCAAAATCTGTCTATTAGCTTAAGGTGCACAAACTAATAAAATGGCCGGGGCGGGGGGGGGGGGGATACAGCTTGCCCTTTGCTTTTCTGGCAACTGGTCCCCAAAGCAAAACAAACATGCACAAACAGTCAGTTTTGTGCTGTTTTTAAGTTGGTTCATAGTGTTCCTGCTAAACCTACTAAGCATGAATTTCCCCTTTGGCTAAGCAGGGCCTGCCCTGGTTTGAATTTGGATGAGTGACATGTGAACACTGCCTGCTGTAAGATATTCCCCTTAGGGAATGAAGCCTAGCTCAGTGGAAGAGCATCTGCTTGCATGCAGAAGGTCCCAGGTTAACTAACTGGCATCTCCAGTTAGGACTGGGAAAGACTCCTACCTGAATCCTTGGAAAGCTATTGAGGCTATTCTCACAATGGGGGGAAACCGGGCTAAAGAAGCCCAGCCCGGGTTTTCCCCATCGTAAGAACCAGCGGGTTCATGGGCAAGCCCGGTGGTTCTCTGGCGGCCAGCTCGACAAAGTAGTCCTCCCGTTAGCCCAGGTTAGCGGATCGAGCGCTCCACTAACCCAGGTTTTCTGATCCTGTGCTGCCACAGTGGCTCCTCACCATGGCAACACACGAGACCCCCACTGGGAGGCTGCAAGCAGCCTCCCAGTTCCGGAGGTCTCTCCAGGATGCACTACGTGCTCGTGCAGGGCATCTTGGACCTTCCGGGGGGCATGCGGCCCCCGATCCCCACCGCCACTGTCAGCTCTGTGATGGAGCCCCCTCCTGTGCTTCACCGATCGTGTGAAGCGCCTCATTGTTGGGCAGCGTAGTAGACAATGCTAAGATAGATGAACCAATGCTCTGACCCGGTATAAGGCAGCTTCCTAAGTTCCTAACCTTGATACTCTTCACCTGGTTCTCCCCACCATGACAAACCCCTACACATTAACAAAATTGTCAAATCAGAACAGCTGCCAGGTCGATTAGGGAGCATTATGGAAAAGCCTCATGATGGCCCATCATTCTGCTGAGAGCCTGAACAATTTAAAAGTTAATTAGGCTACTTAATTAAGTGCTCACATCACAGAGAAGATAAAACAAATTAGCTGAACACTAGTAACAAAGGGAGATAGGTGCCTGCAGCTGAGGGAATGGCTACTCAGACAGACAGGTTAATAATGAAGAGAAGAAGAGTCAGAACAGGGTTGGGGATTTTTAAATTTTTATTTTTTTATTTTTAAGTAACCCTCAGTTCTGTTGGACATGACTCACAGCAGACCTTTAATAAAAAGGGCACACACAAAGGTTATTGAAATGAAACAGAAGCAGCAGATAATGTCCCACAGAATCAATTCAGCAACTGTGGAGTTGTCAGGAAGTCATCTTTCTGCAGACATCTATGCTCTTCTTCCCTTATCTGCCTTTGACTGATATTTATCCATATTGTGGGGACAGCAAAATATTCTGAGACACTCCTGCTATCAGTTAGGGCTAACGTATTCATTATAAATCTCTGAAAAGTTTCGCAACGAAACTTCATGCTGGTGCAATCCAACTGGCCCTTGGGCCAATTCAGATGATACTTTTAAATGTGTGATTATTATATCTGTGGTATTTTATGCCCACCTGGAAAACAAATTCAGATGAACAGACCAATGCAGGTAGAGTGAATGATCGTATCCTGGGCTCTCTTGTGTTTACAATTCGAACTCAATGGTTGTGAGGTGTGGGGATGGGGGATATCAGCACTCTAAATGATCATCTAATCACATGATAGTGACTGACACACATTTTAAATCCTACATTATATCTAGTATTTAAATCCTGCGTAGATAATCTATGTTTTGACCAAAAGGCACATATGTCAAGGACATTTGGCTCCCATACACACATTATTGCCAACCTGTCATCTGAAAAGGGCTAATGAAATTTGTTTAACTCTTATGTGTAGAGATACACTATTGCTTTCTAGAATTCAACTGCTGCAAAGCTATACTGACTGCTGTAATTCAATTTGCCAAAAAGCAGTATTGCTGAAAAAGGAAGATGAAACTACAACAATTAGCCCATCAGGGTTTTTCTTCGGCTGTCCAGATAATGTCTTCCATTATTGAGTAACCCATATATCTCTTACTGCAGACTGTAGTTCTTATAATCTTGTAAACATTTCACAGCCAAGTCATTAACAGACCCATAGGCTCAGCATGTATGACAGGCTGGGCAATTCAAACTCAATGAAAGTATTCAAATTAAAACTGAAAAGCTGTCTTTTAGAATGACACAGCCATTTTAAGATATTGAGCTGTAAGAAAGACCACGGTGCCATGAAATATATATATACATATTTTATAGGAACACATTTAACACCAAAACCAAATATAATTATAGAAAAACCTTCAATTAAAGATGATGGCTGACATAATGGCAGTCTGGATTGTAAGCCCTTTTGGGACAGGGGGCCCTTTTCTCATACCTTTTGCTATGTAACTACTCTGAGAATGTTGTTGTTATTGTTGTTGAAAAGCAGAATATTCATTTTACAATAATATATGTATATAATATTATATCAAGACTACCACATTGACCTGGATGGTGGGAGGCTCCTCATCTGTGAACGAGGAGAAAGGTGGAAGAAGGCAGTGGAAGCATGAGAGTGTTGGGGTGCTGTTGCCTTGCTCCAGAACCCCTCTTATGGATGTTGGGGCATCATGGATTGGCCCCTGACTTGGCTGACCCTGATATTGGCCCTGTGAAGCAGTCGCCTGAGTCATCTATTTCCAGAAGGGACACAATTTCCAATTTTATCCACTTTTTTAAAAAAAAGATGCTTAGGGATGTCATTTTGAGTTTTTATGTCATGTTGAAAATGTTTAAGACCAGCACAGCCCCAGTGAATAGATTGTGCTCTTTCTCATAGTAACTGCACATAAGCTTTGAAACAAAAAAAAATGACCCTTTTAATAGTGTTTCTATTATAGTGCTTTGTATGTTTAAATTAAAAAATGAAAAATAAATAGCTAAAAAATACTCTTACCATGGCAATTTTAATTAAATTCTCAAGTCATGTTGTTTTAGTTTTAAACAGGCTGTCTTTAAAACTAGATGGAAATAATCTATAGAATACTTTTGCTACTGAGTTGACAGTGAGAGCCGAGTCACATGACAGTGCCTGCCAAATGCTACCATGGCGAGGGGCCACAATAGCACACAGAACGCTGATCCATGCAGAGTTCTACACATCTAATCAGCTGTGAAATGAGTACTTCAGTGTATAGTACCAGCAGCGTACCAGATGCACCAGTTTATTTATTTATTTAACACATTTTTATACCACCCAAAACGCAAGTTCTCTGGGCGGTTTACAAGACAATAAAAACAATCAATAAAAAGAGTAACACATTTCAACAATTAAAATTTAAAACATTAAAACTCTTAAAACACAATTAAAACAATATCTAATTAAAAGCCTGGGTGAACAAATGAGTCTTGACTGCCTTTTAAAAAGTTGTAAGAGATGGGGAGGCTCTTATTTCAGCAGGAAATGTGTTCCAAAGTCTCAGGGCAGCAATGGAGAAGGCCCATCTAGGCAAGCCAGTGGCAACAGCAGACAAACCTCTCCAGATGATCTCAATGGGTGGTGTGGTTCATAGCAAAGAAGACGTTCTCTTAAATACCCAGGGCCCAAGCTGTTTAGGGTTCTATAGGTTATAACCCAAACCTTGTACTTTGCCCAGAAACTTATCGGCAGTCAGTGTAGATCTTTTAAAATAGGAGTGATATGGTCTCTCCGAGATGACCCAGAGACCAACCTGGCTGCTGCATTCAGGACTAACTGCAGTTTCCAGACTACGTACAAAGGCAGCCCCACAAAGAGCGGACAGAACCAGTTGAACCTTGGAAATGGTCAGGTGACTCAGCCCTAATATATTTCACCAGTTGCTGAACTACAACTCCCACCATCCCCAGCCAGAATCAGTTGTAGCTGGGGATGATGGAAATTGTAGTTCAGCAACATCTGAAGTACCACAGGTTAGGAACCCCTGCACTAATGGATACCACTCTTTAAAAGTGTCTGATGCTGAGGATCATCCTGCACAATGGGTTTTATACAGTAGTTGCCTGTTTGTTATTTCCAGTTTCTAGATGCCTTCTTTGTTCCTGCTAATTATAGGAGGTGTTGTGTCTATTTAGAAATGCAGTAAAGGATTCTGTTTCTTGCTGAGCTTCTCTGTTCAAGTTATTGATTTTCAGCTAATATTAATTACACATTTATAACGTGGGCTATGCTACTTTTTATAGAAATGTTACATAACAAACAACAATGCCATGACTTTATGGCATTGTTTTATAGCCAAAGTGCAAGCATGGTCATTAGTTTTGTAACCTTTTGTTTAAAAGCTCTGGCAAGATTTACAAATGGCCTGCAGAACTGGTGTACTTAGCAATAGGGATGTGCAAAATGTTTCGACGTTGAAACGTTTCAACTCGAAACAGGCTGTTTTGAGTGTTTCAAGCTTGAAACAAAATAGCCATTAAATAAAAGGCCTATTACAAGTTCGGAACAAAACAACCCTGTTTCAGTTTGAAACATTTTGATGTTTCAAGCTCCATTTTGGAGGCCTGTTTCCCCCTTGCTGATTGGTTTTCTGGCACTGGCTTCTGATTGGCCTATGATCTCCTTGCTTTTTCATTGGCTTGTTAGCATACAAATCAAGTGTTGTCATGGGCAACTGTGCCCCCATTAGCTGGGCAGAGGGAGGAAGGAGAGGGAGCCCAGAAGGAGGGAGCTTCAAAATGTATTCAAAGGGACTGGGGTGCAGAGAGAGCCATTAAAGAGGATATATCAGGAGAGGAGGAAAGAAGATTTGATTTTGTGGTTCTCTCAGCACCATTAGAGGTGGGCACAGAACTTATTCTGGCAGCTCGAGTTTGAGCCAAACTCAAACCAGAACACTGGACAGCAAGCCAGTTTGAGTTGAACTGGCCCCAAGTTCAGTCCACATATCGAACCGGGCTGAACCAGTTCAGAACTGTTCCTGTAGTTTGAGGGGGCTTGTTTGTAAGGAGGAATCTGTTGAGGATTCCCCTTTACAAGCAAAGGGGGGAACCCTGCCTACTTTAAAAAAAAAAAAACCAACCCTAATAGGAGTGGTGAAAGGACACCTGTACTCCGAGTCAGCTGGTGGTGCCATGGCATCTCCAACTCTCCGGACTGGGCTTGGCACTCCAGAGCATGCACAGAGGCTGGAGCTAGGGAAGTCCCTGAACTGGTTCAGTGGTCCTTTTCTGGACTGCCAAACCGGTTTGGAGGTCCAACATTTGAGCTATTTCGGTGGGGGTGGTTACCTTTAAGGGGCTAGGAGAGTGCTCTTACCCCACTGCCGTGTTTCCCCCACCAGCACTCTCACCAAAATTGCTGGCATGGGGCGGCATTGTACTTCCTTGCCGCCCTGGTCAGCATCAAACCGGAAGTGCCTGATGAGAGCGTCAGTGGAGGAAATGCAGGGGGTGTGTGAGAGCATCCTCCCAGTCCCTTAAAGGTAACCCCCCACTGCTGAACCGTTGGTCAGATAGTTCATGCACATCCCTAGCTAGAACCAGGCCATGCTGGACTCCTGAGCTTGGTCCATAGAGTTGGGAATGCCACACCATTGCTACTGCCACTGTCATCCAACTTGGAGTATAGGTGCCCTCTCGCCACTCCTACTGGGGCTTTTTTTTTTTTAAAGGTAGGCAGGGTTCCCCTTCCCCTTTGTCTGTAAAGGGGAAGCCTTGCTAGATTCCCCTTTACAAGCATGCCTCCTCAAACCACTGAACCAGTTCGGCTCAAAGTCAGACCAGTGCCCCTTTTGGGGTTGGTTCAGTTTGAGTCTCAACCAGTTGAACTGTGGTGGTTCTAGTCAAACCAGGTTCAAATAGAACTGGTTCTACACACCCCTTCTGAGTATAATATGCTGTGCTATTGCTGCCATAACTATCTGGTTTTGCCGGATCTCAGATTGACAAAAGGAGAACTTGGGTGCCTGCCTTTAAACTATGCCAGTGAAAATGCTCTCCTCTGGTTTAGAGTGGTCAAATTTGTAAAGTATGCCACTGGCTGAGGAAAGTATGATAAGTCACCTGGAATGCTACTAAGGTTAACAAGACTTAAATCAGATTGCTTCTCCATATCCACAATACGTTGTTTGATAATTTCTTTGGCAGTATCATGTCCCAGTGAAAGAAGATATTGTGGGGGGAAAAGAGGCCATATCTGCCCAATTTATCATGAAGGCTCTTACATCAATTAGAATGGAAGTCATCTTTCAATACCATGGGGCCAGGCCCTGATGGCTGATTATAATAAAATTCCATTCATTTAGGATTCATAATTGTGTGTGAGAGAGCAACTTGTGTTAGTGATGTTACTGCAGTGCAGGCACTGTGGCTGGCAATGGATTCTGGGTCAGTGATTCTCTGCTTGCCATTTTTGGACTGTGTTTGAAATGTTTTTTTCTGTGATGAGAGGGACAGATGCCCCTTTATGGTGTGTTTCTGCAATGTTTTTCAAGCCGGGATTGCAAGATGTATTGCAAATAGCAATGCAAAACCTTTGTGTGTAATCTGTGAGTACAGCTTGTTCTGGCCATAGGGAACAATGGGGAAACATGAAACACCTAAATGTTCCCCATGGGTAACTCCTAGGGATACCAAAGTGGATTGTGTGGTAGGGCATGATAGGTGCTATCTACCGCCTATCCCACAGCAGAAATGGGCAAGCAGGCTATTTTACATACATTTTTAACCTTTTTTCAAAAAAACCCTCATATAATCCTATGGGGCTTGAAACAAAACACATAACCATGATGCCTCCTCCCATCCATTTCCTCCAGGAAATTACATGAAATTTGAGTAGGGCAGTTGGGAGAGCCTGATAATCTTGTGAAGGCTGCAATGGAGTCTGAGGCCTCCAGGTCCTGACACAAAGTGGTGTGTCACTTAATGCACAAATGAATCTACGGAACCCGCAGAATTTGCCACCAAATCCAGACACTGGAGGACTTTCACTGCATCTCTAGACCAACAAATTTAGTTGTTAATAAGCCAAGTCATAAGGCTTTGTTCAAACATTACATGTCTCATGGTGGATTTCTGACAACCTCTCAGGTTTGGGGGACAGACCAGGAGCTCAGGACTTTCTAAACTCACCCTATCTTTGTTTCTTGTGCTGGTCAAGCATTTGGACCTCTTCTTAGGACCAAGCTAGGCAACACATTACCTACTGCATGATTAGGACCCATTTGTTTCTTTAAAAATGTAAGTACCAGTCACATGTCACACAATAAAATAAATAAAATTCAGATTGTGACTATGAGAGGAGAGGACTTTAATACTTGGCCCACTCTGGTCCCGATCCAGTTCCCCTCTAACAAAATGTATTAGATACAATACAATACATTCCTTCTCATTATAACAACCAGAATTGAATTAATTTAAAATGCAGTGACAAAGTCTTGAAATTTTTTAGGTGCTTTCCTGTTGCACACACTTCTCCAAATTATTCTCTTGCATAGAAACTGTCAGTGAATTCTTTAATAGTAAGATTGTCCATTGGTTTCATCAGCCTCATCTGTAAGGGCAAAACTGGAGGCAAGATCAAATTCCTCTCCAGTTCCTCTCTTGAGATCAGACTCCCTCCCCTCTTTTCTCATACTACACATGCTTGAAATTCTCAGATTGTTCTATTTCTTTCCATCGTCCAATATGACAAAATCTCTTTGGATTTTGATTTGTTTTGGTCAAGAATATTGGGAACATATTCTCACTTTATAAGGCAGCTGTACTGTTTATAAGTGCCCCACCTGAAACGTTCACTATTTCACACCCCTTTTCTGATCCACATACAATTTGTATTTTTGTTGCTTCTACCCTACACAATCGTGAATCTCTGCATCCTCAGGGGAATATGGCATAGAAAGCCTATCAGTTGCTCCCATTGGGTAAGTTTGGTGGTAGCTTCACATCCTCTCAGCAGTTCAAAAGGAATTTTAGCTGTAATAGAATGAATAGCTCAATAAGGAATGGAGTTTCATAGACAGCCCCTTTCCAGGGTTGTTGTTGTATAGTAGTCAATTGTAAACGTATTTCAGTAATCTAATCATTCTTTCCACTAAACCATTCCTTTGAGGATGGTACAGGGAAGTAGTCTTGTGTTTTATCCCATGGTTACACAAATTTCAAATAAGGTAAGCTATGTCCCATTGTCAGTCAGTAGTTCTTTAGGAAGACCTTATCTCACAAAAACTGCAGCCATGAACTGGATCCCCTTGTTTATGGGAATGCTGTTAGCAAATGAAATTTCTGGCCACCTGGATTAGTAATCCACTATCACTGTAACAAATCTTTGTTTTGTGGGTTGGTTATCAAAAGGCCCCATTATATCCAGAGCAGGTTTTTCCCAGGGACTATTAGGATACTCTGCTTGAGTCAATGGGGTAGTAAAAGTCTTCTGTGATTTGTCACATACAGCACAAGCCATACAGTACCTGATTACATTTTCAATGTGTTTGTCCATACCTGGCCACCCAAAACCTTATCTGATTTGCCTTTTACTCAAGCTCATGGCCAGGTAACGATCAGTCCTCAGCACCAGCAAATTGAGAAGCTGATAAAAATGCATGAGATATATGGATTCAAAAATTATTGCAAGGTCTGTCGTGGAGGTGTCCAGCGACTCCTCTCAAATGGTAAGTCAGTTGCAGTCTGTGTTTCTGTCTGTGATGATGTGGGCAAGCTTCTTGGAGTGGCTGATAAGATGAAAGGGGGATTTCCATAGATCAGTCTCTCAGGGCTTTGGGACCCAGGAAAACTCAATAAGGCTTTCATATTCTGTCTTGGAGCTTGGAGATTTGGTGATTCAGGCAGAACCTGCATCACACAGGTAAACTATATGACAAGCAAGAGGTGGGCACGGCCATAGACTTCTCCGGGACTTGGAGCATGGGTTCCTTGTCCAAGGGAAGGGGAAGCTGTCATCACTGTACAGATGCTGCCTCAGCCCAAGGGTAGTACCCACACTGCTAGTTTAGTTATATGCTGCAGATCTATGTTAACCATCTAATAAATCTGAAGCCTGAGTTTAACCCATCTGCTGGTGTATTGTTTCTTATTTTGGGTGGAAATGCCTTAAGTCTGGTTTGGCCCTGGAATCATATAGTGGAATCTTAAGAGTTGTGTGGCCTTTTGCATGCACCCCTGGACTTCTCAGGGGGAATTTCCAAATGCAGTTCTTTGCACCTCCCTGAAAATCCACCCAAAAGGTCTGGAGGACCTTCCAGAGTGGCATCTCATGCAGATCAAGACACCACAGCAAGAAGGCAATATCAGCCAAAATCCTGAATGCTCTCAGAAACACTTTAGGCACATATGGAGCTCTCTGGGTTCCAGCTACAAAACTGGGAGGGAACCTCTGACTATCTAATTCAGCACTCTGCCACAAGGTAGCATTTTCTATTTCTGAATATTCCCAATACATGCCAGTCAAAACTCCTCCTATAAATCTTCAAGGAATGAGCTGGCACAACATCCCAATGAGGCTGCCTTGCAGAATTTTTAGTAAAATTGAATGCAAAGAGTTTGGTGTTGAAGGGGGAGAAGGTTGCATAAATGTGTGCAAAGATGTAATGTCTTCCTTCCAATGAGGTCCTGGAGATAAGAAAGGCAGCATCTAGAGGCTCTGCCAGTTTGTCATTTTAATGCCAGTTTGTTATTTTAATGATCCTTCATGTGTGTCACAGCTCAAGCCCCAAGCTGCAGCTGAGTGATCCTGTCACCTAACATGAACTCAAGTTACCAGTACGATGATACACTCTTGACAACACAATTGGAATTTTAAAATTACAAAACTGAGTGAACTGCTGCAGGATTCTTACTTACATGATTTTTTTTTTTAAGTTAAAAGCCCAGCCTGAAAGAGTATATATCATCTAAACAGCTAACATCTTTGATTGGTGTGTTATATTATATTGCATGTGATTGGTGTGTTAGATTAGTCATGACCCGGCCATGCAGGGGCCCATTTGGCATGTGCGATGGCCTCCAAAATGGCCACTGCAATGGAGGGCAGGCCCAAAACAGGCAGAAGACTGCCCTGACGTGATTTGTACATGAATGGAGGCTGGCACGTGAGAGGGGGAACTTCTGGAGACACGCCACCCCCCATGGCTGAATCTAAGCCCTTGGACCAGGTGGCAGTAAGTAAAATTTAATTTTAGGGTTTTTTTTAAATAATAATAATAATAATTTACTAACCCACCCCTCCCCCCTGAATGGCCAGGGAACTGAACCATGGTGGTGGTGGTGGTGGTTCAATATTAGACCATCTAACTGAACAGGTTCGATGTCGAACTTGTTCAACATCAAACTTGTTCGCACATCCCTATTCCCTACCAGCTTCAACCCAACTCTACTCTGCTAGTATTCCAGCCTTTCAGCTCAAATAGCACTATCCTGCTTAGAAGCCCCTTCTTTTCTCCAACTTTGTCCTTTTATCCAATTCCTCCCCCACCCAAGAGGTGTACATCAATCATTCAGGGTGATTCTTAACTTAGGCAGCCCAAAACCTTCTGTCTTTGGCTGGAGACAACCAACCAGGACACTTAGGCCGCATGCACATGTAACTTGAAACTGGAGGTTGCCAGACCCGTGGTTAATTTTTCTAAACATGAATCGCATTCCAGTAAAAAATCCAACAGCAGTCCAGCAACTTGAAATATCAGGGCAGAGAAGTCCCTCCCTCATCCGGGTTCACCAAGGCTGTATCCCAGCACACTCCATAGCACTCTTGTTGCCAGATTGTGGGCAAAGTGTCAGCACGTCACAAGAGTGGCAGCCATTGGCCACCAACTTGAAGGCGGCATACCAAGTGCGAGTGTGCCTTTTCAGAAAGGTCCACCCACCCTTGCCAGGGAAAGGGCCTTTAAATGCCATGCCATGCAAGCCCTTCTTCTGACAGCCAATGCATCACCACCCTCATAAGAGCCCTAAAACAAACTAAACTGCTTTGCACAGCACAATTTTGCAGGGTGGGGTGGATCTTGGGGGGCACTATTTTCCTTTTACTCAGGAAAGGGAAGGGAACATGATGACTTCCTTGGAAGGGATATGAATATGATGGAGGGCAAAGGATCCTCGGATCTGGCCTGCTGTGACCAAGGATGCATTTGCAAGGGCTCACCCTGACAAAGCAATCAGTGTAGATCAAACCAAACTCCTGCCCCCGTGGTGGCTTTCTGCCAGCGGACTAGCACTCTCATGAGAGGGCCAGTCTATTGTAGAAGACCTTAGGCTCGTCAAAACCTTTGGTCTTCCATTGGACTGTATGCTCATGAGTTGGGCCAACCCAACAAAGCCCCTCCCCCATTTGCATGGGCCCTGCACTCTCTCTGGTTAATAATAGAACTTTTGCACAGCTATCCCCTCCTCTACAGGGAAGCCTTTCAAGCACTCAAGGGAGATCTTGATGCTCCATGTGCTGGGAGTGGCAGACTGGGTGGGCAGACTTGGGAAACAACAAGGGTGGGTATGGATCTTTACTCTCATTCAAAATTCCTGGGTTTGGACCAGTGATTTGGCATGTGCGGATCTGCAGCCATGGGAAATTGCAAGAGAGAGGAGCCCCAATTTCCAGCAACCTCAGGAGAGTGTGGTCACTGTTCCGGGCAAAAATAAAGGTGTACATGTTCAAATGGGTGGGTGAGCTGGCAGAGGGCACACTTTGGCAGCTTCTTGGTGGCAGTTGCCGAGACAGGGAGAGCTGTTGCTAGGGTGCCCATCCCCATGGCTTGTTTATATAGAGCATCCTGGCTGGGCGGCATCTGCCATCTGGCCCCCATGGCTTGACACCCTTGTGGGAGAGCACTCCATGGGAGAAGGGGGATTGTTGGCACACATTATTAGTGATTCTGCCCGACACCCTTGTCTCCATGGATGGTTTTGCTCATGAGTTGTGAAGGGGTACCCCCATGGCCTTACACACTCATGAGTGAGTGGTCCACTCAGGAACAGCATCCATCATCACTGCATATGTCAGTTGCTCCTTTCACTGGGGCAATGTTGCATGCTACTTGCAAATGTGGCCTTAGTTACATTCCCTCCAAAAGTAACACAACTTGCTACCTCATACTTAGCTGTCAAACAGAGGTTGCAACTTTTTCACCCCTGCAGAGCTTAGAGGGAACACAGAACAAACCAAAGAAAACAGTTCACAATACATAAAGGGAAGGAGTAATTCCGTCATAATAAGTATTTGGGGCTGCACTCAATAGTCACGTAGATAAGAGGCCACTAGCAGCAGTCATCAATGCAGTTATTGCACAAAGGGAATTTAAGCCAGAATGATGACTAAGTAGCCACTGATGGTCAGAATTGTCTCCAGGCAACTAGGCTGATTACACACACACACCCCACACTTGCCTCTCTTATCCTACCCCATGCTTCCTCCTACCCTTAAGGGTGCAGTCTTGACTACTGCCCATCTCCCCATTCTCTCTAGAGCAAGTTACACATTATAGTAAGTCCACGCTGATACGTTTGAATTTTACAACTTAAATAGTAGCCATGGGGACCTCATCAGGATCAGGACTGTGAAGTGGAGACACACCACCACACTTACCCATCCATGATCACAGTCTACATTGGTCCTGTAGCTATTTGCCTAGGGAGCTTTCATTGGCAGCAATGGGAGCTTCTAACTCGGGCAAAATCCAGGTTAGAACAGCAGCAAGAGGAAAGGAATAAAAGCCACCTCTACTTATACCACAGTCACAATCCTGATTGGACACTGCACAGCTGCTGTTTAAGTTTTAAAAATCATGCATGTCAGCCACAATAAGGGATGTGTAATTTGGCCTTCTCTTCTACCATCATTTATGCCATGTGTCACTTTTGTATCAATTAGCAGAAGAAAAGATAATATTCAAATGGTAAGATAGCAGCTGAGTCCCCACGCAAACTACTTTGCCTCATATTTCCTTTGCTTCATTTATGTTTACTTAAGTGCTGGTAAAAGGTTTTCTGTAATGGATGACACCAGAGACAATTTCATGATGTAAAATTCCTGAAGAAATGGAGCATGCATCCATATCAAAGACTAGGAAGGACAAAAACTAGGCATGGCATTTGCAATGTTCTGACCGCAAGAGAGCAGATAGATTTTCCCAGCTGCAAGTTCACTTTACAAATCAATGTACTTAACACAGTACTGGGGCTGATGGGAATTTGATGCCGTTTAAAAGGAGAATTATTGCAGAAAACAGCAGACACTTACCTTCAGGTGTTATATAGCCGGTATTCAATCTGGAGTGAACCTCAATGACCAAAAGAACTATGGAATCAATTCATCAATTCAGTTGCATTGGTGGAATCAATCACATCTAAATTGATTCTTTAGTTCAATGCCTACTCAAATAATTGTTCACAACTCTATTTGGTATATTTCATAATCATTAATTTACCTGTCCATTTTCCATATTTTTTAAAATAGCACTTAAGGTTTGACATAATTAATTCCAAATGGATTGATTTCTTCTTTTCTCCTGACTTGCTTAATCAATCTTTTCTGGTGCCCCCAACCAAATGATATTTATGGCAATTCTCTGAAAGATACAGTATATTATCTTTGTCTCATAGGGAAACTTGTCAGCACTCCAAATCCAAATCTCCTGTTCAGCTTTACTAATATTAACCCTAAATATCAGGTGGTGGTGTATTAAAATACACTTGATTTCTCTTGGCTGCCACCGAGTTCAGAAACATGCTATTTCAGGTTACAAGCTATTCTACACTACACTATCTCAGGTAGATCTTGTAATAATTAGACTATATAGTCTTAAATATTTCATTCCTCTTTCGACAATATGATGTTGTAAGACATTTTATGAATGCCTTTTATTTTTTCACTCTTATATACTCCTTCACCATGATCTTCACTTCTCCGTCTTGTACCATCGCTTGCAGCCATCCAGGACTCTAAAGCAGGTTTTCCCTTTCTACCTTGCTACCCCTTATGCCCTGAAAGGCCTTCTGCATGATGCCACCTCTATTACTTCCTCCAAATTCCTTCCCCAAACCCATTGTTTCTGTGAAGGCTACAGCATAACCCCTGTCCCCATTTCCCAATGTTGCTAAGTCTAAGTTCTAAGTACAACGGAGAGCCAGTCTTGCAGTAGCAAGCCTGAATTGTTACCTTTGCTATGCAAGATACATCTTGGTTTACATTTGGATGAGTGACTACATGGGAGCACTGTCTCCTGTAAAATATTCTCCATAAGGGTTGGGGCCACAGCTCAGTGACAGAGTAACTACTTGTATGCAGAAGGCTGCAGGTTCAATCCCCGGCATCCCCAGGTATGCCTGAAACTTTGAAGCGCCACTACTAGTCGGTATAGACAATACTGGGCTAGATGGACCAATGGTCTGTCTCAGTAGAAGGCAGCTTCCTACGTAATGGGGAAAATACATATTTTCCCTGTGTTCACTCCTGCCTCTACGTCTCCCTCCTTCCCCTGATGTCCCTCCATGTTGAATTTTAAATTGTAAATTCTTTGGTGCAGGGAACTGCCCTCTTATACTTTCTAAAGCACACTGATGGCACTAATACAGACCCGAATTTAACTATTAATAACAAGAAGACAATATCAGGAGAATGCATATACAGTATGTGTGTGTGTGTTTGTTTGTTTGTTTGTGTATGTGTGTGTCATTTCCATGAGTTCTGCATTCCAAGAAATGGAACTCAGGTTGGGGATATGCAAATATGCATTTGCCACCGGCTCGTCTGGTGGCTACTCAGGGACGGGCCTTCTCCGTTGCTGCCCCGAGGCTTTGGAATGCACTCCCTAGTGAAATAAGAGCCTCCCCATCTCTGACAACTTTTTAAAAGTCTTTAAAGACACATCTGTTCACCCAGGCTTTTAATTGATATAGTTTTGATTGTTTTAATGTTGTTTTTAGAATATTGTTTTAAAATTTTAAATTGTGTTTTAAATTTCTTGCTTTTAAATTGTTTGTTTTTGTTTTTAATTAATGTTTTACTTTTTAATCTTCTTGTAAACTGCCCATGAGTTTTGGGCGGTATAAAAATATGTTAAATAAATAAATAAATAAAAATAAAGAGTTTATGCTACATGTATAGAAACTGGATACATTCTCAGTGGGTCCTATCGAGTTAACCAGATGTAATCTGGGACACACTTGGGAGGTGACTTTCACTGAGACCCTGCAGTCACTTGAGGCAAGAGGCAAGATTTAGCCCATCGCAATAGTGTCACAGAACCACCACCACCCTCTTTGCTTTCTTCCATATAGCTGCCTTTTACTCATGTGAATAAACCAAAGAGTTGTCCTTGTCCTCCACCACACCTGTAGTCTGTGGCCCAGCCTCCACCAACAGGTATCCCATAAGAATATAAGAACAGCCCTGCTGGATCAGGCCCCAGGCCAATCTAGTCCAGCATCTTGTTTCACACAGTGGCCCACCAGATGCCTCTGAGAAGCCCACAGGCAAGAGGTAACGGCACAACCTCTCTCCTGCTGTTGCTCCCCTGCACCTGGTATTCAGAGACATCTTTCCTCTGAGGCTGGGCATGACATGAATTTGTCCAAGCCCTTCTTAAAGCCATCCAAGCTAGCGCCCATCACCGCATCCCATGGCAAAGAATTCCATAGATTAATTAAGCACTGTGTGAAAAAGTGCTTTCTTTTGTCAGCCCAAAATTTCCTGATCAGCAGTTTGTTTGGATGACCCCAGGTGCTATTGTTGTGAGTGTTAGAATATTATTCTGCCTTAGCTCAAGTTTGTGTGATATTAGCAAAATCTGTCTCTCTGCAACAGGATGTAAGTTAACCACTGATTGTTCCAGGATGTGACTGTCTGCTAAGAGCTAGTTTTTTGCAAAAGAGCTGACACATTAGAATATAAGTAACAAAAGATAAATGTAGAGAAATGGGCCTTGCCTTCTAGGAAGGGCAGGAACATCAGATGACTTGAACGTGTACAAGAGAGATGAGATACCTATGCCAATCAGAGCCTGTATGTCCAAAATGTAACCATATAAGGATGCTTGCCTGAACTGAGCTTGTGGGCACAGACGCGAGAATAAGTTGTTTACTTATATAAGGAGGCTGCTCCAAACCTCAGGGTGGCCATCATCACTTGAGCTCTTTGTGAACTTGAAAATAAAGCTAGTTTGAAAACTCTGACACTGGTGTCCGGTCAATGACCTAACCAAGAAAATGAACAGAGGTGTCAGGGAGTCTCCCTGACTCTCACCCAACATGAGAGAGGGAGAAAAATTCTCTCTGTCCACTCTTTTCTACCCATGCATAATTTTATACACTTCTCTCATGTCTCCGCTTAGTTGCCTCTTTTCAAAACTAAAAAAGCCCCAGATGCTGTAGCCTTACCTCATAAGGAAGGTGCTCCAGGCCCCTGATCCTCTTGGTTGCTCTCTTCTATGCCTTTTCCCAGTTTTATGATGTCCTCCTTAAGACTCACCACAGTACTCCAAATGTAGCCACACCATAGATTTGTATAAGGGTATTATAATATTACCATTTTTATTTTCAACCCCCTTCCGAATGTTCCCTAGCATGGAATTTGCTTTTTTCACAGCTGCTGCCCACTGTTGACACTTCCAATGAGCTGTCCACCAAGACAGCTGCCCACCCCAAGATCTATCTCCTGGTCAATCACTGACAGCTCAAACACAGTGTATAAGTGGCTGGAAATATTTGTAGAAGTGGCTGGAAGTGTTTGTGTCTTTGACAGATGAGTAGCCTGAATGGGTGATTCATTCCAGGTGAGTGCCTCAGCTTGTGGGAGGGGTCGCATTCCTTAGGAGAAGCAGTTTGACTGCTGGTCTTGAATACAAGGCTCAGACAAGAGGAGCTTTGCTCTCAGGAAATTTGCTAACAGGAATTTGCAAAATGAAAACGAATGGGTTTTGCAGGAGTTAGCGGGAGATTGGCGGGGAACTCTTTGAGGAGGCACGCAAGTGGTGCCCCTTCATCACAGGGGAGATCACCTTTCATTAGAGGGGAGACACCCAGTACAAGAATAAGGTCAGCACTACCCAACTTTTATAATTTTCTTGAAGGACAAAACTAAAAACCGTTAATTAGCTGACAACTGTACCCGGTATATAGCTTCAAGCCCCATATACAAGCCCCATATAGCCAATAAAACTTATTATGAAGGTAGAATGCCAGAAGGGGAGGGGGTGCTTCCCAGTGTCTTGCACAGAGTGTCACATGTATGGCTGTCTGCCTGAGGGGCAGAAGTTGTGGGTGTGCGCTCAGAGCAAAGAGCTCTTGGGTCTCAGAGAACAAGTTAGTCCCCTTAAAGCCAAGGTTGCTGAGCTGGAGAAGCTCAGGGTGGCAGAGAGGTATGTGTGTGAGACCCTCACAGATGTAGTAGAGACATCCCACTCCCAGGCTGATCGTGTCTCTGCTGTCATGGAGAATGATGGTCTCAGGGATGTCAGTCTGAGGAAGAGGGTAACACTCCCTTAGCCGGGACCCCTTCCTTGGGTGATGCGCCAATATCCTCTTGCACAGAGGTTACTCCTCCAGGGGGTGGGGCCCTTCTAGTAGTGGGTGATTCAGTCATTAGGGGCACAGAGAGATGGATCTGTGACCTGTGTGTGGACTGCACGGTTACTTGCCTGCCTGGTGCGAAGGTTGAAGGTGTCACACTGCAACTAGGTAGGCTTAGACATTGGCACCAACAATGTTGGGAAATGCAGTCGAGAGGTCCTGGAAGCCCAATTTAGGCTGCTAGGTAGCACATTGAAGTCCAGGACCCCCAGGGTAGCATTCTCTGAAGTGCTACCTGTTCCACCTGCAGGGACAGCAATGCATGGATGAGACAGTGGTGCTGGGAAGAAGGGTTAGGCACTGGGATACATTTTGCGGGGAGCAAAGCCTGTACAAAAGGGATGGGCTTCACTTGAACCAAGATGGAACCAGACTGCTGGTGCTTAAAATCAAGAAGGTAGCAGATCAGCTTTTAAAATGACACCTGGGGGGTTGCCAGCAGGAACTGGATGGTATCTAGTTCAGTCAGCAAAATCCCCTAAGGTGTGAGGGTGAACATGTTTCGTATAAACCAGAAGGGGACAGAGTAGAGCCATGAGTTGAGCAGAAGGAAACACAGGACAGCTTTCCAAATAGATCAAATGATGGTAAGGGGGAAAGCACAAACCAACACCAGGTGAGGGACGCGACGTATAGGTGTCTATATACCAATGCCAGAAGCCTCTGAGCCAATATGGGTGAGCTATTTGGTTACTAATGAAAATATGGATATAGTGCAGGATTCCCCAACCTGTGGCCCTCCAGATGTTGCTGAACTACAACTCCCAGCATCCCTAGACATAATTTATTGTGGCTGGGTATGCTGGGAACTGTAGTTCAGCAACACCTGGAGGGCCGCAGGTTGGGGAAGCCTCATATAGTGGATGTAATGGAAACCTGGTCAAAAGGTGAGAAACAGTGGGACACGATTATTCCTGGATATAAATTCTATAGAAAGGACAGGGAGGGGAGGATTGAGGGAGGAGTGGCACTGTATATCAAAGAAGGGATAGATTCCAACAAGCTAGAAAACCTAGATGGACCAGAGTTCTCCACAGAATCATTATGGGTAATACTGCAAAGACTGAAAGGAAATGTGTTTCTAGGGATGTACTATTGCCCTCTGGATCAAATGCTGAGAGTGACCTGGAGTTGGAGAAACAAATAAGAGAGGTGTCAAAGAGAGACAGGGCAGTAATAATTGGTGATTTCAACTACCCACACATAGAATGGGTAAATTCACATTCAGGTAATGAGATAGAGTCCAAATTTCTAGATGTGCTAAATGACTGTGCCTTAGAATAGTTAGTTGTGGAACCAACCAGAGAGATGGCAGCCTTGGATTTAATCCTGAGTGGTACCCAGGACCCAGTGCGAGATGTCAGAGTTGCAGAACCATTGGGTAGCAGTGTCTATTATGTGATCCAGTTCAGCATATATGCAAGTGGAGAATTGTCAAGGAAGTCCAACCCAGATGTGTTGGACTTCAGAAAAGGAAACTTCTAAAAAATGAGGGGGCTGGTAAGAAGGAAGTTTAAAGGGTAAGTCAGGAGGGTCAAATCACTCCAGAAAGCATGGAACTTATTTAAAACCACCATACTAGAAGCACAGTTGGAAAGTATATCAAGAAGGAGGAAAGGTACCACCATGTTCAGGAGGATGCTGGCATGGCTAACAAGTAGAGCCGGGGAAGCTATAAAAGGGAAGAAGACTTCCTTCAGAAAATGGAAGTCCTGTCCAAATGATGAGAACAGGAAGGAACATAAACTCTGGCAAAAAAGTGCAGAAAGACAATAAGGGAAGCAAAAGGAGAGTTTGGGGAGCATATAGCTAGAAGTGTCAAGGGGAATAACAAAAACTTCTTTAAATATATCAGAAGTAGAAAAGCTGCCAGGGAGGCGGTTGGACTCTTAAATGATGAGGTTGTGAAATGAATTATTAAGGAGGATAAGGAGATTGCAGAGAAGCTGAATTTGTTCTTTGCATCTGTCTTCAAGGCGGAGGATACTGAACATATACACTCTCTAGAATTGAGCTTTTCAGGTTTAGCGACTGAAGAACTGGGCCAATTTGAGGTGACAAGAGAAGATGGTCTAAACTGTCTTGACAAACTAAAAATTAACAAGTCACCAGGGCCAGTTGGCATCTACCGAAGAGTTCTGAAGGAACTCATATGTGAAATTGCTGATCTCCTAGCAAAAATATGTAACTTGTCCCTAGGAGAGACAATATTAATCCCATATTGGAGTTATACTGGCTGCTGATATGTTTCTGGACAAAATACAAGGTGTTGGTCATAGCCTATAAAGCCCTAAACAGCTTGGGCCCTGCATATTTAAGAGAACGTCTTCTTCGTTATGAACCCCATCGCCCATTGAGATCATCAGGAAAGGTCCGTCTGCATTTGCCACCAGCTTGTCTGGTGGCTACTCAGGGACAGGCCTTCTCCATTGCTGCCCCAAGGCTTTGGAATTCGCTCCCTGCTGAAATAAGACCCTCCCCATCTCTGACAACTTTTTAAAAGTCTTTAAAGATGCATCTGTTCATCCAGGCTTTTAACTGATATTGTTTTGATTGTTTTAATGTAGTTTTTAGAATATGGTTTTAAAATTTTAAATTGTGTTTTAAATTTATTGCTTTTAAATTTTTGTTTTTGTTTTTAATTAATGTTTTACTTTTTAATCTTCTTGTAAACCACCCAGAAATGTGGGTTTTGGGCAGTATAAAATTATGTTAAATAAAATAAAATAACATAAAATAACATAAATAAATACAATCAGGCTCTGTACCAGAGGACTGGAAAGTAGCCAATGAGACCCTGATTTTCAAAAAGGGATCCAGGGAAGAACCGCGAAATTACTTTGGTGATGGAAAGCATACTTAAGGAGAAAATTGTTAAACATATAGAATGACAGGCCTTGTTGAAGCAGAACCAGCATGGTTAATCTTGCCTCACTCACCTTTTGGAGTTCTTTGAGAATGTCTACAGGAATGTGGATAAAGGTGATCCGGTTGACATAGTGTACTAGGACTTCCCAAAAGCTTTTGACAAAGTTCTCCACCAATGGCTCTTGAGTAAACTTAGCAGTCATAGAATAAGGGGACAGATTCATGAGTGGATTGGTAACTGGTTGAAGGAGAGGACGCAGAGGGTAGGAATACATGGACAATTTTCATAATTGAGGTAAGTAGGAAGTGCGGTCCCCCAGGGATTGGTACTGGGACCAGTGCTCTTAAACTTGTTCATAAACATTCTAGAAGTTGGGGTAAGCAGTGAAGTGGCCAAATTTTCAGATGACACTAAACTATTTAGGGTAGTGAAATTCACACCAGATTGTGAGGAGCTCCAAAAATATCTCTCCAAACTGGGTGAGTGTGCGACAAAATGGCAAATGTGGTTCAGTGTAGGCAAGTGTAAAGTGATGCACATTGGGGCAAAAAACCCCACCCCAACTTCACATATACGCTGATGGGATCTGAGCTGTTGGTGACTGACCAGGAGACAGATCTTGGGGTTGTGGTGGACAGCTCACTGAAAGTGTTGTCTCGGTGCACGGCAGCTGTGAAAAAAGCTAATTCCATGCTAGGAATCATTAGCTAATATTATAATGCCCTTATACACATCCATGGTGTGGCCACATCTGGAGGACTACGTACAGCTTTGGTCACCATATCTTAAGAAGGATATTGTAGAACTGGAAAAGGTGCAGAAGAGGACAAACAAAATTATCAGGGGCCTGGAGCACCTTCCTTATGAGGCTAGGCTACAGCATTTGGGGTAGGGAAGTGCAAAATGATTCGGGAACAAAATTATTTGTACCCAAATCTGGCCAATTTAGGTGATTTGTAGACAACACAAATCACCCCTGTCCTTAATAGACCAGATTCAGGTACAAAACAAATCACCCCAGATTCAGGCCTGAAAAATTCAGAGATTTGGACCACCATTTTGTGGCCAAATCAGAGTGGATTCAATGACAAACATTGAATTCACTCCCATTTCCTACTAGAGAATCTACTCTCAGAACATCTCAGAAACAACAAAACCCAGTGCCCCATGGGCTTGTAGGTTTTGGGGTGGTTGGCACCCTATGTGCTCTACACCACCAAGTGGAGTTTTGGGGCTGCTGGAATCCCCATTATTCCCTATGTGAAAAAGCTTAAATACGTCCAAACTTCAGAAATTCTTTAAAAATCACTCTTTTCACCAATTTATTTGAAATCTGGATGGTAGCAGGAACCTATTGGAGCTCTACCACCTGATCCACTCTTCTGCCCCTAAAACCCCTTTTCTGCCCCAAATCTTCCCCCAAAACATGCCATTTTCAAAAATGCTTTAAAAATAACCACTTTGCCCAGTTCCTTTGAAATCTGGGTGGTAGCTTCCTTGTATCCATTGGGCACTACCACCCGCCACAACCCACTCTGGACCACCCTTGTGCCACCCTCCCATTGGGCACTCATCCCACTCTTTTGCCCCTGGGACCCCTTTTTTGTCCCGAATTTATTCAGATTCAGGAAATTCAGGTTGAAATCCAAATTGAATCTGGGGTGATTGGGGGGAGCATATTTAGACCTGAAACAAATTTGAGGTGATTCAATTTGGGTACAAATCAAAACAAAGATATTGATTTGTGGACGTCTCTAATCTGGGGCTCTTTACCTTGGAAAAGAGGCAACTAAGCGGAGACATGACTGAGGTGTATAAAATTATGCATGGAGTGCAGAGGGTGGACAGAGAGAAATTTTTCTCCTTCTCTCACAACACTGGAACCAGGGGTCACCCCATGAAACTGAAGGTCAGGAAATCTAGGACTGGCAAGAGGAAGTACGTTTTCAAACAGCGCATAATTAATCTATGGAATTCTTTGCCATGGTATGTGGTGATGGCCACCAGCTTGGATGGCTTTAAAAGGGGCGTAGACAAATTGCTGGTGGACATGTCTATCAATGGCTACTAGTTTGGTGACTGTGGGTCACCTCCAGTCTCAGAGACATGATGCCTCTCAATACCAGTTGCAGGGGAGCAACAGCAGGAGAGAGGGCATGCCCTCACCTCTTGCCTGTGGGCTCCCCAGAGGCATCTGGTGGGCCACTTTGTGAAACAGAATGCTGGACTAGATGGCCCTTGTGCCTGATCCAGAAGGACCGTTCTTATGTTCTTATGTGAAGTTGGGGTGTTCTTTTTGCCCCAATATGCATCACTTTACACTTACTTACATTGAACAGCATTTGCCATTTTGTCACCCGCTCACCCAGTTTGGACAGATCCTTTTGGAGTGCCTCACAATTCTTTTTGGATTTCACTGTCCTAAATAGTTTTGTGTAATCTGCAAACTTGGCCACTTCGCTGCTTACTCTAGTTTCTAGATTATTTTTGAATACATTAAAGAGCACTGGTCCCAGTACATATCCCTGGGGGACCCCACTTCTTTCTTCTCTCCATTGTGAAAACTCTCCATTTCCTCTCCTTCAACCAGTTACCAATCCACACATGAACCTGTCTCCTTATGCCATGACTGCTAAGTGTACTCAAGAGCCTTTAGTAGGGAACTTTGTCAAAAGCTTCTTGGAAGTCCAAGTATACTATGTCAACTGGATCACTTTTATCCACATGCCTGTTGATACTCTCAAAGAACTCCAAAAGGTTAGTGAGACAAGACTTTCCCTTGCAGAAGCCATGCTGGTTCTGCTTCAACAAGGCCTGTCCTTCTATATGTTTAACAATTTTGTCCTTAAGTATGCTTTCCATCAATTCACCCGGCACTGAAGTTAAGCTGACCAGCCTGTAATTCCTTTGCATTGGCTCTTTGTCTCTTTCCCCATCGTCAATCCCCACATCAGTTCCCATAACCAAATCCATCTCTCTGTCCCAGCTGTATTTTCTCTTTCCTTGTTTTTTCCACTTTGCCATCTTTCCAGCTACTATGAATCTGTGTACACTGATAATTGGTTTCCACTTTCATAGCTCTAAAGATTCATAGATGTAATTTCCCTTCCAGTGTAACAAATTAATATTGTTAACCACAAGTGCTATCCTTAGCACTAATTATTTGTTTTCTTTTTTGCTGTACGTTATATCCTTTCTTTGCTTCTTCGTTCCATGCAAATTTTGTACTGTCAAATCCTACCCCCTTCCAGGCATCATGCTCCCTGGGGACAGCAAACTGGTGAGGGGTGCAGTGGGATCACCACTGTTAACCACACCCTCTTCCACCAGTGCATGAACTAGCCACAACTCTGGATGTCCCCATATTCTCTGTATGACTCCAGAGGTAGGCACTGGGTGTAAGGAGGAGTTCTCTTCATGGCTGAAAATCCTGTGCATTCTATCCCTGTGTCCAGCATTTTCCTCTGTAAGCAAACACTGAATGTTGGGAGAGCAGAGGCTGTGACTATCTGGCACTTAAGCAGAGGAGGGTGTGGCTAGTGGGCATGGTCCTATCACAGCTCTCCCATGTTTGCTCTCTCCAAATACCTAAAGAAGACTCCAGATTGTCTGCTATTAGTCACAATCCCACTTTTCTCTATTTGCCAAGCTGCTTCCCTCTCCTCCTTACCTCTTGCCTTAAGTAAACTACAGACATTTCAGCTTCTGTCCCCTGCCTATAATATAAGTATAATAATAGTGGCTGACATCCAGAGCAAAGGAGCATGGTTATTCTACGAAGAATAATCTGTGCTGTAGAGGGCTTGCCCACCACTACTGTGCAGTGGGGGGAGTGAGTTTCAAGCCTTTCTTCTGCCTCAGTAAGTATCTATGCCATCTGAAAATATGTCCCTGAGGGCTGCACAACCCTTGGGGACATATGTTCAGGTGATGCAGGGCACTTCAGGAGGTAGAGCCCATCACTGAAATTCCCCTCTTCCCCACTTGGACATCCAAAGCTATGCAACTAGAAAAGCACTATACAGCTCAAACAAACCTTCCTGGTGTGTCCATGCTCTGTTTCTCTGCTTGTCAGCCACCCCAAATTATTATTATTATTTCTTGTTTACACAGTCAGACAGGTGTTATTGACTGGTTTGTTTTATCCAGACATCAAGTCCTTCCCAAGGACCTGGGATGGCTGAATTTTATTATCACTATTGTTCTTGTTGTTATAGATATCGTCGCAGAATATAGCCTGTTCCCAGTAAAGTTGCTTTTTGTAATTGGCTGATGGTGATTTCTGTGGCCCCTATGGTGTTGAGGTGTTCTTCAAGGTCTTTTGGAATTGTACCTAGGGCACCAATTACTACTGGGATGATTTTGGTCTTCTTCTGCCACAGCCTTTCAATTTCAATTTGTTGATCTTTGAATTTTGTGATTTTTTTTATTTCTTTTTCTTCTATTCTGCTATCCCCTGGTATTGCTATATTGATTATTTTGACTTGTTTTTGACTACAGTTCTATCTGGTGTATTGTGTGGCAGATGTTTGTCTGTTTGTAGTAGGAAGTCCCATAATATTTTTGCATCTTCATTTTCGACAACTTTTGCAATTTATGGTCCCACCAATGTTTGGCTACAGGTAGCTTGTATTTTTTGCAGATGTTCCAGTGTATCATCCCTGCTACCTTGTCATGACTTTGTTTGTAGTCAGTCTGTGCGATCTTTTTACAACAGCTGATTAGGTGGTCCACTGTTTCATCTGCTTCTTTACCAAGACGGCACTTGCTGTTTGTTGTTGATCTTTCTACTTTTGCTCTTATTGCATTTGTTCTTAGTGCCTGTTCTTGTGCAGCCAGTATTAAACCCTCTATTTCTTTCTTCAAATTGCCATTCTTAAGCCACTGCCAGATCTTGGTGATGTTTGATTTTCCAGTTATATTGTGCAAATATTGACCATGCAGTGGCTTATTTTTCTATTTTTTTGCTTGGTTCTTGACTTGTTCTTTCTTGTAGGCCTGCTTTGTTTCATTGGTGTTGAATAGTTTCTCGTTATTGGCCATTTGAAGTGTATCTTCTTCACTGTCCTTGATATATTCTTCAAGGCCTCTTTTCTCCTCCTCTACTGTTTGATGGACTTGCAGCATTCCTCTTCCACCTGAGCTGCAAGGAAGGTATAGCCTATCTACATCACTGCGGAAGTGCAGAGCATGATTGATGGTCATTATTTTCCTGGTCTTACGATCTAGCGTCTGTAGCTCTGCCTGGGTCCAGTCTATTATTCCTGCAGTGTATCTGATAACAGCTATAGCCCAGGTGTTTATGGTTTGTATGGTGTTCCCACCATTGTGTTTGGACTTTAGGATTTTTCTAACTCTCCTGATGTATTCACTTCCAATTTTTCTTTTAACTTCCAAGTGAATACATCAGAAGAGTTAGAAAAATCCTAATAATAAAAAAATAAGATGGATCCCTGTCCCCAGAGGGCTCACAATCTAAAAAGAAACATAAGATAGACACCAGCAACAGTCACTGGAGGTACTGTGCTGGGAGTGGACAGGGCCAGTTACTCTCCCCCTACTAAATAAAGAGAATCACCACATTAAAAGGTGCCTCTTTGCCAAGTTAGCAGGGGTCGCAAATGGACTGGGTTAGCAAATGGACTTGGGGGTGGTGCATTGCTGGCCTGCAGAGCATGGTAGTGGACTTTATTTTGCCCTTTTAAACTTTTTAGAGGTTTCCCCCCACCCATCATTTTTGACCCTCTGGGAACCTAACCTCCCAATTCCCATTGACACAATGACTTGTTAGTGTGACTTACTGAGCAGGGTTGCTCGTGTGCACCGCTAGGATTGAGGCCGATCATGGTGCTGCCTCTGTGGCAAGTCCGACTTTTTACCTAGGCTTTACCTGCATTAGAGGGCATGAGCAAAACCTCTAACACAGCACCAGGGTCATGTGTATGCTTGGGCTGCACACAGCCTGAGAATACACAGAATCAGGAGCCTAGAGCACCCGGCTCCTGAGGTAATCCCCCAAGGGACCATGCTCATTGAGGTGGGATTCCTGGAGGTCTTGTGGGATTCCTGATCATGGTGGGATTCTTGGAGACTGGAAAAATGAGTCCTGGCCTTCAAATATCTGCACTGCACAGAGCAGTGTGGATCGTGTGGGCACACAGCAGCATGCTGAATATGGAAGGATGGAGCATCTGGGGGTAAGGTAGGTGGAAAGTAGGTCAGGCCTTCCCCCCATTCACATGCCCACCTGCCACAACGTGAGAATAGCCTTAGGAACTGCCTTAACACAACCTAGTAAGTTTCCTGGCTGAAATGAGATTTGAACCAAGCAAGAAGAAAAGGGAAATGGCTTGGCAAGTAGAGGAGTGAAGCTTACTTCAAGCATGGAAGCAGAAGTGCTGGATTGTGATTGATAGCGTACAAGCTAAGTTTTCTCCTAAATGAATCCATACAAAGCAAAGAGAGCAAAAGGGGGTACCTGGGACAAATAAGAGAGATTATATAGTCAGTGCTAGCATTAGCAATTCCACTTAATATGATGTACATCTCAGTTCTTGACAGGCTTACTCAGAAGTAAGTCGCATGAAGTTGAGTGGATCTTATTCATAAGTAAAATATGCATAGGATAAAAATTGTTTTAATTAACTGTTAGAGCTACAAGAGCAGGGGAAAAAATCATGGAGTGTGCATAGATCCAGAGAAGTAGACTTGAAGGCACAGCAGAAAGTCTAATAAGAGGATGGGAGGGGTCAAGAGTCACTGCAGTTGAGACAGGGAGGTGGATTTCCTTATGTGAAAGTATAAGGGGAAGAAGGACTTGACATTGATGGGGAAAATGAAGGGGAGCTAATGCAAAGATTTGCAGAGCAGAGAGGCATACCTATACCTGAAGGGCATTTTTTAAAAAATCTATTCAAATACTTTTAACATGTTTGATCAAAGCACTTGACAGGCATATAGCAGTAGTCCTTACAAAAGTCCTGTAAGGTGATTATGATTAATTATCCCAACTTCGCAGAAGAAGATCTAAAGCTGAATGACAGTGATTTGAGTTCATATTCAAGGTAAAATTGGAACCAGGGAGGAACTTCCCAATGTACAATCTTACCCATTGCTCTGAATCATCTCTCATCAACTAACTGTTTGCTAGCAGTTTTCATCACCAGAATGTTGTATCCTAGGCTTGCCCATGTTTGATTTCTGTCAGGGTCCCTCCCTGACACCCATCTCAATTCTAAGGATGTGATTTTTTAAAAATTCTATGACAATTTAGTCTTCTGAGAATTTATTCTGTTTGTTTGTTTTTTCTTACTTCTCCTCACTGCCACCATGTAAATTCTTGTTACCCTGCTCTTGATTCTTAACATCTTTGGCTACGTAGCTTTGCGAGTGCAGAATAGGTGTATGTTCAGGATATAAATCAAAGAAAACTTGAAGTATAAAATGAAAACAAGAATAAGTTTATTATTTACTGATTAGAATAAAGGTCTCTGCAAAGCAGGGTACACAAACTTCTCTACCGAGTTACTAGGTACATCAGCTGTTCAACTTTCTGAGTGATCCTTTTCATCTTGATAAAATGTAACATATAGGGGGGTGAGATCACTGGGACAGAGGTAATTAAAACTGGTTTTGTAAACGTAGTGAATTCTTCCAGACTTTCTTGTCTGTTACGAGGAGCTGCCCAGAACACTGCTGGTTTTCCAGCCTCCACACACTCACTCTTCAAGTTCTACACAACCCACCCCCGAACAATCTCTCCTGTTCAGAGCACAAACCCCAATCTCTCAGCCCTCAGCCCAACACACCTCCTACTCCCACACAACTAACCCCAACTCTCCTCTTCTCTCTCTGTCTCAACCACCTTTATTTTAACCCCCCCCCGAACCTTCCACACCTGGTTAAGAGGTTAACCCACACACACTCATGCACTCACTCACCAGCTCCTATATATGTCCCATCACAATTTCAGTGTCTGATTTGAGGCTGGTACTCAGGTGGGGTCAGAGGCAAGTCTCGGGGAACAGAAAACTGCCACTGCCATATTGCCATGTTGCTCTGCCACCATCCACCTGGCCTCCTATGTCCCAGCAGAGCATGTGGGAAGCATCCATGGAAGCATTAGACATGTACATAAACAATGTAGCACCTTGGTATGCAGACGTTGCACACATACAAAGAGAAAATGATGTTGCTTGTTTGTAGTCAAACATTCCATCAGGTCAATGTTTAGCTTGTACACAAGAAACTCTGGCAACTGGCCCAGAGGTCAAAAAACCATCCAGGCAGTTGTTTTTCAGTGTAGCTGGAAACCAAATTGTACCCAAGTGATGCATGAATGGTTTTCTGGACTTTGAGAATGCATGCTTTTTTTTTTTTAAAGGCCCATCTTCATTAATAAAGAAAGTGATCTTCAGAGAGCATTAATGTGTACCCATGAACTCCCCTGCTGTATGGATGGCTGTGCTTCAGCCTTCCGCCTCTCTTTTCTCCTCTCTGTTTTCAGACCATTAATTCTCTGGCCCATATTCTCATTTTCCTTCCTTGCTTTTCTTCTTGCTTGCATTATGAGTTTCTTCAAGCAGTGCCAAGTCAGGTCAAAACAATCCCACCATAGCTGTGACCCAACTGGCTTCCCTCATTCATTCGAGGCAAGGCAAGTTGAATCAATATTGTATTTAATATGTACTGTTCACACACAGTTTTTGATTTATGTATACAGGGATGTGGAACAGCTAGCAATATTGGCCTTGCAGTATAATACTGTATATTGTGCAACAAATAGCATGATGCAGAGAACACTGATTTATAAAGCCAAACATCCCCAGAAGCTTCTGGTACCTCTTATTTATGACCCTTGGACCCCAAATAAATTGCCAAATACTTTACTGGTAATGGAATACAACCACATTATCAAATGCCTCAACTGTCGCTATTTTCTAATACCTGTTTCTGGCAAACACTGTCCCTATTATGGCTGTTGGAGGATTATTGGGCCGCCTTTTAACAATCTTGCTAGTGTGAGCATGTGTGAGCACACAGATGTTGAGATTTCAGGATCCTCTCTAAGGTCCTTAACAAATAGTGGTAGGGTGGAGTGCATACATCTTGAATTTAGCCCACATGCATGCCACTGGACCCACATGTACTGTACATAAAATACAGTGTACTGTTTCTTTCCTTCCACTCCATCACTCCCACTCCTAATTGTTTGTTCAAACAGTAAGCCTTACCAAATATGTTTGATTTCCAGCTCTTCCACAAAACATAAATGATCCATTATGAGACTAAAATTCCAACCACATTTCTTAACACACACACACACACACACACACACACACACACACACACGTAGTCCCTTTACAAGTGCATGCCTGCTTCAGAAATCAGCACAGGGCACACTGTTGCAGAGCAAATGGTAACAGCATGCAGTAGGGAAATAATTGTCTTGTAATGCATAATGCTTTGTTTTTAAATGTTTTAATTTCCACTAATTTAATTGTTTGGAAGGTTGTAAATTGCCTAGAGACTCATGATTGGGTGGTATATTAGTAGAATGAATGGATGAATAGATGGATGGATGAAAGTGGGGAGCAGGGTACTCTGGCAGTGATTCTTAATGTGAGAATAAAAGCATTATAGGTACAGAAAGGTGTCCCTTATTTTCACTGATGAAATGTTGGCAGATATGAATTATTATTCCAATCAGGTCTATAAGTGATTCTAGTGAAAATAATGCCAGGGACAAAGTGTACAAAGACTGGTTACACTGATCCAGCCAAAACACTTGCATTTTGGTGCAAAGGTAGCTGCCTACATGCCATAATGATTATCACTATCACCCCCACATAACACATGCATACACACTTACTATGCAGAGTACTTTGGCATGGAGCAATGTGTGTGATTTGCTATACAGAGCAATGCTGTTGAGTAGGGTTAGGTATGTCTATTAGGGATGTGCGAACCTCTTAGAACTCAAACCAGTTTGAATTCGATCCAGGGTGGTTCGATGGTTCAAATTTGAACCAAACCAGCCATCAGGTTTGAGCTGCAGGTTCGAATTTGAACCAAACTGGGGGTGGTTCAATTTGAACCAGCTTGAACTGGTTTGAACCTCCAAAAGTGGGTGGGGTGGTAGCTGGCAGCCATGGGTACCTACCACACAAACCCCAAAGCAATCGTACACACATACGATTTTTTTTAATGAATTTTTTTGGGGAAAATGTTTTCTCTCATAGGGTATAATGGGACACAAACCAGCACATTATTCCGTATTGTGGTGCACCCATGGTTGCCGACAACCACCTAAACCCTGAAGCAATTGGACACTCCTATGACTTTTTATGAATATTTGAAATATTTCTAATTATTTTTCTCATAGGGTATAATGGGACGTGAACCAACAACCCATGGGGGTGGTTAGCACCCTCTGTGCACTACACCACCACTCACTCTGGGCTACCTCAGCACCCCACAAATGGCTTTAAGGTTTTTCTCCATAGAGAAGAATGGAGGTTTCAGCAGCCCCATAACTGCACTTGGGGGTGCTGGGGTGCCAACCACCCCCATGGGTTGCTAACCCATGGAGTACTGGGTTTTGTTGTTTCTGAAGTGTTCTGAGTGTAGATTCTTTGGTAGCATATAAAATTTTCAATGACAAACCATGAATCCACTCTCATTGCTAACCTTAAAGATGTGTAAACTTCAAAAATCACTTAAAAATCAGCCCTTTGCCCAATTCCTTTCAAATAATTCTGATAGCTTCCTGGACCCCCCTTGGAACTACCACCCACCACACTCCACTCTAGAACACCCTTTTGCCTCTGACGTGAAGCTATACATTTGCTGCAATCCTCATTATTCCCTATGAGGAATTCAAAAATACTTTTAAAATTCACCAATAATCAGATGAGTGTCCGATTGCTTTGGGGTTTTCTGGGCGGTAGGCAACACTGGGTGTCTACTACCCATCCCTATTTTGTGCCCCTAGGTGCTCCACAATAGGGGGTATGAGCTCATTATACCCTTATTATCACATCTCATTATACCCTATCAGAAAAATAATTAAAAATATTTCAAATATTCATAAAAATTATAGGGGTGTCCAATTGCTTCAGGGTTTGGGTGGTTGCTGGCAGACATGGGTGCTCCACAATAGGGAATAATGGGCTGGTTCAAGTCCCATTCTACCCTATGAGAAAAATATAAATAAATTCCAAAGATTCATTAAAAAATCGCACGAGTGTCCGATTGCTTTGGGGTTTGGATGGCAGGTACCCATGGGTGCCTGCTACCACCCCTCCCACTTTTGGAGGTTCAAACCAGTTCACACCAGTTCGAACCAGTTCAAAACAGTTCAAATTCGAGCCGAACCGGGGGGGGGTTTCGAGCAAAACCAAAACTGAACCACCCCCTCCTGGTTCGAACCTAGTTCAAATTCAAACCGAAATGGGCAAACCAGTTTTGTGCACATCCCTAATGTCTATAGCCTTTAAGGCTTCTGAGCCAAACTGGGCCCCATAGTGATTTTGCCGGACCACTAATGTTCCAGTTTGGAGATGTAAGATGGGTGTGGAGAGAAAAATGGCTGCAGCACGGGACTTGGTGGCAGATGAGACTTTCATCTTTCAAATCATGCTTAAAGTGATACTTCTGCCTTTGGATGATTATTATATTTAAGCAATACACCTGGGATCATATTTATACGGATGCATCTCAAAGCACTGAATGTGCTATAGTAAATATAAGCTCTGTATTTCCAGATAAAAGCATCCTCCAACTTTTCGTCCCCTCCAAGCTCAGCATAAGTATGCTAAACATTGCTGCAGCTTTGAAATAAAGCAGGGCTCTTCTGCATAGAGATCAATTTGCTGATCTGATTTAGATCCAGAAACACTAGGAAGTTAATCACCTCTGCTGTAATTCACTTCCACCTCATCTGTCAGGGCAGGCACTTATTTAGCTCATCATTATTGCATGTACCCTACCCCGCACTGCCATGAGGTAGAAAAAAGAAGAATGTGCACATTTGTCCTCCTGACTGATACCAAGATGCTGAACACCCATTTACTTTTGTATGTCCTCTTTTCATGTTATATCATATTTTATTGTTTCATATTAAATATTAGGTTAACCACTCTGGGGACCAGTTGCCTGAAGAACAAGTTATCAGTCCCCTAAAGTAATATATACAGTATTCAGTAATCCAAAAATCTTCAGTTTACAATGAGAGTTAAGATCGTTTACATTTTTGCTTGTGTTCCAAAAAGAATGAAAATTGACAGTTAAGGTGTCCATATGTTTGCACCATATATGCTGTAAAGACTTTGTACAGTCTGGTATATGATGGTGGCTTTAGAAATGCACCCACACTATAACTTGATGAGAGATGCATCAGGCAGAAATTCATCAGGGGCATCTCTAGGATGTGAGTAGGGAAACTGCACCTGTGAAATGTCTGCCTGGATGCATCCGTCCCGAGTCCATGTCCAACTGAAAGACAAAGACAATGGGTGGACCTTCATTTCTAAAGCCATCATCATATACCAGACTGTACAAAGTCTTTGCAGCTTATATGGTGCGGAATTTAAGATAGGCACCTTAACTTGCAATTTCCATTTGTTTAGGAACATAAGTGAAAATGTAAAGCATCTTAACTCTTGTATTAAACCAAGGTTATTGGATTACTTAATTTCCAGGCATTTTAAAAAGGGAAATCTGATTAGACACTATGGGGAAGAGATTACCTGAACCACAAGTAGGGGTGTACATGAACTGTTTGACACCAAAACTATTCAGCCACACAATTGCAATCAAACCAAACCAATTCCAGTTCAGGCAGACCGGTTTGGTGCCACTGCCGCCCCCGCCCCACCCCCCCAGCTGATTGCCCAAGTGTGCCCCATGAAGTCTCTTTTAGCAAGCTGCCTGTGCAGAAGCAGTGCAGTTCCGGCTTCCATGCAGTGTTCCCTCTAACAGGGATTCCCAGATGTTGCTGACTACAATTCCCAGCATCCCCAGTGGCAATAGCCTTTGCTTGGGGATTTATGGGAGTTGTAGTCAACAACATCTGGGACCCCTGTTAGAGGGAACACTGCCTCCATGGATGCTAGAAGGCCATTTGTGTGGCCTCCGTGCATGCATGGAGGCCACTTGCATCACCATGCAAATTGCATGGCCATGCAAGTGGTCTCTGCACATCTTTGGAGGCCAAAAACGAACCACCACCATGTGGGCAGCTTGCTAAAAGAGGCATTGCAGCGCACACTTGGGCTATGGGCTGTGCCAGTGGGGGTGAGCAGTGGTGCCGGGAGCCACACCAGCCAGGTAAGACCCTTTAATGATGAGGTCACCAAATAGTAGCTAAATTCATTTATGGGGCTATGAGACAGATATCCCGCCATGGTTTTCTGTAATGTATTTTTAGCTTTATTTGCATGCTGGTTTTTACATTTTTTATATTCTTTTTGATATTTATTGCAGCTCTGTATGTTCTTTCTATCGTTTTTCTTCCTTGTTGGCTTACGGCTGTAATAATAAAATTGATTGAATGATTGATTGACCCTTTCAATACCTTGCCACCATTCCCCTGGCTGCCCTTAACATCTTCCCAGGACCCCCTCTCCTTTACAAGTATTAGCTGCTCAAACTGCCGAACCGGTTCAGTCAAACAAACCAGACTGGCTGGTCAGTTCAACTGAACTGGTTCAGCAACACACAGTTCAATTTGAATTTGCTCCCCATTTGAAGTGAACCATGATTTTTGGTTTGCACACACCCCTAACCACAAGGTAGAACTTCCCGACGTTGAACACCAAAACCTTTGCAAAACCTTAAACTAAGATAAAGTCACACTCTCCCCCTGCCTGAACAAACACAATTAAATGAAATTAATGAATTCACTAGTTGTGACAGTTTGATCCCACCTCATCATTATTCAGCAGTGAATAACACAACAATAAGCAGGTAATTTGTGTTCACTTTAAATCTCTACTTCGTTTTTCCTTTTTCTAATATAAAAACCACACACACAAACAACAATAATTAAAAATAACAAATGCTTTAATAACCATGCCCAAACCTACAGATTATCTTCCTAGAAATCTCCCATAAACTTCATAGTTCTCCTGCTTGATTTAATTTGATTTGAGTTTTCCTTCAGGATCATATTATCAGCAAAACAGTGGTAGGCCTTAAGTCAATCTGACTGAAATAGTAGGCCTTAACCCTCTCAATTGCGCCTTTTTGCCATAGTGACTCATACTTTGCTTTAGGAGCCCCCTAGAGAACAAACACACACACACCATTCTTGAAACCCCAACTCTTTAAAGGAATCGAAACCTACTAGCTGAACCTGCACAGAGCATCTGTGTGCTCTTTGGGGCTTGCAGTTCCCCCCTCCCCCTGCCTTCTGGGCCAGTCTTTCCTGCCCTCCCTCCTGCCTTCTGCGCCAGTATCTCCTGCCCTTCCCCTGCCTTCTGCCCCAGTCTCTCCTGCCCTCCACCGTCCTCCCTCCACCTTCTGCCCCAGTCTCTCCAGCCGTCCACTGCCTTCTGCCCCAGTCCTTCTGCCCTCCCCGCCTTCTTCCCCGTCTCTCCTGCCCTCCCACCTGCCTTCTGCCCCAGTCACTCCTGCCCTCCCTCCCGCCTTCTGCCCCAGTATCTCCGGCCCTCCCCCACCTTCTGCACGTCTCTCCAGCCCTCCCCCGCCTTCTGCCCCAGTCTCTCCAGCCCTCCACCACCTTCTGCCCCAGTCCTTCTGCCCTCCCTCACCTTCTGCCCTGTCTCTCTTGCCCTCCCCCGCCTTCTGCCCCAGTCTCTCCTGCCCTCCCCACCTTCTGCCCCAGTCTCTCCAGCCTTCCACCGCCTTCTGCCCTGTCTCTCCAGCCATCCCCCGCCTTCTGCCCCAGTCTCTACTGCCCTCCCCCCACCTTCTGCTCCAGTCTCTCCAGCCTTCCCCTGCCTTCTGCCACAGTCTCTCCAGACCTTCCCTGCCTTCTGCCCCATTCTTCTCAGCTTTTCATACCCAGCCGCTGGCACCGCTTTGCTTCCTGGCCGGGCGCGTCTCCGCTAACCGATGGGTCGGGCCACTACCTCCATTTCCACCACCGCCACCTTCCCCGTCAATGCCACCTCCCCACCGTGGCCATTGCCGGGCTGCTCTCTTTTGTCCCTGGCCTCCGGCAGTGCTTTCCTTCCTGGCTGGGCACGACTCTGCCTCCCACCTAGCCGGGCTGCTCTTGGAAGCGCTGCTCTACCGCTGCCCACTGCCTCCTCTTCTTCCTGGTGGCCCAGCCGCCTCCTCCATTTCCTCCTTTCCCCTGACTCTGCCTTTCCTCCTTTCTTCCTCCGGTTCCGAGTCTGCTGATTCCTGCCTGCTGCTCTCGCTGCCTCTCCGTCTCAAGGCAATGGTTCCAGGCATCCAGACACATCCGGTCGCAGTTCCCTAAGCGGCCGTCTGTCAGAGAATTAAATATATAGAAGATAGGAGCCCTTATATCTTCTTTTTCTCCTTCCTTCACTCCGGACACACAGGCCTTGAGCAGCAACCCTCCCCCCTCCTTTCCAGGGCCTGTTCTCTGGCTGCAGTGGAGCTCTGAGGAGTTAATATGAGCTCTTCTTCTTCTTTTAATGAAGATGAAGTTATAGCATGTTTTAATGATACTTATTAGTGCCTGTCTCTTTTCCTTCTGTGTAGTGGATTCCACACTCAGAAATACCTCTGAAACAACAGAACCGTGTACCCCATGGGTTAGAAACCCATGGTGGTGGTTGGCACCCTATGTGCACTACACTACCACTCGCTCTGGGCCACCCCAGCACCCCCCAAGTGCAGTTATGGGGCTGCTGAAAGCTCCATGTATACCCTATGAGGAAAAACCTTAAAGACGCATAAACTTTAACAATTCCCCCAAAATCAGCCCTCTGCCCAAATCCTTTGAAAAAATTCAGGTAGCTTCCTTGACCCTAACTGGCACTATCACCAACCCCACACTGCTCTAGGCCACCCCTTTGCCCCCTGCGTGAAGCTATCCATTTGCTGACACCTCAATGCTTCTCTATGGGGGAAAACCTTAAAGACGCGTAAATTTCAACAATTCCCCCAAAATCAGCCCTCTGCCCAATCACTCTGAAATTGGGATGGCAGCCTTCACCCATTAGGAACTATCACCCCACCCCACTCTTTTTGCCCAGATCCCACTCTATGCCCCCGAACTGCCCCAAATACACTAAAACTTCAAAAATTCCCCAAAAATCAGCCCTTTGCCCAATTCCCCAGAAATTTGGGTGGTAGCCTCCAACCACTGGGCACTACCACCCCACCCCACTATTTTGCCCCTGGGACCCAAAATTCGGGCTGACATCACTTCAGACCTTTTTGCATTAAAATCAATGGATGCAAAAAGGCAAGAAATTCAAAGAGATGTCATCCTGAATCACCCGAATTTTTTGGGCCCGAAATTCGGGTGATTCAGCTCAGCCCCAAAAAATATCAGGGGACATCGGGGGTGATTCGGTTCGGACCCGAATCACCCGAAATTGCTCGTTTCGGGCACAGATTGTTCTGTGCCCGAAATTTTTTGCACATCCCTAGTCCTTATCTGACACCTATGTTCTGAAACAGGAAACCACACACTAGAAATTGCCAGGACTTGCCCCTCCCAGCTTTGACTTCAGAATTCTCATTGGGCAGACTTTCCCTGTTATTTTCCCTGTTATTATTGGTGATTTTAAATAGAAATTACTAAAAAAAATCACTAGATTTATGTTTTTCAAACTAGCAAAAGGCACCAGACCAGTATGGATCTGAATGGACCTAAAAATACATCAAACATTTAAGAATATACATTATCTATGTTGAAATTTTGAAACCTCTTTTTAGGACTTAAAAACCTAAACTGCTGTATCTCAGCAATTCTGCAATGGATTTTCACCAAATTTGGAGACGTGGTGTATCTTGTCCCCTAGTTGATGTGTGTGCAGTTTCATGGGGATTGGACAGATACTTTTGATTTTATATTCAGTAGAATTTTCACGGCTTAGAATGGCGGAATGTTGAAAACACTCCTCATCTTAACTATACTGGCGTGACTGTGCCAGTATAATGATTCTCAAAAAATGTAAATGAATCCATAGCAGCCCTTAAACTATGACCGTATACCAACAGACTTGCCAAAAAAAAAAAAAAAAAGTTAGTTGGCTCCAAAAATTAGATGAGTTTGCTAGAAAGGGGTAGCTAATGTCCTAACCATATGGCAAGGACTGGCATGAAGCAATTCTGCCGAATATAGTTGTGACTCTCACCTCGCCTGAATCTATTACAAATGTCCCTCCTATAATAGAGAGGTTTGTAACTGCCACCAAGAATGTTCAAACACAAAAAACCATGATCGATATCAGGACTGCAATATATAATTTGTTAGTTTATTGATTGGATAAATTAGTCAATTAAGCATAATGATGAATTAAAAACAATTGTACTTTTGGGGGGGAGGAGTTAATTATTTTAAAAGTAGATATCTTTCAAATCTTAACAAATTTATGAGTGCAAGTGCCTTCTTAAAAGAGACAACCCTCCTCTTTCACACAGGAGGGAATTCTAAGAATTCATCTAAGATTATGCATCTGTAATTTAAAAACAATAAATTATGTTACTTCAGAACTCTTGTTTCCTTCATATATAAAATTGTGAATATTTAATTGATTAATCAATCAATTACAAATTTAATGACCCATTTTAAATCTATGTGTACTTAGGAAAGATATTTATGTAGCTTTTCTCAGTTAGGAAATATAGCATCATGTTGCTTGGATGTTTCATTAACTTACATGTGTATGTGTTAATATAATGGATTTCAAAAAAAGTACAACACTGCAAAACAGAAAACAGTATATATGTGCTTTATATTAGAGTGTACTGTTCAAAATATCAAGAAAAAAGACACTGGAAGAAATGAGTCTTTTCATTTAGTTTTTAAAAAGCAATTATAAAGATATTTTAAAATGAAAGTCTCATTATGTTTTGAGTCTGCACAAGACTCCAAGGGTTTATATAAGATAATTATAGTATCCCAAAGATATCATTTGTTGAAGAGTACTAGAAGATCTTAGAAAGTAGTATCCTTTAGAGATTACAATTATATTAATGTTTGTTGAAGAGTCATACGAATCTGAAACGTGATGGGATTTCTGTTTTAAAAAGATATTTGAAACTTTCATTGAATTTTTTAAAAAGTACTTGTGTTCATCTATTTTGGCAGCTGTTTAGAATTTTGAGCAAATGCTTATTTCTGCCTTGGGGATTTGCATCTATATTGTGAGTGCATGCTTCACATTTCAGAAGCTTACTAACTTGAAAATGTGGATTTGAATCTGCATAAAACTAAGAAAAACAAACAAGTATAAAATAAAAATAGATTTTTATTATCATTCTCATTATTATATTGCTTTTCAAAAAAGCTCACAAACCAGTTTACATAGCAAAAGAAATTAAATTAGTTTTCAGCTTTGGATAATTTGCTTGAAATGTATTCTGACAAGCTAGATTCCCTGTGTTCCTGATTCCCAAGGATGACCATCTAAAGTCCTACTCACACATCATGTTTCAAGACACGTACAATTTGTGGAAAGTGTATACAATGGACTGAAAGATGTACAGATCTGCATGCATGTGCGGTTATTCGCACATTAAGTTCAACACATATACAGTACTCCTCCTATTTGTCTCCTGCATTCGAGGACGGGGGTGGGGTGGGGGCGCTATGTCCAGGTTCACTTTTAACATGAACACCTGGACAGGCATTCACACATACATATTCACATGTGTACAGACACTTGTATGCACATACAGTGTAATATATGAAGTGAGGTTAGCATGATTTATTTCCCAGATAAACGCTTTCTCCAAATGGGCATTTTATACTATGAACATATACTATAAAGCATGTCTTGGATAATAAGCATATTTACCTACACAATGAGGCTGTTCTCATGCGCATCCAAGACCGGGCTGAGGCAGCCAAGCCCAGTCCTGGCTACACGTGAGAAGCAGCAGAAGGTGAGCGGCTGCTGGAGGTGCGGCAACGCTGGTGGCAAACCAGCCTGCAGATCCTGCCTCTTAAATGGGGTTAAGGGAGCGAGCGCGCCCTTAGCCCCATTGTTGTGATCGTCTGTCAGTGCTGGCTGCTAGCAGCCAGCAATAAGACTGCGAGGCTCCCAGCCGGCTCTGGGGGAATCCCTAAAATGCATGGTGCACTCGCACGGTGCATTGTTAGATTTCTGGGGGCTGGGCAAATGCGCCTGGGCCCCAATCCTCTCTGCTGCCAGGGACAGCTGGCAATCACCTGGGTGGGCAATCTGCCTGCCCAGAAAGGGCAGAGGAATTGTCTGTGGGGAATGTAGGTTTGAGCAGCCCTCCTATCTCCTGCCGTCAAGCCCTTCTCACTGTTCACGAGAAAGGGCTCAATGTATTGCGGATAGAGCCTCCAGTACCCAAGTACCATTCTATTTTCCTATACATTTCTTCTGCTGCTCTATTCTCTTCCTTTTAAAAATCCAAGCAGATTGAAGAGAACGAGCAGCAGTACTGCTTATGTGCTGCCAGGTAAGGGAAGAAGCAGAGAGTGTTGCTGAGTAGAGGAGAGGAAAGAGGAGCATGCCGCTGGGAAGGTGGGTGGGAGGCAGAGGTGTAGCATCCCTTGGACACGGGGGGACAATTGTCCTCAGGCCCACAGGGTCTGGGGTGCCCCAAGGCCCCTTGGCCAGTCCCCCTTGACCTGCTCACCCTCTCTCCTGCTCTCCTGTTTGCCCTACTGCTCGCTGGCCGGGTGAGCTAAGCAGCCTGCAAGCTGCTACAGCACCTTCCCTCTCCACCTCTCAGCTGTTTGGTCAGTAGGTGGGGCTTCCAGAGAGGCCTCCATGTAGGCCTTGCTGAAGCCTTAAGCTCTCCAGGCAGCAAGGAAGGAAGAAGGAAGGGAGGAGGGAGAGAGGCCAGCAGAGCGCCCAGTGCTGGCTGCTCTTGCCCACCACAGCTCTCTGCAGAACCTCTGTCCAGCCCAGCCTTTTCCTGCTTAGTAATGGAGGTATAATGTGATTTCTTTTTTGTGGTTATCCCTCCCCCCCCCCCACACCAGATATTTAGGGATCAGCTTGCCATAGGGCTTTTATATAGGGAGAAAAAGGTAGCACAGATTAAGAAGACCCTGAATATTTAATTTGAAACAGATTGGGGAATTTGCTGGTTTTAAATATTTTGTTAATTTTTTAAAAAAAAACTATCCAAAAAAAGTCCTATAAGTGGCTTGTTTCATTGCAGAACATCACAGAAATGTCTGGAACTGAATCCCCCCATTCCACTCCATATGGAAGAATCTGCCTTTTGCCTTCATAAAAAAAGGGTAAAACTTTCTGCCCCAGTCTTTGATCACCTGGAATGACTTGGTTTAGGACTTTGGTACTGAGCAGAGATGTAAGAGCAGGGTGGGAGGAATATATATATTTAATTGAAGTGGATTGGACAAATTGTTGGTTTTTAGTTTTTTAAAATTTTAAAAAAACCATCAAATATATTTATATCTGTAGTATCTCTATCTATCTATCTATCTATCTATCTATCTATCTATCTATGCTTTTTTATTTATATTTATATGTATAATTATATTTATAAATGCACTATGTTCAAGTTGGTTTGCAACCCAAAAGATCTGAGTGAGAACTGTGAAGCATGTGTTGTGCTTTTATTTTTATTTTTATTTCTTTAGAGATGCACTATATGTCGAAGCTGGTTGGACATGTTCAAAACCCTCACGCACACTATTTACACTGTATGTCATCAATCAGTATGATTCTGTAATGATATTAAATGCTAAAGAGACCCTGCACATGCTGATTTGCGCCCAGCCCCACACACCCCTAGGGACGGTCCTCCTTCTGAGCACCAGCAGGGAGTGGTTTTTATCTCAATACTGTGAGAAACCACAACCAGCCTTCCTTCAATGTTGGGGATCAGGGGAAATGTCTTTTAGGATGGAGGGTGTAAACTTTGGGAGCTCCTTGAGCCCGGCATGTCTCATCTATCTTAAAATTTTACCAAGAAGAGGCGGATTCCTCATTCTCTCCCTCTCCTTTTCTCCTGAGGAACGGTGCTAATTCTTGCTCTTTTCTCTATTTCTCCCCACCTTCAGTGGGACTTACTGGTCTCCTATAGGGAGCAAAATATGGCAGGAGCACAAATTAGTTTGGTTTTGGTTTGATTTATATCCATGAGCATGTGCAATCCTATATGCACTTACCAGGGAAGAATCTCAGACAGTTGAATGCAATTGAGTTTATTTTTAAGTAGACATGCTTTCCTTGCTAGTAAGTCCTTTAGGTTTCAGTGAAGGTACTTCCAGCTAAATGTGGTTAGATTTGCTGAGGCTGCAATTCTCCACACACTTACCTGGGACTTTTACACACAGCAGGCATTACTGTGCATTTACTGGGAGGCTCTGCTGTAAAATCAAAGTTATCCCAAAAAACCAACACAAATAGTGGAATTAAAAAACAAAACAAAACACCCAGATATAAATTGGGCCACACATTTAACGAGCAGTGAAAACCCCAAATTGTGTGTGAACTACACTCCGATAACTTCAAGTGACTTTGGGATAAATCTGGCCAATATGTGAACACATCCCCTCAATTCCAGAGGGGGTGGAGCAGGGAATTGACGTCATGGGCTTGCGATGATCTCTCTCAACTGCACAGGTGTGCCTCACAGTTAGCAAGAGATGTTGGGCCGAATGGACAGGCCCAGCGTCTCTTCAGCCACCGTGGGGTGGGGGGGAGGACTGCTTGGAGGACTCACTCCCTGGCAGCCCCCCTCAGCCGTGCAGTGGCTGAAAAATTTTTTTAAACCCACTGAACTGTAGGTTTGCTGCGGCAGGTGGCCCCCAAAAGTAGGTTGTGGGGGGCATTGTGGGGGGGGCTCACAGCAGGGGCGGTCCAGACCCCAAAATTACCTAGGTGTGCTCCTTCCCATGTGAAAAACTTCCTGGAAGCAAAATTTACTGAATGTGTTAGGATTTCTGAGAAAACATACATAGGCTCACACTGCATGGTTGAAAGTCTCCTTTGTTAATCTGCAGCTATAAGGAACCACATGTAAACCGTACTCTGCCCATTTGGTCAGTGAGGAGTAAACCTACTCCAGTGTTCTGGCTCACGGGTACAAAAACACCAAAACAATTGTGACCCACTTGGTACTGATTCTGTTCTAACTTGTCCTCATATCCCCCCCCGCCCCGCAAAGAACCAAAATGAAAGAAACTCATTGAGAATTAGCGTGACATTTATTACAACAGGTGATTTCCAACTCTGAATCTTTTTACTGTGTGCAGTGCAACCTTTATACTCTATCCTATATACCTTTGCATGGAAGTAAATGATACCGAGTTTCAATGGCAGTTTCACACATCACTTTAAATGTCAGATTTGCCACCACAGCTAGAGCCCCAGGAATGAACACGAGCCCATCTTCCGGTTGTGCAAGGGTGTCGATGACATTGGGCATTTTGTGTGAACTCACCAATGTCAGCATGGTCCAATCAACTTTTGATCCCAGATGCAGCATCTGTAACCAAGAGTTGAAGTCAGAACATGCCAGCATTGGCAGGTTCTCACAACACACTCAGTGTTGAGGTTGGGCTCCAGTTGCACCAGTGAACCTGACATTTAATGTGACACGTGAAATTGTCTTCAGTATTTAATATTGCCGCCTTCATTGTCATTCATGTGCATTACCAATGGCAGTCAGGCTAATAAGACTAACAAGTCTGTATTTTACTGGTGCGATCAGTAAAGCCATGTTTTGTCAGCTAATTAGTAATGGGATCTGACGAGCCAACCAGAATTGGTCAGACTTCACCCATAAGAACATAAGAACAGCCCTGCTGGATCAGGCTCAAGGCCCATCTAGTCCAGCATCCTGTTTCGCACAGTGGCCCACCAGATGCCGCTGGAAGCCACAGGCAGGAGTTGAGGGCGTGCCCTCTCTCCTGCCATTACTCCCCTGCAACTGGTACTCAGAGGCACCCTGCCCTTGAGGCTGGAGGTGGCCCACAGCCCTCTGACTAGTAGCCATTGATAGACCTCTCCTCCATGAAGTTATCCAAACCCCTCTTAAAGCCATCCAGGTTGTTGGCCGTCACCACATCCTGTGGCAGAGAGTTCCACAAGTGGATCACACGTTGTGTGAAAAAGTACTTCCGTTTGTTGGTCCTAGACCTCCTGGCAATCAATTTCATGGAGTGACCCCTGGTTCTAGTGTTGTGTGAGAGGGAAAAGAATCTCTCGCTCTCTCCACTTTCTCCATGCCATGCATGATTTTATAGACCTCTATCATGTCTCCCCGCAGACGTCTTTTTTCTAAACTAAAAAGCCCCAGGTGTTGTAGTCTTGCCTCATAAGAAAGGTGCTCTAGGCCCCTGATCATCTTGGTTGCCCTCTTCTGCACCTTCTCCAGTTCAACAATGTCCTTTTTAAGATGTGGTGACCATAATATGTCCAATTCCTTCTTGGCCCCACCCTAGCACTCGAGTCGGTTTCCAGGGGTAGACAGCAATAGGTAAGGGCAACAAATGGCAGCCTGCCTGCTAGCCTGGCCCCCTGGCCACCCCCCCCCCCCCAGCCCTCAGCTTCCCCGACATTCAGTGTTGGAATTTCCAGACATGACGACATGTTGAATTTCCAAACAACATGTAGGGAAGTGGCAATGAATGGAGCATGGGCACAGAAAGCAGAACTAGCTGCTGCGCTCTCATTTCACCCCTCACACATCAGCCATCCACAGATGGCAAACAGCTAAGGAGGACTTCCGTTCCACTGGATTCCATCTTAGCCCTGCCTTCGATCTAGCTTAAGGTGTCTTCCCTCTGTTTTCTGGCTCGTTCAAGCAACCAGTATTTGTGAAATCAAAAGTTGTTTATGTAATTTTCATGTGCTGGCCTTTAAAATGTTTTCACTGCTTTTCAGTTTTATTCTGGAAACCACCTTATTTCTTGAAAGGCAGTGTAGAAATAGTGTTAATTTAAAAATTGTACAAATAAATAAACAAGTAACAATCTTAAAGCTGGTGCTTATACGTAAAAGAGGGAAGGGTGTTGTTGATGTTTAAATTACCACAAACTTTCAGATACTAATATTTTTGAGGGGCAATTTTAAATTTGTTAGCCCTCCCAGTTATTTCGAAACCAAGCCTTAAACATAATCAGTTGCTTGTGGGGTGGGGGGATCTTCTAATGTATGCATAACTGTATTCAGTACTTTGATGGACTGTTAAAACCCACACAGGTCTTTTATTTTATTGATATCTGAGCTGCACAAAGAGCATGTAACAAGAAAGCCACTGAATACTTACTGTGTCAACTGCAGTGGGAGGGGGAATGAGAGAGAGAGAGAGAGAGAGAGAGAGAGAGAGAGAGAGAGAGAGAGAACGAACACAATTGCAAAGGGGAGATGCTTGACTGAATTTGTGATGGGTTCATTCACACTAATTCTACAATTTATTTGCTTCACTGAGGTTGACTGGGAAGAGATCATCAGGCTGGGGGGGGGGGGACTACTGAATATGTAAATAGTTGGAATTATTTTTGATTATATTTTTGTAAAATATGAATAAGACCCTCACATGAAAGAGGAAATAGTAACACTTTCAGTTATTTGAAGCTCCATTTTTCCAGCTAGGAAGCTGAGCATTGGCCTCAGCATTCGTGTTTCTTCACCCTGCCACCGCGCACTGAAGAAGTGGCATTCCTCTCCTCCCCACTTGCTGTGGCTGGCTGGTTCCTTTCTTCCTGCAGGGCATAAGATATATTTGTACATTTAAAACAAGAATGCCAATAGCCTCTCTTCTTCTGCTTTGTAGAGAATATATCAAGAAAGAGGCAATAACCATTAAGTGGAAGCTTGTAGCTTAAAGGGGGAAAATGTACTGTTCGTATGCTCAGAGGCTATACATTCTCATTTTAAATGTACTAGCAGGTCTTATACCCTGCAGGATGCTGTGGTTAATGTCAGATTCTGTTAAAACCATCTGGGTTTAGGGTGAGGTGGTGGTAATAGTGGTGTGTTTACATACCAGGAGTTTTATATTGTTTCCCACCCACATTTTCTCCACAGAGAGCCAGCGTGGTGTAGTGGCTAGAGTGCTGGACTAGGACCGGGAGACCCGAGTTCAAATCCCCATTCAGCCATGATACTAGCTGGGAGACTCTGGGCCAGTCACTTCTCTCGCAGCCTAGCCTACTTCACAGGGTTGTTGTGAAAGAGAAGTATGTAGTATACCGCTCTGGGCTCCTTGGAGAAAGAGCGGGATATAAATGTAATAATAATAATAATAATAATTTTTAAAAGAACATTTTCATTATTCTTCCCCTAACACCATTATTCAGTTATTATTTCACTGTTTCCTCATTATTCGGAAGCAGATCCCACTGCATTTAATGGAGTTCAATTCCTTCTAGGTGTGCATGTAGAACTGCAGGTTCAGTTATCAAAATGCTGCTTGAAAGGGCATGTGTACTCCAGCCCAGCATCCTCTTTTTCACTGTGCTCAGCCATATGCTTCGAAAAAACTTCAAATAAGTGCAGTAAGGAAATCCCATAGACCATTCTCACCCAGTGCCAACAAACTACTGTTCTGGTGTTGACCGCCCTTTAACATGGAGGTTCTTTACAGCAGCCAAACTGTCTGTGAATATGGAGGCTTAATTTCCTAAATATGATCAAGTGGAGTTTTCATATTGATAGGTAGTTTGGCTCTGATGTAGAGCATCCATGTTCAAGAGCAGTCAAAATCAGAATGCAGGTTTCTTGGTGTTTGGTGGGGATGATTTTTGGGATTTTCTTGAGGCACTTCTTTGGAACTTCCTAGCATGGGGTGCTTGGTCCTAATCCTATACATGTTCACTCAGAAGTAAGCCCCAGAGAAATAAGTGCTTCAACCTGCCTCAGTAAATTCTTCTGTGCTTTGCTGAGGGGCTCAGAAAAATGGAAAACAGAATCCACAGTCTTGCCTAGGATCCCTGCTGGTCTGGATTAATATATGTATTACTCAGAAGTAAGCTCAAGTGGGCCTACTTCTCATTAATTTATTCCATGCTTTGTTGAGGGGTTTTGCTTCCCCTCTTTGCGGTGGGCGGGGCGGGGAAGGTGAGAGAAAAAGCAAAAGCCCATAAAAGGAAAGGGAGGTGGAAGGAATGGTTGTTTAACTATACAAGTGTCAAAGTGCTCATTAACTAGACACCTATATAGTTTTTTAAAAATGCCTAAGAAAACCGAGTTTTGCAAAGCAGCAAGCAACAACCCACAGATTGACTCTTGTTCTGCTTGGAATCTCTCCTAACAAACAAACACAAAGTTGGGAGGGAGGAGGCTGAATTCTACAACTGTCTCCCCATTTTCATCTGCCTCATTGTTTTCAACCCCCAGCCCCCTTTTTAGATCCATTGTTGCTTGCTTCCTGGCTTTCACATTCCCACAGGCATGCTTTTTTCCTGCTGGTTTATGTTGGTGGAGGCCATTCCCCTCATCCTTCTCTTCCTTTCCAAAGCTATTCTTGGCTTTCTGAAGCCCTTTCACCTTTTTTCTTGAAGCCTCGGGGATGAAGGGAAGAGGCTTCTTGTCAGCCTCAACGTGTGTTACCTCCTGGCTCCCAGGGAGAAAAACAGGCCTAGGGACTCAAGCCTGACAGCGAAAAGATCATTTTACCACAACATTGAGACCTTGGGAGTGAGGGAGGGAAGGAGAGAACCAGGAAGTCAATCTGCCAATCCTCTCTGGCTTCAGAAACAAGAGACCATGCTCTATGCCCATTTTCATGTGCTCTTTGCCAATTACATTGCTCACAATGGGCAATTCAAATGCAAACGTACAACATGGATTGTTTTGCAAGCAACAAGGCACTGAACTTGAGGATATACAGTATCCTTCTGACATATCTGAGAGTGTTAGGAGTGGGAGGCACTGTTTTACAGTGGTTCTGCTCCTACCTCTCAGACAGATTCCAGATGGTGTTGATTGGAGACTGTTGCTCTTCGAAATCTGAGCTTATGTATGGCACCCCTACGGGCTTCATACTGTCTCCAATGCTCTTTAACATCTACATGAAACTGCTGGAAGAGATCATCAAGGAATTTGGTCTGGGGTGTTATCAGTATGCTGATGACACCCAGATCTACTTCTCCATGTCAACTTCAGGAGATGGCTTAACCTCCCTAAATGCCTACCTGGAAGCAGTAATGGGATGCATGAGGGAGAATGAGCTGGATGAGGGAGATTGAATCCAGATAAGATGGAGGTACATATTGTGCAGGTTCAGAACCCCAGAGATAATTTTTATCTGTCTGTTCTAGATCGTGTCACATTTCTGCAAAAGGAACAGGTATGCAGTCTGGGAGTACTTCTGGATCCACACCTCTCCCTGGTATCTCAGGTTGAGGCAGTGGCCAGAGGGTCTTTCTGTCAGCTTTGGCTGATACACCAGCAGAGGCGTAACTATAGGGGGGGCACGTGCCCCGGGCGCCATCTTTTCTGGTCACGTGGGGGGCGCCGCCATGACCAATTTTTTTTTAATTTTTAATTTTTTGTTAATACATATGTTTCCTGCTCAGTGCAGCAGCGCTGCAGCAGTCAAGGGAGCGCGTCGGTGCCCCCTTCCCCATGAGCGGTCGCTTCCGCGCCACCTGCGGCCCCCCCCCCCATTGCTTTGCTGGCACCTGGCGGCCAGTCAGTGGCCTGGCTTGGCGGCGGCGGCGGGCGCTTGTGAGGAAAAACCTAAGTATAATGTAGTATGTGGGGGGGCGGGGGGCGCGCCATTTCAGTGCTTGCCCCGGGCGCCGTTTTCCCTAGTTACGCCTCTGTACACCAGCTGCTCCTGTTTCTCAAGATGGATGACCTCAAAACAGTGGCACATATGCTGATAACTTCCAGACTTGACTTCTGCAATGTGCTCTATGTGGAGCTGCCTTTGTCCAAAAGGAAACTCTAGTTGGTACAGAATGCGTTGGCCAGGTTGGTCTCTGGGTCATCTTGGAGAGACCACATCACTCCCTATCTGATAGAACTACACTGGCTGCCAATAGGTTTCCAGGCAAAATACAAAGTGCTGGTTATAACCTATAAAGCCCTAAACAGCTTTGGCCCTGGGTATTTAAGAGAATGTCTTCTTCATTATGAGCCCCACCGCTCACTGAGGTCATCTGAAGAGGTCTGTCTCCGGTTGCTGCCAGCTCGTCTGGTGGCCACATGGGGATGGGCCTTCTTGGTTGCTGTCCCGATACTGTAGAATGCACTTCCTACTGAAATATGATCCTCCCCATCTCTGACAATTTTTAAAAAGCACTGGAAAACTCACCTCTTTACCCAAGCTTTCTCAGCTTTAATTTTTTTAAAAATTTTAATCTGTTTTTATTTTTAGGTTGTTTATATTGTTTTAAGATTTTTGTGTATGTTTTAAACGTTTTTAATGTGAACCGCCCAGAGATGAAAGTTTGGGGCAGTGTACAAATTTGAAAAATAAATACAAAACAAAACACCTCAGGTATGTTAATAATTGATGGTAGAAAAAGTCACCAGCACTTGGGAGGTGTTCCCCATAGAAGGAGAACCCAGCTTCCGGGTTCAGTGGATGAGGTGATGGTGACAGTTCAAGAGTAGGAGGTGAGTAACCTCGCCCAAACCTTTGGTTTACCCTGCAAAAAACCCTTTATTTTAAAACAAGTTGTTCTAGTAAGAACTAATTAGCCTACTTTCTTTTAACTGTCCCTACAACTGGACTAAATTTTGTTCAAATCGAGGTCCACTTGTTAGATCTCTTGCACCTCAAATGTTTATGTATCCACCATCTTGGATCAGGATGGATGCCATCATTACAAACTACACCACTGAGGTGTCCTTGTGTGTCACTCACTACAACTCTATCAAATTTGGTTCAAATCAGTTAGACAGCCCTCAAGTTAGTGCACTTGTGCCTCAAGAGTTCACTCATCCACCATCTTGGATTGGGGTGGATGACATCATCACAAACTACACCATGGGGGCATCCCTATGTGTCCATACAGCTGTAGCAAATTTGGTTCAAATCGGTTAGACTGTCCACAAGTTAGTGCACTTGTGCCTCCAAAGTTTACGCGTCCACCATCTTGAATCGGTAGGGATGACATCATCACAAACTATGTCATTGAGGTGTCCCTGTGTGTCACTCACTGCAACTGTACCCAATTTGGTTCAAATGGGTTAGACAATCCACAAATTAGCCGGTTTGCACCTAATCAGACATTCACACGACCATCATCTTAGATGGGGTGGATAACATCAATACAAACTATGCCATTGAGGTGTCCCTACAACTGTACCCAATTTGGTTCATATTGGTCCAGGCATTGTGAAGTTGATGGGGGGGGGGGGCGGACACACAGACACACACACAGAATGCCGGGTGATCTCATAAGTCTACTGGAAAGTAGGCTAAAAATTGCCCAGCAGCCTAGCCTTCACAGGGTTGTTGTGAGAATAAACATAACCATATACACTGCTCTGGGCTCCTTGGAGGAAAAGCAGGATATAAACATAAACTTATAAATAATCCCCCACCTCCCAGATTTCACATAGTGGTAATTTCACATTGCAAGCAGTGATTACAAGAGGGAGGACATTTTTAAAAAATAAAGCAAGCACTGTGGGTCAAAACCCACAAGCTGTAACAAAAAGGTTCTGGTGATTGATGGCTTCAAAAAAAATAATGGAAGAGTATTTTGGTTTGCTCACAAAAGAGTTAATTATCAAAACAGGAGTGGGGACAGAAGGCTGTGGGTCTGGGATCTTTTGCCTCCTGCAATGAGAGTATTTGGAGGGAGTTTAGGGGCTTCTTCCTTCTTTTGGCAGGAAATGTCCCCAGCAGCAACTTCACCATCCCACCCCCAGTCTTTCTCTCCACTCACCCCACTCCTATGCCCACTTGCGATTCCTTCCTTCTCCTCTGGTGCACCTCAAATTGCAGCTCCTTCCAAGCTAAACTTGGGAGCTAAACTTAGGAGAGAAGCAAGCTTCTTAGGAACCAAAGATATTTTTAAAATATCAACAGCTCTGACTCTTGGTTCCCATTTGAACAGCCTCAGTGAGGGGCAGAAGCACAATGCAGAGCGGGAAAGGAGCTACTTATGCTCTGAATCAAGTGACCTACCTCACAGGGTTGTTACGAGGATAAAAATAAGCATGTACACCGCTCTCTGAGCGCCTTGGAGGAAAAGCAGGATAAAGTGTAAAAAAATAAAATAAAGTAAATAAATAAATAAATAAGTGGGAACCAGTGGTCTGAGCCGTGTGCCTTTCCTCCATCTCTTGAATCCCAGTGAATATCTCTGGAAATTGGCCTCACAAGTATGCTGTGGGGGCCCTCTCACACATTAAGGAAAGGATAGGGCCTCGGACTCCAGCCTGAAGGTCTGTACGTAATGGCGTCATTGCTCCCATATCTCACAAGCAGCACAGGCCACCCCATAACAAGAGTCATAGCCCTTTAACAAGAAGGAGACCAGGTCCATGCAACCATGCTCACCATGAAAATAATTGCCATGCATGCGCGGAGGCCATGAGCATGCTGGCGTCATGTTCAGGGGCAGCTGGGAGATGCCCCGCCAGCGCATGGAGATATCTGGGAGGAGTGCCGGGATTATGGAAGTGGCGGCGAGTAGGAAGAGAAGCAGTTATGGACCTGCTCTCCTTGTTAAGGGGCTGCGGAAGCTCTCATTTTGAAAGGTGTCGCGTGCAGTTGCAGCTGGGAGATGCACCACTAATGCATGTGAAGATATCTGGGAGAAGCACCGGGAATACGGAAGGGATGGCGAGTAAGAGGAGGAGCAGGTATGGAAGCCCTCATTTTGAAGGGATTGTGCAGAAGATTCAGATGTGGAATCATGTTTTGGCCCATCTCTAAGAACTTGCCCTTAAGAAGTGATATAATGGTCAGAGATTCTTGAGCCACTACAAATTCCATTCCTGAGCTGAAGGGAAACAGCATAACTTAATGTTATAGGGACAGAGGTTTCTTTTAAAGCCTTATCTAAGAGGAAATGGGGGAAAGCACAGTAAAATCACTGGGATATTTAGACTATGCACTGGTACATGAGAGTAAGTTCACCTGAGACCAGTCAGATTAACTTCTAAGTAATAGGTTTAGAGTGCCTTTATAAATATAAAGCAGGAAACAGCAAAATGAGAAGTCATTCATGCAGTAATAAAATGAGCGGCTATTTGTTTATTTATGAAGCATCTGTATACCACACCCTTCAGGACCAAGTGCTCCCAGTGTGACTAACAAAACCTGCTATTAAATTGCAATCTAGTGGGGTTTTCAATGAGCAAACATGTTATTTTCCTGATAAGTGCTAGTTCAAACTCCACCTTATTTTCACCTTTTATTACAGGGTTGCTAACTCATATACAAAAAACAGCCAAACAGCCATAGAAACATCACATAATACTCCTTCAGCTTAGGTTTTGACTTCTATTTCGTTAATACAGTAATTTTCAAGGTTTCCATCTTCAAGGAACATTGACTAATCTGCAAAAGTACCACCACACATCTGCAAAGGATTCTGGGAAGTGTTCCAAGATGTATGTTCTGTTCAAATTTTGGGACAGTGTTTGGCTTCTTGAGGTCCTCACGATCATGCTGTGTGAATTGATAGTGTGCCCAATAATACATAATGTCACACCACTCCAGCTGCGCATTGTAGGGGACTTCAATAGTGGTAACTGTCTTTCATAGGAATATAGAAAGCTGCCTTACACCAAGTCAGACCATTGGTCCATCTAGTGCAATACTGTCTACACTGACTGGCTCTCCAAGGTTTCAGGCAGGGGTCTTTCTCAGCCCTACCTGGAGATGCCAGAGACAGAACCTGGGAGCTTCTGCATGCAAAGCAGATGCCCTTTCACTGAGCTATGACTAGGGGTGTGCAATTCGGGATTTCGGGTGATTAGGCTCGGACCCAAACTGAATCACCCCTGTTCTGTTTTGTGCCCGAATCTGGGTCACCCGAATCACCCTTGATTCGGTTCGGATTTGGATTTAATCTGAATCCGAATCCAAATCGATTTGGGGGGGTAAAAAGGGTCCCAGGGGCAAAATTTTGGGGTGGGGTGGTAGTGCCCAATGGGTAGAGTCTACCACCCCAATTTCAGGGGGATTGGGCAAAATCCTGATTTTTGGTGGATTTTTAAAGTTTTAGTGAATTTGGGGCAGTTCGGGGGCATAGCATGGGATCTGGGCAAAAGGAGTGGGGTGGGGTGGTAGTGCCTAATGGGTGCAGGCTACCACCCCAATTTCAGGGGGATTGGGCCAAGGGCTGATTTTTGGTAAATTTCTGAAAATTTCATGTCTTTGGGGCAGATTGGGGCATATTGGGGCAGAAAGTGGGGCCTGGGGCAGAATAGTGGGGTGGGGTGGTAGTGCCTGATGGGTGGAGGCTACCACCCCAATTTCAGGGGGTGTGGACAAAGGGCTGATTTTTTGAGAATTTTTGAAGTTTTAGTGACTTTGGGGCAGTTTGGGGGCAGAAAGTGGATCTGCCCCAAAATAGTGGGGTGGGGTGGTAGTGCCTAATGGGTGGAGGCTACAACCCCAATTTCAGGGGGATTGGGCAGAGGGCTGATTTTTTGAGAATTTTTGAAGTTTGGGTGTCTTTGGGGCAGATTGGGGGCAGAAAGTGGATCTGCCCCAAAGGAGTGGGGTGGGCTGGTAGATAGTGCCTAATGGGTGGAGGCTACCACCCATCCCCAATTTAAGAGTGATTGGGCAGAGGGGTGAATTATGGTGAATTTATTTGTATGAGGTTTGTCTTCATAAGGTGAAGTGTGCTAAATTGATTACTTCCTCATATTATTCATAGTAAAGGAAAGTGTGAAAAAGTGAAAGTGGGGTCATGAGAGTTGTTTAATTGAAAAAAATCTCATTTGCTATGATAGAATGAGAATTCACACCTCAGAAGTTCACACCTCAAAAAATCAGCCCTCTGCCCAATCCCCCTGAAATTGGGGTGGTAGCCTCCACCCATTAGGCACTACCACCCCACCCCACTATTTTGGGGCAGATCCACTTTCTGCCCCCAAACTGCCCCAAAGTCACTAAAACTTCAAAAATTCTCAAAAAATCACCCCTTTGTCCACACCCCCTGAAATTGGGGTGGTAGCCTCCACCCATCAGGCACTACCACCCCACCCCAATATTCTGCCCCAGGCCCCACTTTCTGCCCCAATATGCCCCAAAGACATGAAATTTTCAGAAATTTACCAAAAATCAGCCCTTTGCCCAATCCCCCTGAAATTGGGGTGGTAGCCTGCACCCATTAGGCACTACCACCCCATCCCACTACTTTTGCCCAGATCCCATGCTATGCCCCCAAACTGCCCCAAAGTCACTAAAACTTTAAAAAATCACCAAAAATCAACCTTGAATCGGATCACCCAAACCTTTTGTGCCCGAAATTCGGGTGATTTGGCTCGTGCCCGAAAAATATCGGGGGACATCGGGGTGATTCGGTTCGGCCCCGAATCACCCGAAATTGTTCATTTCGGGCACAGATCGTTCTGTGCCCGAAATTTTTTGCACATCCCTAGCTATGACCCCATCCCCTTTCAGGAAGCTTCATGACCAGGGGCAGGCTGCTAATGAGGCCTGCTCAAACAAGTGGCAAATTAGCCATCTCTGCAAGTCCACGACCTTCAGTCCTGCCTCACTGACTGTGTCCAGGTGGGTGCCAACTACATTAGCAGGTGGGTGCCAACTACTGCCACTGCCACCATTTTTCTTCCTCCCAAGTTCCATTGTCTCTGCAAGGCAGGGGGTGGGACACAAAGTGGAAGGAGGTGAGGGGCCATCCACACTTTTCCCCTACCTTTTCAAATGGCAGGGAAAGCAGGTCTCGGAGAGAGGAGGAAGGGCAGCAGCTACCGACAGGTAAAATAAAATTCAGGGATGGGGGTGCAGATTGGACATGGGGAGGGGGCATAGCAGGTGAGGGTAGGCAAATCAGCACAGGAAGGTGGCACAAAAATTCCTGTGTCAAGCGACTTGGGAGCGGTCTGCATTGCTCCACCAAGCGTATTGATTCTACAAGACTCTGGCAAGCATCAAAAAGGCATGAAGAGCCATGAGAGAAAGAGAAGGAGGGGAACCAGCACTCAGAACACACTCATGCAAAGGCCCAGCAGCAGCAGCAGCATGTCTGTCTGGAAATCCTCGCGTGTATGTTTTATGCCTTTCTTTTTGTCTCTGGGTTTGGTACTTGAAAGGACGGGCAAAAAAGGCCACACTTTTGTTCGAGGGAGAAATAGAGAAGGAGAGAAGCAAGGTAGAAGGGTTGGAGGCAACCACCCCTCAGGAAAGGCAGCATCCAATTGTCTTGCTCTCTTTTTTGGACCCCGCCCCCTCTGGATTACCTGCTGTGGCTTGTTTGATTGTTTGCTTGCAACAGCTTAACGAAAGACAGCTTGGTACATGAGCAAGTGGGAGAAAGAAAGATCACCTCTGCCCTGGTCCCTGTTGTTGCTGCCCCTCGTATTCCCTTCCTCACTCAGCTGTAATGGCAATGGCATCCCAACCAATTCCTGCACTCCACCAGGACCTCCAAAGAGGTGTTTGTGCACTCAGGAGCAACTGGTGCCTAATCAGAGTCTCTCTCACCACTCCCAATCTCTTGTCATTACAAATAAAGATATAGATATTCTCTTCCCCTTCTCCTTTTCCTTCCTTCCTTCCCTCCTCCCTCCCCACTATCTTTTGAAGGGAAAAACAAGGGGTGAGAGAAATGGAGGACTTTTGCTGCCACATTCTCACTTGTAGTTTCTCTTTTGCACAAATAAGAGATTGCATGGGAGGCATTGGGAGGCACAGTTTGGGCTGGAAAAGTGATAGGAGCAGTTGCTGCAGGGAGGGCAAAATTGGTGCAGGGAAAATATTGTACACGACATGCTTGACATGCCATATAAGTAGCTATGGTGGGTAATATCACCTTACACACAGAGTGGACTTGTGATGACCTGGTTGGCCACAATTATTGCTTCATTGACTTCCTGTCCATTATAGGCCCATTTCAAGATGCAAATCATCACCTTAAAAGCCCCCAAAGCCCCTAAATGACACATAAGCAGGTATCCTAACCAGGATACCAAAATATCTGTCTTCTCCCACATAAACCGCCCTGATTATATCAACGAGGGAGGTCCTTTTGTGTGTCCCACCACCATCTCAGTTGGTGGGAAAGTGCTAGGGGCCTTTCTGTGTGGTCACCCCTAGGCTTTTGAAATCCCTCCCCAGAGAGATTTGTGGCCCCTTTCCTATTTACTTTTCACTGAGGTTTAAAATTCTTCCTGTTCCAACAGGCCATTGACCTGCATGATGTATGTGTTGTTATTATGGCTCTTTGATTTTGATCTGCTTGCTTCTTCTTCTTCTTCTTCTTCTTCTTCTTCTTCTTCTTCTTCTTCTTCTTCTTCTTCTTCTTCTTCTTCTTCTTCTTCTTCTTCGCTTCGAGGCATTGCTTTAGTATGTTGGTTGTGAACCACCTTGTGCATTTTGTGGAAACAGAAAAGCAGGTTAAAAGTTATAAATTCATGTATAAACAAACAAACAAACAGCCTTCTCTTTAAGGAACTCCAAATAATCTTCTGAGGAATCCTAGGGTTTTCCAAAAACAATGGAAAGCCACTGCCATAATCAACACAGAGAATGAAACACCCAAGGACTTTGAATACAAATTATTGTATGGGCATTTCTGCAATACACTTGAAAGAAGACAGAGCCATACTGTTGCCATTCCCATACTGTGAAGTCACTTTCCTACACAAAGAATCAATATTCATAGCAATGTCTGGAAAAGTACGGAGCCAAAAACATAAATAAGATTACACTTGCCATGAGAACTTTGTTTCAATAAGAATATGATCTCATAAGAGCAAAAGGCAAAAAAAAAAAAGGCGGGGGGAGCTTTAAGGAGCATATATTATTCAAAGTGAAAAACATACTCTAAAATTAACCAGATCCTTGAATAAAACACTATCTTGGTTGTAAATATGCATTTGCAGCAAGTCCTCATAATCTCCAATTAAGTGTCTGAAGTGTTGTCAAGAGCATTAACATATCAATAGGCATCTAAATACACATTCATTTTTCATGCAAAATTTAAATTTGTTACATGGCAACCCAACTTCTCCAGTGTCTCTTTTAAGTCGTTTTCTGAGTTGTTTAAGGTAGAAGAATTACAATACACAAATCCATCATTGCTAAGCTTATGACTGAAGAATTATAAATGTGTATAATATGCAGAACTGGCTTACACTAACACAAGACTATCCAGTCTATTGTACTGAGACTTATAGTGTATGTCAGAATTCACTGAGGCTTGAGGCAAAGGCTTATCTCAGCAGCATTTGAATCTCTAGGCTGTAGGCTGGTCCCACCCTATGCAGTCCATCATGGCTTTCCATACAACAGGAAGGTTATATGAAGCTTTCTGTTTGGAGAAGGCCTTGCCTCAGCTTCAGTTGAGATGTAACTCTTCTGCATCGGAGGCGGTTGGTGGGGGTGGGGGTGTTACCTGTCAGGAACATATAGGTTATCCTAATTATACCTCCCTAGAATGAAACATAGCCAAGGGATTATAAGCATGGACTCTTTTCTTCTCTTCCTACATAGCTTTTATTGTCTCACAAAATCTACTACCCTGTTTCCCCAAAAGTAAGACCTACCCCGAAAGTAAGACCTAGCAGTAATTTCTGATGTACTGCTAATTGCCCTAGTGCATTTTTGGGGGCTAAAATTAATATAAGACACTGTCTTATTTTCGGGGAAACACGGGTATAAACATAATAATACTGAGGTTTGTATAAAAGGCTCTTCTTCAAAAAGAAGAAAAGGTAATGATGTAAAAAAATGTTTACATCTGATGTAAAAAAATGTTTACATCAGAAAGGCTTCTATCAAAAGGATAATTTGTCATAACAACAGGTTAACTGCAAAATAAATGCATGGGTTAAAACAGATCTTCTTTAATAAGAAATAAATAATCAATAACTTGCTGTGACTTCTTCAATGATTTTATTGTGGGTAAAATCTCTTTTATTCAGGCCAAACTGGATTCCACAGTTACTGCAGAATCTACTGTGGAGGTGTCTAGCAACTCCTCTTATAGGATTAGATTGGGGAAACAAACTGAAGTTGAATCCAAATAAGACAGATGTACTGACTGTGGGGGTTCAGGACCTGAGAGATGGTTTAGAGCTGCCTGTTCTAGATGCGGTTACACTCCCCCTGAAAGATCAGGTCCGTAGCTTGGGAATGCATCTGGATCCAAAACTCTCTCTGGTTTCTCAGGTTGGCAGTGGCCAGGAACACTTTTTATCAGCTTCGAGTGATATGTCCAGAGTACTTAAGAGTGCACCTTCTTTGCCATGAACCTTGTCACCTATTGAGATCATCTGGAGAGGTCCAGTTATGAATGCCACTGGCTTATTTGGTGAAGACTTGGGACCTGGCCTTCTCTGTGGCTGCACAGGGGCTTTGGAATGTTCTCCCTCTCAAAAGAAGATAATCTCTGTATACTTTGGCAAACATAGACCTCAGGGGCAATCAAAGCATAATTATCATCTGGTGCTCATTTTACTATAGAGTAAGGCTGTTCACATAACCAAAGTTAGGTGGGCTAGGGGGAAGGCAGGATCCTACTTGCCTTCCCTCAAGAAGACTAGAGCCTCTTATGGGCCCTGCTACTTGCATACCTATATGACTGGTGTGGCAGCAGATTCCTGAAGTGGGATTGGGAGAAGGAAGCCCTCCCATATCCCTCAGTTCACTGCATGGGCAGCAGAGAGGCAGCCCTCAGCAATGCAGCAGCACATCCCTTCCTTGCCTGACTTTCCTCTGGACCCTTTGGGAAACATGGCCGCCAGATCCTGGGAGCTGAAGAAGCAGTTCCAATCACCCACACAATCAAAACCTGATGTAGGACAGCAGGGGTTTCTCTCCTACCTCAGTTAAAGTGTGGGTCCAAATATTTTGCAGTTCAGCTTGATCCAAAAGATCTCCAAACACAATCTCCAGGCTTGACTGTAAGATATTTTCTACAAGGTACACATGTGCAATTACAATGTATGTATGTATGTATGTACAACATACAAGTGCATGTAGAAGTTAGACATCAGGGAGAATCAACATATCATGCTGAAATATAATAAACTTCTAAAACTAAATGCATTTTCACCAGCTTAGGTCCCTTGTTATATTTCCAGTCATTGATATAAAAGAAAAATAGCTTTGTGCTTTTAAAAATAACAATCCCATGTTGTATCTAGAGGCCCATAAACCAATTAATGAGAACAATAGATATTTTAGAGTCTAGCGAAAACCAAATGGTCACCAAAAACCAAATAAAAAGCTAAACAACTTTGCTTTGAGGCATACTCAATGGTAAATTACATTATTTTTTAGATCACCACAACAAAGAAAATAAAAATCATTTTTAACATGATGTCCATTACAAAACTACAGCCAAAAAGGAACAATATCATTGGTATCCATGACAGATTTCCATTTGGTCCAAAATAATAGTGTATTTTTACAGTAGGTAGATAGTTCTCAAATTCCAATCAATTTCAAAAACATACTAATTGCTTCAGCTTATGAAGAGATGAGTGAACTTCATAAAGGTTCATTTAAGTTAGTAGTACATGGCTTTGATTTGTATTTCATTGAGCGAGGCAGGAAGGCCTATAAACCTAGGCCCTTCGTAGAAATTAAATCTAACGAAGTCTCTGAACAAGTATGTTTTCCAAAAGCCTTCTCATGACTTTTTAGCACATATTTTACATGTATCTTCCCTATCTCACCAAAGAAAGATGGGCCTAAAGGGCACAGAATGAGAGGTTGTATTTGGGCCATTTTCCTACCTTTCTCGGTCATATTTATCACATTTTACATAACTTAAAGGGTTGCCTATTACACTCAGATACCAAACTATCAAAATTAGGAAAGGGGTTACTGTAGTGATCAGCCACCCCTCCCCACTAAAGTGTTAACAGGGAGTGTCTTGATTGACAGGCTGGTGAACTCTAGGACAGCCAATCAGTACACCAGGTGGGTGGGACCTAGAGAGTGGTTGCAGGGAATTCTGGGAACAAGAAGGGGAAGTTTTTATTAGAAGAGATAAATACATGTGGCCATGGGTTATGGCTGCAGGAGGATGACTGCAGCTCTTGGAAGATAGAATTTAGGAGCATGAATCTCAACTGGAGTTTGGTGAGTTCAAGGAAAAATTAAGCCTGGGTTTTGGCTTTGGGAATTTAGTCTCCGGGAAAGTTTGTTTAGTCAGATTTTGCATTAGAATTTCTGGTTTTTTGGTATGTGGATTGTATATCCCTAATCCTGTTCTAGTGCTGATTACCTGCAATGTAATTAAAATAAGAAACACTAGCCTATGCTCATATTCTATGTTCATGTTTTTATGCTATGAAATTTATTTATTTATTTATTTATTTATTTATTTATTTATTTATTTATTTGATTTCTATACCGCCCTTCCAAAAATGGCTCAGGGCAGTTCACACAGAGAAATAATAATTAAATGAGATGGAACCCTGAACCAAAGGGCTCACAATCTAAAAAGAAACAAGACAGACACCAGCAACAGTCACTGGAGGTACTGTGCTGGGGGTGGATAGGGCCAGTTACTCTCCCACTGCTAAATAAAGAGAATCACCATGTTAAAAGTTGCCTCTTTGCCAAGTTAGCAGGGATAACTATGCCTGCTATGCTATGCTGTGCTATGCTATGCTATGTTCATGGGGTTTTTAAAAGGTTTAAACCCCCACTAGTGAGCAGTCAGGGCCAGGAAAGCAACATGCATTCTACTCACACAGTTCCAGAGATCAGTGGTGAAAGGCACGTTGGTGCCAGGCAATGCTGCATGCAGCATTGCTGACACAAGCTCCCTGCACCTTGCATACAGAGAGGGAACCACCGTCTGGCTGAAGGCGGTTCTTAAGGGGATTGTGTAGCTAGGCACGAGCATCTGGATAACCCCACAGAAGCCAGGGTTCTTGACCACCTGAAAAGGTTGGTCATCAGTAGCCATCACCACCTTTATGAGGCAGGTAAGGAGACATGGATCCACATGACCAGGACACCTCTTGCCAAAAACCTGTGTCCACCGCTTGACTGGCAGCATGCCCTGCTTCAAGGAAGCTGGTGCACAGCCCTTGTCAGCACTAGTCACAGGCACACTAGGTGCACTAGTGCTGTCTATGGAGGCAAGGACAGATGGTTAGCATCCTTCCCCCAACTTACCTGTGCCCTGCCGTGAACATAGCAAGCAGTGGTTGGCGCATTTTGGGGGACTTCAAAATGCCATCAAACATTGCTGCTCTGGGTGGCATCTGAAATCCTGGATGCTGTTTTGGGCTGCTTGGTGACAGCATATCTAGTTGGGTTGTTGGGGTCGCCTGCTGCCATCACCCACACTACTTCTACCCTGCCTGTCAGAAGAAGTGCCCAGCTTAGGCTGAGGGGGTGCCCCCACCCCAGCAGCAGACCCTTCTCCCTTGGAGTCAGACTCAGTGCCAGAGGACCCAGTAGACCCCTCCACAACTTGGGCATCATCTGGAGGGCACTGAGTGGCAAGAGGAGTGGTGGGGGGCACAAAAGAGAGGTGCAGTTGGGCTGTAGTCCCACCCATCATGTCCCTGCCCTCTACCCTTGCCACGGAAGCAGTTTCCCTGGCAGGAGAGCCCCCTGTTCTGCCAGGCTCAGCACGGGGGGCAGAAGCACTGGTGGTGCACTCAGACCTGGAACTGGCCTGGTGGCAGCAGGCTCCTCTGGATAGGGGGCAATGAATTTGCCGATGGGCACCTGTGGGACCCATGCCATCTTCTCTGCCCTCTGCCTTCCCACACCGGCTGGGACAACCCTCCCTCCTCTGTTGCCAGGGACTGACTGAGGCTGCTGGGGACAGAATCAAAAAAATCAACAAAGCCCAGAAAAAGGTGGTCAGTCAGTCAGCAAAAAGCGGGTGAGGGATCCAAAAAATTGGGCCACAGGCCTGTAGCCCCACTGGCAGTGGCTAGTTGGGCTAGATCAGGATGAGACACTCACTCACTGTAGGAAAAAAATTCAAAAGGGTGTGGGACACAGCAGCACAACAGCACACACACAGCCAGGGGAAATTACTTTTTTTTTAAAGGGGTGTGGGGGGAGCAAAAACAAATACAAAAACAAGCATCAGGGCACAGGCAGGACAGAAACTTCACCAGCACACAGCAGAGATCACCAGACCAGAGAAAGAGGCAGCACAACTGCAGCCAAATAAGCAGCAGCAGCCAGGCAGCTCTCTCTCACCTCAGCCAAGAAGAGTGATTTTGCAAGGCAGGGGCTGCCCTTAAATACAACTTGAATCTTCCCCCTTTGGAGCCCCCACCCTTTCCCTCCCCAAGGGCCAATAGGGCATCAGTTCTCCAGGACTGGCAGCACTGCAAAGCCTACCAGAGAGACAGACACTTCTGGCCAATCAGGGAAGCAGCAGGAGCTCATCAAATCACAGCAAGTGACACAAGTGTCACAAAATAGCCACCAGCATCTAAATTGGAGGCTCGAGGCTTCGAGCCTCTTCAAACTGGTTCAAATAGAACTGGCTCTGTTAGGTTTGAACTCAGACCAGTATTGCCATTTCAATGTCCTGTTTGGTATGAGTTCGAACCTTCCTATAGAACCGGTTCAAATTCGAACCTGTTTGCACATCCCTTGTGTAGGGCTACCTTTGGTCTGGCTCTGCAGATCTGACTATTAGGCTGGTCTTTCTCTTGTTACTTAATCCTTGGCTCCCGACTCATTTGCTTGGTTTGCCTCATAGTGCCTGACCTTCAGCTTACTCCTTGATCCCTGCTTCCTAATTCATATGCTCTGCTTGACCCTTAGCTCTGTTCTTGACCTCTGGCTTGATGCAGGATTCTGGCCAGTCCATCTGTTTCCTGAGCCCTCAGCATGACTCTGGCTCTTTTCTTATCTCCTGCACCCACGTTTTTGGTTGTTCTCCTGATTCTCCCTTTCCTGGATTTGAACCTATGCCACCGAGAGGCTACTGTCTGCAGCCCACCCTGACACAGTACAACTGGGACCTTGATGTGTTGTGTGTTTCAACTTGTCCAGTCATCTAAAAAGTGGAGGGTGGTTTTGATTTTAAGAGTAAAGGAAGTATCTATCTATCTATCTATCTATCTATCTATCTATCTATCTATCTATCTATCTATCATTCTCCTAAACGTACCTGTCGCTAATCCCGTGCATGGCAGATCTTGTGAGAGTTTGCGAGCAGCTTCCTGGGGGATAGCAGTGGGGACGGGGGAGAGAATGGGGGTGGCAGCCAGTTAGCCAGAGGGAAAGCAGTGGCTGGCTGGTGAGAGAAAGTGCCAGGTTGGTGGGTGAGCAAGGGAAGCACTGGCCAGGCCTACGGGTGAGAGAAAGTGCTGCCTGCGGGTGGGAGCAGAAGAAGGGAAGGGAAGCGCCGGCCAGGCCGGCTGGCCAGCGAGAGAAAGCACTGCAGGCAGGGAGGGAGGGAAAGTGTCATCCAGGCCGGCAGGCGGGTCGGGAAAAGAAGTGAAGTGAAGTGAAGTGAAGCGCTGGCCAAGCTGGCCAGCAAGAGAAAGCGCTGCTGGTGGGCAGTGACAGAAGAAAAGCGCCAGCCATGCCAGCTGGTGAGGGAAAGTGCCGCCAGAGGGAAAGCGGCCTGGGAGGAGGAGAACGGACTGCAGCTGAACTGGGGAGGAATGAACTAGGGGCGCAGATGCTCTGTGCTGGATCAGCTAGTATTTATTTAATATGATTAAATAAAAAATATGAAGAATGCAGACCCTCCTCCCTTGCTAGTTGTTTACTTTCCCATAATCTGTCTCCTGACATCATTTTTACTCAACTTGGCTAGGAGAAAAAGTGCCTGAGGAGAGGGCCTGGAGGGAGATTTGATGGTAGAGGGCAAAGGTAAAAAAAGCACAACATTAAAACATTAACACAATTAAAACAATTTAAAATATAAAGGTTCTAAAATTAAAAACCTATAAATTAATACTATACATTAAAAGCCTGATCAAACAGTTATTTTTTCAGATCTCTCTTTAAAATACCCAAAGAAAGGGAGTATCTACTTCTGTTAGGAAGTGCGTTCCAAATTCCTAGTCCAACCCTAAACAATGCCCAGATTTGAGTCACCACCAACCAAGCCAATGGCAACTGCAACCAGATCTCCCCTGATGGTTGTAATAGGTGGCAGGGTTCAAGATGAAGAAGATATTCTCTTCAGTGCCTTGGACCCAAGCTGTTAATAAGAACATAAGAATAGCCCTGCTGGAGCAGGCCCAAGGCCCATCTAGACTAGCATCCTGTTTCACACAGTGGCCCACCAGATGCCCCTGGGAAGCCCAGAGGCAAGAGGTATGTGCATGCGCTCACTCCTGCTGTTACTACCCTGCAACTGGTACTCAGAGGCATCCTGCCTTTGAGGCTGGAGGTGATCTGTAGCCCTCTAACTAGCAGCCGTTGCTAGACCTCTCTTCCATGAAGTTATCCAAATCCCTCTTAAAGCCATTCAGGTTGTTGGCTGTCACCACATCTTGTGGCAGAGAATTCCACAAGTTGATTATGTGTTGTATGAAAAAGTACTTCTGTTGGTTGGTCCTAGATTTCCTGGCAATCAATTTTATGGGATGACCCCTGGTTCGAGTGTTATGTGAGAGGGAAAAGAATTTCTCTCTATCCACTTTCTCCACACCATGCATGATTTTATAGACCTCTATCATGTCTCCCCGCAGTCGTCTTTTTTCTAAACTAAAAAGCCCCAGGTGTTGTAGCCTTGCCTCTTCTGCACCTTTACCAGTTCTACAATGTCCTTTTTTAGATGTGGTGACCAGAATTGTATGCAGTATTCCAGGTGTGGCTGCACCATCATTTTGTATAAGGGCATTATAATATCAGCCGTTTTATTTTCAATCTCCTTCCTAATGATCCCTAGCATGGAACTGGCCTTTTTCACAGCTGCCATGCATTGAGTTGACACTTTCAACAAGCTGTCCACCATGAGCCCAAGATCCCTCTCCTGGTCAGTCACCAACCGCTCAGATCCCATCAGCACATACTGGAAGTTGGGAGTTTTTCTTCCCAATGTGCATCACTTTACACTTGCCAACAGTGAACCACATTTGCCACTTTGTTGCCCACTTACCCAGTTTGGAGAGATCCTTTTGGAGCTCCTCACAATCTGTTTTGGATTTCACTACCCGAAAGAGTTTGGTATCATCTGCAAATTTGGCCACCTTGCTGCTTACCCCTACTTCTAGATCATTTATGAATAAATTAAAAAGCACCGGTCCCAGTACAGATCCCTGGGAGACCCTACTTCTTACTTCCCTCCATTGTGAAAACTCTCCATTTATCCCTACCCTCTCTTTCCTGTCTTTCAACCACTTAGCAGTCCACACATGTACTTGCCCCATTATCCCATGACTGCTAAGTTTCCTCAGGAGTCTGTGATGAGGGACTTTGTTTAAAGCTTTTTGGAAGTCCAGGTATACTATGTCAGCTGGATCACCTTTATCCACACACTTGTTGACACTCTCAAAGAACTCCAAAAGGTTTGTGAGGCAAGATTTACCTTTGCAGAGGCCATGCTGGTTCTCTCCCAGCAGGGCCTGTTGTTCTATGTGCTTTACAATTTTATTTTCAAGGATGCTTTCCATCAATTTGCTTGGAATGGATGTTAAGCTAACCAGCCTGTAATTTCCCAGATCACCCCTGGATACCTTGTTGAAAATCAGTGTTACATTTGCTATTTTCCAGTCCTCCGGTACAGAGCCCAATTGTAGGGATAAGTTATATATATTTAGCAAGGAGGCCGGCAATTTCACATTTGAGTTCTTTGAGGACTCTTGGATGGATCCCATCTGGCCCTGGTGATTTGTTAGCTTTTAGTTTTACCAGACTGTTTAGAACATCTTCTCTTGTCACTTCTATCTGATTCAGTTCTTTAGCCTTAGGGCTTTATAGGTAATATTTGTTAGTTTGTTTGTTTCACTTTATATCCCGCTCTTCCTCCAAGTAGCCCCAGAATCACCCAGCAAGTATCATGGCTGAATGGGAATTTCAACTCGGGTCTCCCTGGTCCTTGTCCAGCACTCTAGCCACTACACCACACTGTCTCTCTAATAACCAGCACTTTGTATTTCTCTCATAAACTTATTGGCAGCCAGTGTAGTTCTTTTAAAATTAGTGTAATATGATCTCTTCGGGTAACCCCGGAGACTAACCTGGCTGCCTCACTCTACACCAGTTGCAGTTTCTGGACGATGATGACTACTACTAGTAGTAGTAAGTTTGAACAAGAAACTTCCCACTGATGTGCTGCACATACCACATTTGCATGGAAAGGAAATAGTCCTTCTAGGCTTCCACTCTCCCTTCTTCCTCTCTCATCTCCACTCCAGCAAGGGTGGGGTGAGTGAGTTGGGGAGAAACACAGTAAAGGAACTCTTTAGAAGGCAGTGGCAGTGGGGGAAGGGAGGAGAATGCACCAGAGATTACAGGTACCAGTTTACCAGGCAGCAAATCTACATCCAAGTACCCTGCTTTTCTTCTGCTCCTGCTGGGTCTTTCATCCAGCCCATTACTGCCTCCAGGCAGGCATTCAGAAAGTTAGGCCTTTTCCTGATGAAGTTGACATGGAGAAATAGACTTGGCTGTCATCAGCATATTGATAACACCCTGCACCAAATCCTCTGATGATTGCTCCCAGCTGTTTCATGTAGATGTTAAAAAGCATTGCTCTTTTTGCATCTTACATTCAACTTCCCAAAGGTTTCCCACATTATTATAGAAGACAGCATAGAGATCTGCCACTGCTGTGTCTATTTTTGTTGCCAAATACTAAAAACAGAGACTTAAATATTGGACTTGGTTTAATTTTCAATCGTAAACCAAATAAATCTTTAAAATGCTTGCAGTTACTGAAGGTCACTTGTATACATTCCTAAACCAGGAAGATTATTAGTTTATTCAGAGTTTTGAAAGTGGCATGGAAGAGTTACCTTTAGCTAATGGTATGCACACATCTAACTTCCTCTGATTTAAATAATAGCAGATTTTTTAAAGAACACAAAACCCAGCAAATTCTATTTGATCACAGTGGAACTAAAGAAATGAGTGTCTGCATGATGTCTCTGTCATAAGACTGTCAACTCCTCCTTAATTCCCATACTTCACATAACTAATTTAAGTATGCAGTAATTGCATAGTATTCCCCTATTATACCTCCATTTCTTGCCCATAATCCCAGATCCAAAACTCTTCCCAATCAGGGAACAAGGCAGATAGTACAGGGAATGAAACAGGGAAGATCTTACAATCCAGACCTCAGTCAATCCAATGCCAAAGGAAATCCCTCCCCATGCCAGAATGGAGGGAATTAGATTCAGCACTTCCACCAAAACCTGAGGACATGCCCTTGCCTCCATTTCCAACTCAGAGAAATCCGTCAAGGTCTTGCCACTCCAAACAAAGGTCCCCCAGTGCCAACAGAGCTAGCACCTATAAAATCAGACAAGGCCCATTTAAACATCAGTTTCTTCATCAAGGAACCACTCTACTTGAGCAGCAGCTATATAAAATTGAAGTCAGTTTCAGGCATCTACTGAAGCAGCATCCAACTTACCTGATTACCCAGCTCCTCAGTTGGAGATACTCAAGGTTCTGATCCATTGCCAACAGTGCTTCTTTTGGAACTGTCTGAAGTCTACTGTCCTTCCCATTAGGGATGTGCACAAAACCGGTTTGCCCAGTTCAGTTCAAATTCGAACCAGGTTAGAACCAGGAGGGGGTGGTTCGGTTTTGGTTTTGCTCGAACCTCCCCCTGGTTCGGTTTGAATTTGATGTCATACACATATCATTACACTACATTTTACATTACACATACTATTTACATTACATTACATATCATTACACTACGTTTGTTTGTAGAAATCATTTAACTGATCTTGATTCATGTGAAAAATTGTTCCATATACAGATGCAATCAATCATTTCCTAACTGATTATAAAGTGTATGAGAAGCTATCTATCCATCATAGTTTAGGTTACATGCTGAGAATAGTCTTTAAAAGTGTGTGTGTGTGTGTGTGTGTGTGTTTGTGTGTGTGTGTGTGTTTTCCATCCAAAATTATGGTGCTTTACAAAGAATGAGAGGGCAGGTCCTGCCCCAAGGGGTTTATAATCTAGAAAATGATACAAGAGAGACAAATGAAGACGGGGAGGGAAATATGGCCATGCCAGGTTCTTCTCTGAGGCAGGAATCTGGTTGCTGGTATAGCGTATGGGAAGTAGGGATGTGCAAACTGGTTCGAATTTGAACCAGGGTGGTTCGAATTCGAATCGAACCAGCCATCAGGTTCGAGCTGCAGGTTCAAATTTGAACCGAACGAGGGGGTGGTTTGATTCAAACCTGTTCAAATTGGTTTGAACTGGTTCAGCCATCCAGAAATTGGTAGGATGGTAGCTCGCACCCAGGGGTACCTGCCACCCAAACCCCAAAGCAATCAGACACTTGTACGATTTCTTATGAATTTTTGAAAAATATTTTTATTTTTGTCTCATAGGGTATAATGGGACTCAAACCAGCCCATTATTCCCTATTGTGGAGCACCCATGGGTGCCAACAACCACACAGACCCTGAAGTAATTGGACACCCCTATGATTTTTTATGAATATTTGAAATATTTTTAATTATTTTTCTCATAGGGTATAATGGGGCCCGAAGCAGCCCATATCCCCTATTGTGGAGCACCTAGGGGCACAAAATTGGGGTGGGTGGTAGACAACCAGAGGTGACTACTATCCACAAAGTTCCAAGGCAATCAGACACTCCTCTGATTATTGGTGAATTTTAAAATTATTTTGGAATTCCTCATAGAGAATAATGAGGATTGCAGCAAATGTATAGCTTCACGTTGGGGAGAAAAGGGTGTCCTAGAGTGGAGTGTGGTGGGTGATAGTTCCCAAGGTGGGCAAGGAAGCTATCAGAATTATTTGAAAGGAATTGGGCAAAAGGCTGATTTTTAAGTGATTTTTGAAGTTTACGCGACTTTAAGGTTTTTCTCCATAAAGAAGCATGGAGGTGTCAGCAAATGTATAGCTTCACGTCGGGGGCAAAGGGGTGTCCAAGAGCAGAGTGTGGTGGGTGGTAGTGCCCAAGGGGGCCCAGGTAGCTATCAGAATTATTTCAAATGAATTGAGCAAAGGGCTGATTTTTAAGTGATTTTTGAAGTGTATGTGTCTTTAAGGTTAGTAGATGAGAGTGGATTCATGGTTTGTCATTGAAAATCTTATATGCTACCAAAGAATCTACACTCAGAACACTTCAGAAACAACAAAACCCAGTACCCCATGGGTTAGCAACCCATGGAGGTGGTTGGCACCCTCAATCTGGGCCACCCCAGCACCCCCCAAGTGCAGTTATGGGGCTGCTGAAACCTCCATTCTTCCCAATGGAGAAAAACCTTAAAGCCACTTGTGGGGTTCTGGCGTGGCCCAGAGTGGGTGGTGGTCTAGTGCAAAGAGGGTGCCAGCCACCTCCATGGGTTGCTACCCCCCCCACACACACTTTTAAAGACTATTCTCAGCATGTAACCTAAACTATGATGGATAGATAGCTTCTCATACACTTTATAATCAGTTAGGAAACGATTGATTGCATCTGTATATGGAACAATTTTTCACATGAATCAAGATCAGTTAAATGATTTCTACAAACAAACGTAGTGTAGTGATATGTAATGTAATGTAATGTAATGTAAATAGTATGTGTAATGTAAAATGTAGTGTAATGATATGTGAATGCCATCCAGGGAGATGACAAATGCAATGACATTTTGCATTTCTTTTTAATTATATTCAACATAATAATTAAAGTAAATTCAAATTAATTCAGTTAAATTCAATTAAAAGAGATTCAAAATATATGAATCATTGATTAAGGCATTGTGAAATTAAAAAATGAGTTGCTTTAATCAAAACAGAATCCATCAATATTCTTGGCTTCTGGACATAGACAAAATGGAGTAGTGAAAAGATAAATCTCTTGTGCACAAAGATAAAAGTAATACATCTGAGTCAAAAATAACACCATGTATGTTAGTTGTCTTTGACATGAAACTATCAATTAATGTTCAATCAATTGGACTGGTATTTTAGATTCTATTCGGCGGTGGGAAGTCTTTCTTTTGAAAAAAGAAGGATAAATCAAATTGTTTAACAAAAATCCCTATTTTTATCTAAAAGGAAAATGGATTTAAAATGTATCATTAGATTGCCTAATATATTCTTTTAAAACTTAAAAAAAAATATTCTCATCATTCAGATATTCAAGAGATCATCAGATCATCTGTCTTCAGTGTTATTTCATTCATTGGCAGGGGCGTATTTACTATTAGGCAAGGGGACCTACTGCCTCGAGCGGCCCCCCCAGAGGCACATCACATGACTCCCCACCCACTCGTGTTGCACCCCCTATGAATTTTGTTGAGTCTCTTGGAGATCGGCAGTAGCAGAGAGTAAAAAAACTAGATTCAATTGAAATAGATATTCACTGTATTCATAATGGGGATGTGAGTGTGAGTGCACTTTATATTGTGGAGTGTGTTTGTGTGTGTGTATCAGTGAGGGGCGCATTTTAAAATCTTGTCTCTGGGCCTACTCCAACCTTGCAACACCCCTGTTCATTAGGGATATCAGTCAGTAACAGGTCTGTTTAACTGTGATCCACCAAGATGAATACAGCCATGTGTTGTGTCTTCCCATATGCTTGAGAATCACTTTGTTGTCACAATCTCAGGCAAACAACAAAAACAGGAGATTTATTAAGGTTCTGATAAGGCACCATACACAGCTGGTGAGTTGTGTTCAGTTTGGTGGTCATACGTTGTGGAGGCCCCATCGACAATATTGAAACGATTCGGACATTTCAAGACGATTGGTGTGTTCAGCAGATAACTGTGTAGGAAAAGGTGCTAGGATACTTTCTGTTTTGCAGTGAAACAGCTCAAATGTTATGTCATCTCATCCTACATTGTGGCAGGAAAGTACAGTACATCTGCAGTCACCATGCCGGACATGATACAATGAACACACACACAAAATGATTATGTGGCACAGGTGAGAGACTCTATGAAAGAGGCATGTCTGAAGGAGATGAAATTTCAAGCATAGCTGGGCTGAAACTAGGAGACCTGAAGATCAGGCACTGATTTCCTTGCTGCCCACACTGTTGATAGGACAAGGAAAAAATGGGCAGTTCCAGCACCACTGGCTGATATAAACCTCCCAAGTCTGATGTACCTATTAATTCTGAGCAATTTGTTGATGAGGGAGGCCATCAAGTTACCCCTGTGTGTCACTCAGCTCTTGGTATTTTACATGACTGACTTCTGCCTGCCCAATTATTCACTGTTTGCCTGTTACCTGACTGACCGGCTGCAATTTGCCTCAAGGTACTTGCCAGTCCTTGAGTATGAGCTTCTGACAGACATTTGCCATCCTCTTGCTGCAAGCTGTGACACATCAATAGGATCAAAGTAAAAGATAATGGTTATCATTACATCATTAGCTTTTGTGATGGAGGGCAACATGATGGAGAACCAATAGAAGTCAGCACAGCTAGCTAAGTTCCCATGGTAGCAACGTAAGCAAAACAGAGTAATCCTATTTATCTCAAATGTCAACAGTGATTTAAATAATGAGTATCAAAAGGTTTAACAGAAGGTAAAAAAAATCTTGATGCATTTGACTGAAACCACTCTTCTTCAGAGGGTATTGGAAACAGATTTTCCCTTCTGTTGGTCAGTGAAACAGTTTGAATCTTCTTTCAAAAGATTGAAAGCTTCTTTCTAATATCTAATAAATCTTCAATACTACATAAATACCAAAGCAGCACATGATATGTAGCTTTCAGTTACATATTGTAATTTCATTGGATGTATAGAAGTGATTGCTCTCCTTTGTTGTTGGTCATGCACCATTTTTGGAACAAATTTTACCCCCATATCCTAAGTTTTAATTTCAGCAAGGCCAAACCATCTCTTGGGAATTTTTATCAGCAACACTACACCATAGCTAGGCAATCACAAAGATTACCTGCAGCTGAAATCTGATATGATCTATCCATCAATGACAAAGGCATGATTAAAACGCTAAAAATGAATGATACCAATAGGTTTCACAATAAAATTCACAAGCTGTGCTTCACAATTGCCTTACTTAGATTGTAAGGGTAGCATTAATCAGAAGATGTGATCATAGGCTAAATACTGATAGTGTGTTGAGTGTACATTCTTTCTGCAAAGTATGGAATTCAATCAGCATACACTCAGTTTAGAGTCAGCAATATGTGAGATTTACACAGGCAGTAATGCCAGAAGAAATCCATTATATGTCTCTGATAAGGGAGGCGGAGATGTTAGCAGAGGCTAAGGTTTTAGCTAATGCAAAATCCTGGAAAGGAGTCAATAAAAAGAAGTCTATTTGGTTATCAGTATTTGAATTGCTATCTTGGTGCCATTTCACACATTACCTTTTTCTTTTTTAAGGGTCCACCTATAAATGGAACTGTGGATGTAACAAATAGATTTGCAAACACATGTATTATACACACACTTGCAAGGGAGTTATTGGCTACAGTTTCCATTTATGTATCCACTCAGTGGCCAGGTTTGCCTTTGAACCAAGCTATGGATGTGTACGGAACCAGCTGGCCTGGTTTGGTTTGAGGCCGGACTGGCCTTGAACCCAACCGGGCCAGTTCGGTCCAGCACCCCCTAGAACCACCTCCCCCCACCCCGGTTTGGTTTGGGGAGTTCACATTCCTTAATTTTTCCCCCCCCAAAAATTTTTTTACCTTGTACTCGCCTCGGGGGAGTTCCTAGAGCTGCCCGGGGGGTGGGGTGTCTGTGGAGGTTTCCCCCTCCCCCTGCTGGCCTTCTAAATCACCCCCTTGCCCGGTTCAGGTGCTCTTCAGCCAGTTTTTGGCTTTCACCTGGTGACCCAGCGGCCATGTTGGGGGCTGGGTGACTGCTCACATGAGCAGGTGCCCAGCCCCCAACATGGGTGCCAGGCCTCTGGGTGAAGGCTGAAAACGAGCCAAAGAGTACCTGAACAGAGCAAGGGGGTGATTTAGAAGGTCGGCAGGGGGAGGGGGAACCTCCACAGACCCCACCCCCCACTGCCTCCAGGAACAATTCCCTGAGGGGAGTACAAGGTAACAATTTTTTTAAAAAAATTAAATATCGCGAGCCCCTCAAACCTGGGAGGGGGGATGTTCAGTCCGGGTCTGGACCAAACCGGGGGGGGTTCAGTTTGACCCCAAACCATCGAACTGAACCAGTTCGACATCAAACTAGTTTAGGATCAAACCAGTTCACACATCCCTAAACCATGCTTTCAAAGGAAGGTGCATAGGTTCAGAAAGTAACTTGGGTAATTACTGTAGCTCAGTGGTAGAGTGCATGTTTTATACACAGGAGATCCTAGATCTAATTTTTGCCCCTTCCAGATGGGCTGGGAAAGACCACTGTCTGAAACCCTAGAAAACTGCTGCCAGTCAAGAAGGTACAAAGCTAGATGGACCAATGGCCTGACTATTCAATCAGAGGCTTCATATGTTTCCTGTTGTACTTTCAAAAGAACAAAACAAAACACCCCAAAAATGTTAAGGTGGAGGGGGGGATAAACTTTTGGAAAACAACTCAGTTTTGTTTGCAAATGTGACTCCAGTACACACATTTGCTTGGATATGGAAGTAAGGAATGTTGATGTATATTTATACTTTCCTGGCACAGGACATCCTATCTGGACTCTGACATATCTTTTGGAGCTTCCACTACTAACAAAAAAACCAAAACCTTTTCTAAACATTTTACAGATCAAAGAACTGATTTGCTATTTTTATCTTTGAATGAGAATTTATAACCCTTGAAGTGACCTGGAAAATTGCAGCAGGTGCTGCTGTGACAGAACTATTGATACGCCAGTTAGAAATCGGTGAAAGAAGGACAATAGCTCTTTACAACTGGAACCCTAGGTTTGGTTTGGTTATTTCTATTTCCTATTTGTCCTCCTCCTTATCCAACATGTATAGAACTTTTCAATGAATCAGTTCTTTACCATTCTTCTCACACTTGTTTTCTGATGTGATTTTGATGCTAATGCTTTCCTTAATCAAAACCTTTTGGATGAATTGGATTATAGATTCCAGTTAGTTCACTGTATTCACAACTAGAAATGCCACTGTTTGTGATTCTGGGTTTGGAGTTACAAATTCTGATGGCTCAAAATGCTCACTTTCACATAAGTGTTTACACTGTAGTCCTGAGTTGTTCTCCTGCTCAAATCTTAATCCAGGCCATATATTAACTCCTTCTTTACTTTCTCTGCAGTGCACCCACTCAACAGCTAGCTTACCTTGTTGATGTATGACCAGTAGCAAAAGCTGGTGTAGAAGGGAAGAAGGTGAAGGTCTCAGCCCATAGGAACATAGGAAACTGCCATATACTGAGTCAGACCATTGGTCTATCTAGCTCAGTATTGTCTTCACAGACTGACAGTGGCTTCTCCAAGGTTGCAGGCAGGGATCTCTCTCAGCCCTATCTTGGAGAAGCCAGGGAGGGAACTTGAAACCTTCTGCTCTTCCCAGAGTGGCTTCATCCCCTGAGGGGAATATCTTGCAGTGCTCACACATCAAGTCTCCCATTCATATGCAACCAGGGTGGACCCTGCTTAGCTATGGGGACAAGTCATGCTTGCTACCACAAGACCAGCTCTCCTCTTTCTCTTCCTTTCTCACTCTCTCTTAGAGTTGTGCAAATTGATTTGAGTAGAATCAATATGAGCTCAAATCAGAATGATTTGAGTGCTTCAAACTCAAATAAAATCACCCCTAAAATAAAGGGCCTGATTTGAGCTCAAACTGAATCAGCCCCAATTCAAAGTTGAATTAATTCAAGTGATTCGAAAGGCGAAAGCCATTTCGGAGGGCTGGTTTTCCCTTGCTGATGGGTTTACTGGTATTGACTTCTGATTGGCTTGAGATCTCCTTGATTCTTGGTTGGCTTGTCATAATTCAAATCAAGTGTTGTCAGGGTCAACGGTGCCCCCATTGGCTGCAGGGAGGGAACAGGGAGGTGAGAGGCCAAAGGAGGGGTTTTCAAAGTTTATTTAAGGGGCTGCTAATGGAGGCAGAGAGACAGAGAACTATTTGTGCCTCTTCTCCACTGCCCATCTGAGTTAGGGCTTAATTTAAAACAAAAAACCCAAGATGTCCAGGAGGGTACAAATCAAAGCCAGCAGTAGAGTGACAGGCAAAGGGAGGACTGATGGTTGTATTAAATTTAAAAAATGATTAAAAACCAACAATTTGTTCAATCCACTTCAATTTAAATATACCTATTCCTCTCACCCTGCCCTACATCTCTGCTCAATACCAAAACCCTGTGGCAAGCCAATTCCTAAATATTCAAGGGGGATTAGGAACAACCACAAAAAGGCAATCACATCATACCTCCATTACTAAGCAGGCAAAGGCTGGGCTGGGCTGGGCTGGGTAGACTGTCTGCAGAGAGCTGTGTTGGGCAAGGGCAGCCAGTGCTGGACACTCTGCCTCCTTCCTCTGCCTGCCTGCCTGCCTGCTTCCTCCCTTCCTTCCTGAGCTTCAGTCTTCAGCGAGGCCTGCATGGAGGCCTCTCTGGAAGCCCTGCCCACTCATCAAATAGCTGAGAGGTGAAGAGAGAAGGAGCTCTAGCGCTTGCCTGGGAACTTTCCAAGCCCATGCTGTACATCCACACAAAAGATCGGCTCCAGCTTGGTTGCCCACAGGGAAAGATAAGTGGCTGGGACGGGGACTGGGGGAGAGAGGAGGGCAGGCTGCACTGCAGTGTGCCCAGACTGGGGCCTGTGCCAGTGCAGGGCTCAGGGCAATTGCCCTGGTCACCCTGCCCTAAGGACAGCCCTGCCCATGGGAACAATGAGGTGATTCATTTCTCCATTGTTCCCTATGGCCAAATCACTCAGATCACTCAAATCAATTTGAGTTGATTCATCAAAACAGCATGCAATGGCTGCTGTTTTGATGAATTGATAGGAGTATTTTGCGATGCGATTCAAGCTTGAATCAAATTTCAAACTACAATTCGTACATATCTCTGTTCTCTCTCTCTCTCTCTCATCCCCATGATGTGAAATGCTGCCCAAGCACTGTTTCACATGCCCACAGAAGGAGAGTGGAAGAAACTAATATTTCTTCTCACTTCCTCTGCCTCTGTCAGTGGAGAAGTCTTGACATATCATAGGATATTTTAGAGCTCTTGGGGCTCACAGTTATGAACAAATTTAGAATGTTGTTTTCTAATGTTATTTTAATGTTATTTTAGAATTATTATTTTCCCCAAGTATTTTCCATTTTGCTCATAATTTTCCGCTGAATCCAATGGGAGCTTGGGGAAGCTTGCTCATCTCTAGTCACAATTTCAAAACAAACTGCCAGACTTGGTGTGCCTCAGCTTCTTATCAGAAGCTGATAAGAAGTTCAGCCTCAACTTCTTATCCATGCTGGCCACAGTATAGGCTTCTGTGTAGGCTTGAATATACTTGATAGAAAGGTGATGATGAATAAATTTGAAAGTAACCAAAATAAAATATACTTTATTTTATACTCTTTTATACTCCTGCTTCCCCCCAAAACAATCTTTATTTCTTCGGGGGCCATGTAGCTCATGCGCCCACATGATCCGCTCTTGGCAGTGTGGCATTTTGGAGGCCAGGAAAATGCAGCTGAGCCTCCAGATATCCCTAAATAAACCACATGAGGAGCATGGTGCATTGAAGGATTTCCTCTCAAGCCCAGCGCTCTAGGCACCCGGCTCTGTGTTTGCTCAGGCACCATAAAGGCTGCCTACAGCCTGAGAAGATGCATGACCAGGGACCTGCGTACAAGGGTGTGCTTGCATTCTTGTACCCAGCTGAAAGCTCGGGGAAACTCCTGGGCTACGTGGAGAAGCAGCACCAGGATCAGCCAGGATCCCAGCACTTCACACAAGGAACCCTACCCAGGTAGGGCTGCCCAAACCTGGGTAGGGCTGCTCATGTGAACAGCCTCACTCATTCATCACCTTGCAATATCACAAGTCTATGGCTGTCCCTCAAATCCACTGTGACAAAAATCACAGCTCTACCAGTGACGGAAATACAACATGACAAGTGACTTGAACTGGTACAGAAATGAAACTCATTGTGTGTTTGATGTGGAGTGTAAACACATTTCTGACATAACACCTCTCAGAGGGTGATGCCAAAGGCCAAATGAAATGTAAGAAATAAGAGACCTCTTTGAAAGTCTAACGGTGCCCAAAGGAAACAGACATGAATAGAAACTTTTCTCTCTTGTGTTCCACACAACAGACAGCCTGCACACAGAAACAAGTTGCAACAGCACTACCTTTGCAATTCCAGCACTTTATAATACCTTTTCCATCTAAATAATATTGATGAATTGTACCTTTGACAGTATAAGAGATGTGTGATATAACAGGGCAGGTGTAGCATAGTGCCTAAGAGACTGAGATGTATAGCTGGAAGTACCTGGATCAAATCTCATCTCTGCCATGAAATCACTAACATGGCTGTAGGCAAGCCACTGATTCTTGGCCTCAGCTGCACAGCACAAATGGGAAATAAAATAATTCTCTGCGAAACCTTAAATGGCGCAGCGAGGAAATGCTTGACTAACAAGAAGAAGGTTGCCAGTTTGAATCCCCACTGGTACTATATCGGGCAGCAACAATATAGGAAGATGCTGAAAGGCCATCATCTCATACTGTGTGTGAGGAGACAATGGTAAACCCTTTCTGTATTCTACCAAAGAAAACCACAGGGCTCTGTGGGCACCAGGAGTCAAAACTGACTTGACAACACACTTTACTTTACTTACCTAAGAGAGTTATTGTAAGGAATACTATGATACTCTATGCTATATCCTTTGAATATTATATGAATACTAAGTGTTATTATACAAGTGATGCAAAGGGAAACTGACTGTTCCTTGAGTCTTTGAAATATAATCTGCAGTCTGCAGCCCACCACCAACTGCTAACAATGCAGTTCTAACATACACCTCTCTACTACCATTGGGTGCAGTCTAAACTTGAAAATTCTCTGAGCACTACATCTGCAAAGTATCCAAAAGCTCATTACAATGATGAACTTTCCCGTGAAAAGCAATCTGCATTTTTGATTTGCATTCCACTCCCCATCTCGAGGGGGGGCAGGAAGCAAAGAAAAAAATTTCCGGCCAGCTTAGTGGATGCTGCTGTAAGCTGATTCACTCATTGAGGCTGTTGACACTAACTAGTCAGCTATCTTGAATCAGGGTGGGTGACATCATTAAAAACTATCCCTATGTGTCCCTATACCTGTAGCAAATTTGGTTCAAATCAGTTAGGTGGCTCACAAATTAGCCCTATTGCACCTCAAATGTTCATGCATCAAACATCTTGAATTGGGGTGGATGACATCATCAAAAACTTAGCCATTGAGTTGTCCCTGTGTGTCCCTACAGCTGTAGCAAATTCCATTCAAATTGGTTAGGCAATTCACAAGTTAGCCCACTTGTGCCTCAGAGATTTACACATCTGCCATCTTGAATCAGAGTGGGTGACATCATCACAAACTACGCTGTTGAGGTGTCCCTGTGTGTCCCTACAACTGTACTTGATTTGGTTCATATTGGTCAGGGCTTTGCGAAGTTGGGGTGGTGGCAGACACACACGGACAGACAGACACATGGAATGCTGGGTGATCTTATAAGTCTACTGGGAAGTAGGTTAAAAACATTAAAACATATATTTTTAAAAAGCACATGAGAAGATATACATGACAGTTCAATGAGGTCCTTGTAGGATAACTGGTTGCAGGTTAGTTGGTAGTAAAGTCAATCTCTCAAAAGGATAAATAAAAATGTAACATTTGATTGAAAGGGATGCTCTCAAAAGGTCCTAATATGTTCACCAGTCTAATGGTAACTGAAGAAGAGAATATAGAATCCTTTAGCTGATACCAAACAAATCTCAACCTACACTTGGTCTTCTTCGGTGGCAAGGATATACTGGTTTCATTCTCCTTATCAATGAAGGCAAAAAATAAATAAATTAAGGACAATAGTACAAATGGCGCAGCATGGAAATGACTTGATTAACAAGCCAGAGGTTGCTGGTTCAAATCCCCACTGATATGTTTCCCAGACTATGGGAAACACCTATATTGGGCAGCAGCGATATAGGAAAGATGCTGAAAGGCATAATCTCATACTGCGTGGGAGATGGCAATGGTATACCCCTCCTGTATTTTACCAAAAGACAACCACAGGGCTTTGTGGACTCCAGGAGTCGACACCGACTCAACAAAACACTTTATTTTAGTACAGATAAAACCCCATTTTAGACTAGAAAAATAAAATTAATGACATTCAATATAAAGAATATAAAGATAAAAATTATTAAAAACCATCCATAGTGATAGTAATGCTTTAGGGAAGGACTAGACCTCGCTTAGAGCAACTGCTGGGAGACAAGCTGCATTGAAAAAATGTGTTTCCCCAAAGAAGTTATGAAAAGGATTCTTACCATGAAGACAGACATTGAGTCCTGGCATGTGCAACAGTATTACAAAAGTTGTTTCTTTCTTTTAAAAAAATGTTTACATTGCTATACCATTCTGACACACATTAGATTCCTGGTACATTTTTGTCTGTGCTTGGGGGGAAATGTTCTTATAACATCTTTTTGTAAACAATTGTCAAACATATTTACTCTTGCAGTTACTTGTGGAGAAGAAAAGGAACTCAAGTACTGTTGGTACTTGGTGTTACCGTTTCACAAAAGATTCAAACATTGTGTTAAAAATCCAATTTTTCTGTGTTCTGCCTGTAAAAAAGGAGGGGAAATGTCTTCAGAAATCATCAGAACATGTTTTATAGCTTGTGAAAATACCTTTCCAATGACACCTTACAGAACAAAATTGGTCCAATAATTACTGAGAAAATTAGGTCCTTTACTTATAAGAGGGTGGCCATCCTGATGATGTCATCACAGAGGTGTGATGCACATGTGAGAGTGGCACCATGAAAATTCTTCATCTAGAGAGGTTTTTGAATCAGAGCAATCTGTATAAACTTACTGGCCACAAAGCTACATATGCTCCCTGACTATAACATAGGAAGAAGTTTACTGTATCACAAAAATCTCATAAGAGCTAGATACACCATATAGATAAAGGGGAATAAGATTGTGGAAACATCCTCAATCTTATTCCCCTTTATCTATATGGTAGATCAATAATTGGTAGAACTATATGGTATAGAACTATAATTATCTATTATAGTTCAAGCATGAACTATAATCCAGCCTCCATTTTTTTCTCATTATAATGGGCTTGCAGAGGAGGCCAGAAAACCAGCACCTGGCAATGGATCCTGAAACAAATCAGGAATAGTGAAGGTTGAACCAAATCAGACTGATATGCTACTACAAACCAAGATTCTGATCAGTCCGTTCTGTCTTTTTGAACAGAATATAGTTGTAAATGGCTTTTAAAAAGATGGTATTGTATAAATAATGCTGTATAAAATGTTGCAAACATGTATGAGAAGCCGCTGCCAGTCTGTGAAGACAATGCTGAGCTAGATAGACCAATGGTCTGATTCAGTATATGGCAGCTTTCTATGTTCCTAAAACAAGAGTACTCCAGTAGCTGTTGCTGGTGTCTATGTCTATTTTATGTTTCTTTTCTGGACTGTGAGTCCTTTGGGGACAGGGAGCCATTTTATGTATTTATATCTATGTAAACCACTTTGGGAACTTTTGTTGAAAAGCAGTATATACATATTCAACATGTTTGTACTGCACTCAGCTTTTCTGTCCCAGATTCCGGTGAAATACATCTTCCTAAGTAATCCTTTATTATTAAGGACAATAGTAGAATTATGCTCTTAGCAGTAATCAACTGAAGAAAAGAATCAGCCTTTGGAGCAGTATATTAGATGGCAGAATATGTCCTAAGGAATTCTGCCCAAAACATGTTTTTTAGGAATAAACTTAATTCTAGAAAAGGGTGCTAAAAGCTTGCTGACCTTTTATGATAATGGCACCAGAGAGTTACTAAAAAATTCATAAAGAACCACTTTAGAAAAAAACTTTTGTCAAACTCACGTGGATGTACATCGCCCTACTCTAATTCTATAGTAAACTTCTCTAGACTGTTTTTAATGTTGCTAGAATTAAATTTCTCCTCATGATGAATTGTCAAAATAATTGAAAAGGCAACATGAGATGGCTTTGGCCTCCTCCCTCTGAAAGCATATGATGGGAATCAGCCAGAAAACAGCTCCAACTTTTTAACAAGAAGAAGCTTTGTTCAGGTGTTTGGCAAAACCCCCAGACCCTTGTAATTTCAATTATCTCAGCTACAATGATGTGTCATTCAAAGAGACCAAGGCAGTAGGGGCAGATCCAGCAGGAAATTACAGGGGGTGCTATGGGAATTTTTTTTTTCATAAAAAGATATATTTTCACATAAAATATATCATTAAAAGACATACATTCACAAAACGTGATGCAACACAGTTCCATAACACTTTATAGAGTTCACAAAGGTCATGAAGATGGTCACCAGCTTAGGCAGCTTTTAAAAGGCAATTCTGAAATTGCAATCGTGGAGATGTCAGCACAGACCCACCCAGGATTGCACCCACTCTATTCCTTCAGTACTCTCTGAGTACCAGCCCCACCCCTGATGTCACCTATCCAGCAATGCAATAGCCCAGCAACAGGGATGCTGACACATCCCATCCCAAGCTTGTCAGCCTGTCAATGGCAGAGTCAAATGGGGTATTTCCCCTTCCCACTCTGTCCCTTGCTCCGCCCTCCTGGCAAGCAGGAGAGAATGGGGATGGGATGACTGGGCAGACATTCGTGCTTTGCTTCCCAAGAACAAAGCAACAATGATTCCTGTTCACAAGTACAAACATAAGCAGGGCACCACATCACAGTGCTGGGATGGGAGCACATGGCAGTGGAGGGCAGCTGTGGTTGGGTTGAAAAGGCAGCACCAGCCAGGGATTCTTGAGCAGCCAATTTCTATTTTGTTATTGTTGTTGTTGTTGCACAAAACATTTGGGGAAGGGGGCCCCAGCCCCTTTTCCTTTGGGGATATTTGCACCCCTAGGCTTACTCATGAGCAGGGCCAGGCAGCAGGATCAGTGTTGCTCCAGTGAAAGGAGCAATTCCTCATACACGATGAGGATGGATGCTGAACCTGGGCAGATTGCACTCACTCAAGAGAGTGCAAGGCCATGGGGACTCCCCCTCACAACTCATGAGGAGAACTGTTTGTGGGGACAGGGATGCCTGCCACAATCTCTAATAATATGTGACAACAAAACAAACCTTCTCCCATGGATAGCTCTCACACAAGAGTGTCAGGCCACTTAGGCTCTATATAGAGCCAGGTTGCTCTCTGGGGAAAAGCTGAGGGGGATGGGTGCCCCAGCAACTTCTCTCCCTATCTTGGCAACCACCAAGTAGCTGTCAAAGCATGTTCCCTGCCAGCCCATCAGCCCATGTGGACATATGCACCCTTGCTTATGCCCCCAAACAGCACCCTACTCTCCTGGGATCGCTGGAAATCAGGGCTCCCCCTCCCGATTCCCTGCACAAGCCAATCTGCATATGGCGCAAAGCTGGACTGAACTTGGGAATTTTGAATGGGAGTAGATATCCGTCCCCACACCTGGTGTTCTCCCTGTCTGTGCATGCACCCAGGCTCTGACATGTCAAAATCTCCTTTGGGTGTGTGCAAGGCTTTGCAGGGGAGGAGAGGGTTTCAGCACAACCTTTACCAAAGAGAGAGGGGGCTACATGCAAGAGGGCCTCCCCTTTGTTGGGTTAGCTCTACCCATGAGCAAGCAGTCCAATGAAAGACCTAGGGTTTACAACCCCATGGTCCTCCCCAGTACTCTGGCCTTCTCAGGAGAGGAATAGCTCACCAGCAAGCTGCCAGAGGAGCAGTAGTGTGGTTTAGTCCACATGCACTCCTTTCCCTCACAAGAGTATTCTAGATCATGGTGGAACAGATCCTCCAGGATCTTTTGCCCCCACCCCCATATACACATCCCCTCCTAAGATCTCATCATTTCCCCTTGCCTGAGTAAGAGGGAAATAGTGTTCCTCAACCCCCCAAATCGTGCTTCTGCAGGACTATTCTGGTATGGGGTTCTTAGGAGGGCAGTTGTGCAATTGCTCTCAGAAGAAGTTTATATATATATATATATATATATATATATATATATATATATATATATATATAAAATTTTTCACATTTATATCCCACTTTTCCTCCAAGGAGCCCAAAGCAGTGTGCTACATACTTAAGTTTCTCATCACAACAACCCTGTGAAGTAGGTTAGGCTGAGAGAGAAGTGATTGGCCCAGAGTCACCCAGCTAGTATCATGGCTGAATGGGGATTTGAACTCGGGTCTCCCCAGTCCTAGTCCAGCACTCTAACCACTATACCACACTGGCTCATATGAGCATTGTATGGCCTTTACTACTACTACTACTACTACTACTACTACTACTATGAATATTTATATACTGCTCTTCAACAAAATTCTCAAAGTGGTTTACATTAAAAAATAAATAATACATAATAAGATGGTCTCCTGTTCCCAAAGGACTCACAGTCTAAAAAGAAACATAAGGTAGACACCAGCAACAGCCACTGGAGAGATGCTGTGCTGGCATTGGATACGGCCAGTTGCTCTCCCCCTGCTAGATATAAGAGAATCACCACTTTAAAAGGTGTCTCTTTGCTCAGATTTAAATGCCCTTTCCATGCCGAAGATGGGCAGACCGCTCCAAAAATGTACAATTGCACTTGGCACGGCACCTTCAAGATTGTGGCCATTCGCAGCCACTCTGCTGATGTGCTGATGTTTTGCCCACTGTCTGGCCATGGAGCTTCCTGGGATCAGCACTGGTGGCCAAGCAGCAGGGAGTGGCTCCCTTCTCCTGTAACTGTACTGGAGGTTGCTGGGCTGTGGTTGGATGAAGGTCTATGATGTGATTTACAGTTTAAAACTGAAACTGTGCGTTCACCAACCTCCAGTTTTACTATGTGTGAATGTGGCCAATGTCTGTCTCTTTCACTCACGCACTTTTCTTTCTTTGTTTTGTTTTTCCTGCTTATAATAAAGCAAGTCGGATCACTAGGAAAGTAATCCAGAAGAAACTCCATTCAAATTTAGAGATGTACATATCAGGCAGTATAAAAATATGATAGATAGATAGATAGATAGATAGACAGATAGATAGATAGACAGATAGATATAGCTGGGCAGAAGAAGGGGTGGAGCCCAAATAGGAAGACCATGCAAAGGGCCAAGTGTCAGGCTGGGAAAGAGAGCGAAACAATACAGCAGTTGGAGAGCTTTCTCCTTCTCATTGTTTAATGCTGTCCAGTTGAGGAGGCATGGACAAAAGGAGGAACACAGAATGAAAGACACAGGAAAAAAAAGCAGAGGGGAGTGAAATAGCAGCAGCAGCAGCTCCTCCAGCATTACCTGCTGGCTTCCTGCCCCCACCCTAAGCAAGAATGTTAACCTGGAGTGCTCTGCCCCCTTGGCACCCCCTACTGGATCTACCCCTGCAAGGCAGCATACATTGGGTTGGTTCTCATGACACACGCAAGGAAGGCTGGCCAGGAAACAAGACATTCATAGTTCAGAACCCAGAATATTTATTTACGATATTGAGTTAGCACTGTGCCAACAAGTGCTAACAAAGATCAGCGACCCTAGATCTAATCCTAGATTACCAATATCTGTTAAACATTGGTTTGAGGGTGGTGCCAGTCCAACATCACTGAAAATTTCTGAGTTCTTACAATTGGAAATCAGGAGTGCGCATGCCTCATGTTTCCTGATTCCCCAGAACCATGCAGGTCTTGAGAACCCGCCCATGGAGTTGTTATCCACGCAACATCCTTGTGAGTTGACAATGAATTTGAACCCAAGGGTTTCTAGTCCAAGACCATTAAACCATAATGGCACAACCCCTTTCATGCTTCTTGATTCGTATCGGAGTCATCCATCGAGTGGTGACTTACATCTGTGAGTGAACTGTCATGGATCTGACAGCACAGATAAAATGTGTAGAACACCTCCCATTTCTTCAAATACAGAATTCAAGACCCAGGTTAGACAAGCAGCAGGGTGATAGAATCTTAAATCAATGGATTGGAATGCACCATTTAAGACTGCAGGTAGTAAATGCCTTTTTTTGTGTGTTCCCTCACGTAAAAACACAACAACAAAATGCAAGAACCTCCCCTTGCAAGTAAAACAAACAAAACAAAAATCCTAGCATATCAGAGGGGAATGTTCTAGCCTAGAGCACTTCTTTCTATGCTAGTTTCTACCTGCAGGGATTTATTGGCTGCATTCACACATTACACAGATCTCTCCCCCCGACACGGATACCTGTCCCCATTCAGACATAATTGTTGAGATCCCTACTGCAGACAGGAAGACTGCAGAGAGGAGGGGAAACTGGCTACGTCGGCTTGCTTCTGGGATGAAAGACAGCCCATGCAGCCAATCACAGTTGGAGCAAGGGAGGAGCCTCCTCCCTTAACTCCGGGTACAGCTCAGTGTGCTGTTTGTATGTAATGCTGCTAGATTACAACCTCAAGCAGCATGGCGAAACCAACTCCTAACAAAAGTTCAAATTGGAGTTTCAGGAGGGAAGCCTCGGGTCTCTTTGGGGTCCGAATCATGGTTGCACATATCCGGATGTTCAAAAATTTAAATCACAAGCCCCTTCAGTTTCCCATTACATGTGAATGGGGCCCTTGTGTCTCACACCTTCAGACTGAATTGGTACAGTCCACGCTTCCATATTGGAAGTTGTATAAATCAAAGTCCAAGGGTAGAGAGACCGGATTATGTACATGCACACATGACCGAGGTTTAGGACTTCTATTTCCTTCAACATTTTTTATGTCCTCCAGGCCATTCAGATAAATGAGGCCATGCTATATGCAACTACAGCTTTTGTGAAGTGGATTTTAATTGCAAGGACTCCTAATGAAATGCAAAGATGAAAAGAAACTCTGATCTTATTTAATTAGAGGTGTGTGGGGGGTGCACAATGTTGATTTTGGACAGTTTTTCAAAAAGCAAAACCTTCCAAAATATAATGGTAGAAAATATGTTTCATTTCTTTGTTGGAACAACTTGTTCTCCGTGTGCAAAGGAAAAGTCCTTGTGTTAAGACAAAAGGGCAAAAGACAGTGTGGAGGGATGGCTTGTTGCATTGCTTGCCCTCTAGGTCTATCTATAAATTATATCTCCTGACAGCTACTTCAGGCAAGCCAAAATATGTAGCATAAGTCCTGGCAAAGATTAAATCAAAATGACTAAAATGTCCTTCTTTAATAAAGCTCTGAATATAACCCACAGTACAAATTTGTCCTGACTAAAGGACGGAAAACAATAGGTTTACAATGACATTTGACAGTGATGTTAATTTACTTTTAGGACTGATTACACTCTGCTGCTCATATCTTGGCAAAACATTGCAGTGGTGAGTTTTATAGCTCAGCCCTCAGCCAGTCATCAGAATAAAGTACTGCAAAGACCTCTGCCTAGTAAGGTCACTCCCTATAATTTTTCCTATTTGCTTTAATGATTGGAGCGGTATGACTCTGCAGCTCCATTCAGTTGTCATGGCTTTCCCAGAGTGCATGTCTTCTCATTCCCTGATCTCCAAAGCATAGTAGATTGTTGCACTTCATCCTTCCTTCACTCATACCTTGCTCTATACATAGCTTGCAGGTAGGGATGTGCAAACTGGCTCTAAGTTGAGCCAGTTCACCAACAAACTGTGCTGGCTCAAGGGCTCGCCCTTGAGCTGGACTGGGCCCAATTCAGCTCAAGGTCAAGCTAAGCTCACCTGGCCCAGGGCCAGTTCAGGGTTCTAAAAGTGAATTAAAACAAAACTTACCACTAAGCCACCGATGGGGGCTGCTGCAACCACAGGGGATCTCCGGCAGTTCCCCCTCCCCCCCATCAACCTCCCCTGGCCTTCTATGGGCCAGTTCAGTCCATTTTTGGGATATTTTGGCCTTCTCTGTGGTTGTGGTGGTCATTGTGGAAACAGCCACGAATGCACCCTGGCCATTTGCCTGAATTAACTGGCTTGAATTAGAGCCATTGAATTAAAGCCAAACTGAGGTTCAGGTTTGGACTCGAACTAAACTGGGAAAACTCATTTTGGGCATACCCCTACTTGCAAAAAACGTGTTTTGGCATTTGGATGAATGTTGTTCAGAGCTAACTAGGGCTGCCCCAAACCATAGTCTGCAAACAAATGTCAAACAATGAGGCAGGTCTCACGGTCAAAGAGACCCGCCTGGGGATGGTGATGACCGCATCCCTGCAGATGACCAGCCAGTCTGCTCTGGGTGGCCACAGTGGCTGCCCACATGACTGCCGGCTCCATCACGGAGCCAACTGGAGCTGGGGAGTTCGGGGAAGCTCCAGTATGCCCTTGCTGAGCACACAGGGCATACTGGAGAGACCCCCGAGCCAGGAGGTTGTTTTTAAGCTTCCCGGCCAGGGGTCTACTCATGAGTAGCCACAGCGCGGAGTCACACCATGGCAACTCATGAGCCAAAAAAACCAACCAATGGGTTTGCGGAGCACTTGCTCCACAAAACCCGGTTTAAGGGGAGGGTTACTTGAGCGGGTTACCTGCTCAGGAACCACCGGGCTTGCAGCCGAGCCCGGTGGTTTACACAGTTGTAGAAAATTGGGCTAGCGGATTTTCTACAATTGTGTGAATAGCCTCATTGGTTTCTAATCATGGTTTGGAAACTGTTGGTTAGCTCTAGCCAGCTATGAAAATGTGAAGCTAAACTATGGTTAGGTTACAGGAAATCATCGAAAGAAGGTAAATAAGTGTATTGTGTTCAACAGAACAGAGCAGGAAGGAAAGTGGAACTGGTGTGTTAAAGAGAGGAGAAAGAGGAAATGTGCAAACCCAGAGCACATTTCCAATTTTCAAACCATAGTTTGGAGATCAGCTAATCTGGAGTCTGAACTGAGCGTATCTCATTCAGTCTTGTAGTGCATTCTGATTATTTTCCAATTGACTCAGCACATGTTTTAAAAAATGTAATATTTGCATAAGATTGGTGCTGGGCTCAAGGTCATTAATCTGTGTGAATTGTTCCAATTCATTCTTATCCCACTTAAAATCACAAAATCCCTCACAGGGATTAATGATGAGGAAAAGTAATAACATACCAAAGAGCCTAAACACCTCAAAAACTCCTATAATATAAACTAAGTACCTTACTGGTTTGTGGATTTGGGGGTAGTTGGCACATGAGGTGCCACTAATCCTCCGCCCCCATCTGCAAGGTAGTTCATTTTTAGGAATTTTTGAAGTGTTTAGGTGTGTAATGAATCCTCATAGGGATTCATTATGAGGAAAGTTTATTACACATCAACCTTTATTATGGTCAGAGACCAGCATAAAAGGGAAACTCCAGTCTCAAATCGATTTGAATCAAATTTGGGGAGATTCAATTTGAGCTCAATATTTGTCTAGAGGCAGATTCATTTCGAGGTCAAATCACTCAAATCGACCAGATTCTAGTCGAATCGATTCAACCTTGAAATGATTCACACATCCCTAATGGCCATAGTTTCCCCATTCTTCGTTTTGATAAGTGCACTGATTTTCTCCATCACCATAACCCAGCATCTATTCCTATGCCACTCCTTTATGCTTGGCAGTATATTTGATTTCCAATATTTGACTAAAAGCTTTTTTTCAGCTGCCAAAAAGTTGCCCACTATCTTCCTATTTGCTTTCTTTAGCAAACTTCACAAATCCATTAGGAGTATACATTGTGGTTTACAATGACTTACGAGCTGCATTGTAAACTATCTGGATAAATTAGCTTCATTGATCTAGCAACATGGTCTGTTTATGTGGGTTAATTATCATCTTTCTTGATTTGCCTCCTTACATTGGGTAACATTACAGTGGTAACAATGTCACCTCTTTATGTTTGAAAACATGTGCATCATACACATATTTTCATCAGGCAGCTAGAACTGCCAGCTCCCATGAGGTGTACACTTAGTGGCAAACCTAAGTTTGTTGCTGTATAATACATAAGGGCAGTTCACATGATCAACATTAGTTTGATTGGGAACAAATGTGAGAGCGCTGCACACACTCCCAATTTCCGACCATGTGTCAGTTAAAAACAAAGTCAGAGGTTGGAAATTTGATTGTGAGCTAAGCCCCAGCTGGGTAGGATGATTTTTCTTTCTACCTCATTTCGTAGCTGGGGACAGGATCTGTAAAGGGGGTGCTGATCCTACCCAGCTGGGGCTTAGCTCAGGGTCAAGCTCCTCTCCTCTGAGCTTGTTTTTGATTTTAAACTGGGAGTGTGCAGAGCTCACAAATTAGGGTAGGAGCCTTAACTTCCCCTAATGTTGATTGTGTGAACTGCCCTATTAAATGGCTCTGAGAAGGAAACCAAAGCCACTTACTCCTAGCCCTTAGGAAAAATCCTTCAATGACTACTGTGCAATGCTGGAGTGGATGACTGTTTCCATCATTTGTGATGCAGGCCTTCAAAATTAATTTTTAATGGGAACAAATAATAATAGATTAGACACCCATCTGAAATAGATGATACTTTGCCCTTATCTAATTGACCAGTTTTCAGTTTTAAACGCTGCACAAGAGGAATATGGGTAAGATGCTAATTAATGAAGAGCTACAGGACATGGCAGTAAACGGCCTCAGAAGAATGCAAGATCAGCTGAAGGCAGCCTGCCTATATGTTTGCCTTTACATGAGATAAATGCATAAAGTGTAACACATCACCTTTAACACTGCAGAGTACAGATTTATCAAGCCCTTGTTACAGAGAAAGATCTTAATATGACAAATGTTCTTGTCAACGTTCAGTTAATCACCGAATCTAATCAATACCTCCCATTTTCCAAATGAATTTTAACAGTTTATCTCGCAGGAAGCATAATGATAAGGAGCTTTGAAAAATCCATTATGTTTTCATGAACAAGTGGCTTCCAGTAAAGTTTAATTGGAGCAGCTGTATTTTTATTACGTTAATAATGATGTCCCCACACGGTTGACCATAGATTACCTGTGTACCACATATCTGTGTCTCGGTGAATAAAATGACAGCTGGGCCCCTGTTTCTGCACAATACTTGGTTGTTTAGTGTGCTATAATATTTTCAAGGGGATCTCATGGACTGTCACACATAGTGAGAGCAGATGTGTTGCTTGCAGGTCCATTTAGCAGTCAAATCGCTGCCAGAACTACTTTCCCCATCATCCGATTCTGTAAGTTGGCCAAGTGTAACGCTGGACTGTTGGCTCCTGGGGAGTGAAACTAGTGAGCCTAGAACTGGGAGGTAATACACATTGTCACCTGTTTTGATGTTCACATCATGGACTCTAGCAAAGACACAGATGTCTGTTTGTTTGATAATGCCACAAAGAGTACAGCACTCAGCCTGAATCTGTACTGATGCTCTCCGATACTCATGCTACTTGCTTTGGGATGTGTGTCTCTGAAGAGGCTGTCACCAAGGAAGCCTTGCAGGTGAGTCACCAGAACATTGGCAGCATTGCTTCAGGGACAGCAGGTGTGCATTGGTAGTGCAGAACACATGAGTGAAAGTCCTGCTGTCATGCCTCCTAGGTGTTATGGGAGACTGTGGCAAAACAGAGGCTTCCTGCTTAAGCTGCAGCAGATGGCAAAGCTGCCTCTCCTCTGGCTGTGCCCATTTCTCTGCCGTGCAGCTGCCAGAAGGTTCAAGCCAACTATGTTTATGTATGCAGCCAGGATGTGTTTAAGCAGAAAGGTAGGAAAGATCTATGTTTGCCAACAACACCAGCAGAGTAGGGGCTTCACCCAGCTGTGCAAACACTTGGGTTTGGTTCATGCATGCATGTTTACCACTTGATTTCTCTAGGCTTGATTACCATTGTAAACCGCCCAGAGGTGGAAGTTTGGGGTGGTATACAAATTTGACTGATTGATTGACTGATTGATTAAAGTCCAACAGTGAAAAGACAATGGCCCAAAAGAGTGGTCAATGTTCATTTAATCACTCAATCTATCACTAACTCCCATATTCCAAATAAATTTTAACCATTTATTGTGCAGGGATATAACAAAAAGAAGCTTGGAAAAATTATTTGGCATTGTACTCATGATATCTGGCAACCAAGTTAGCAAGTACTACAATGCTTTTTAACTTTCCAGAATGGCTTCAGATCAGATGCTAGGTTGGGTGAACTGTGTAGCCACTGTTGAATGACCTTGGCTGTCTTCTCTGCAGTGCAATGCACAATATATTGCTGAGGCTGTTCCTGAGCCTATTCTAATAAGAAAATAAGCACTGAGGTCATTCACACAATCAAAAACTGTGTTCTACTTGGGTTTGGGAGCTATGTGCACTCCCAATTTTCAGTTGTGTGGAACCAAGGTAGGAGGAAAACCAGGGTAGAAGTGACTGTGTGGGAAGCAAGGCAGGAGAAAAAGCTACCCATGTTTTCCTCCAACCTTGCTTCCACACAACTGAAAATTGGGAGCACACACAGCTCCCAAACCTGGGTAGAACACAGTTGTTGATTGCGTGGATGATCTGACTATCTTGATCAGACCAGGGATCCTTAAGACCAGTATTTGTTTTCAAAAGCCTGCTGACTGAGCAAAGAGACACCTTTTAAAGTGGTGATAAATATAATGTTCATAAGAAAATACTGTTGTCTATTCCACTGTAAGCACATACTGTATGTATGTATCAGACATAGGAATATAGCCTCCAAATCTCACTGGCATCTGCATAGCAAGCAGAAATGTAGAACTAAAATTCTCTAAATAGGAAGTCTCCACTTTGGTTGAAGGCTGAAGCAAAAATGGCTGTTCTCGTGTCAAGCAGGAAGACTAGATCATTCCAAGTGCATATTTGTCCATGACAATTATTATTATTATTATTATTATTATTAACATTTTATATCCCGCTCTTCCTCCAAGAAGCCCAGAGTGATGTACTACATGCTTAAGTGTCTCCTCACAACAACCCTGTGAAGTAGGTTAGGCTGAGAGAGAAGTGACTGGCCCAGAGTCACCCAGCAAGTATCATGGCTGAATGGGGAATTGAACTCGGGTCTCCCCGGTCCTAGTCCAGCACTCTAACCACTACACCACACTGGTTCTCATGGCATAACTTAACTGGATTCAATGTACATCATGAATGGATATATCCCTTTTTTAATTAAACACCTGAAACATGGCAATGCTCTGGTGTATCATGTGTGAAAATGCTTGGTTTACAAAATGAGTATTCATTTCACTAATATTTTTACAGGCCAATGAGAAACTTCTCAAAATGGCAGCTTTCAAGATACGGGTTTGAATCACCTAATAGCTTTAGGATATGATTTATTTTTCTTAGTTTAGGGCTAGCATGCTCATTAATAATCCACAGAAGTATAGCTACAGAGCAAAATAACCCATGTAGTAACTTCCAAAATCCAGTGAATTATGGAGATTAATGTGAATCATTAATTTATGCCAGTAGTGTTTTCTTGTCTAGAAGAGCATTAATTTGTTAAAATGATTTAAAATGCTATTTTAAAAAGCATGAAAACATTGCACAAGTGTTCATCTGGAGCATATACATATGTCACTACTGTTGTCACAGTTCTCATATATGAATGCAAAAAGAATACAATTTTAGAATTTTTATTTTTTTCTTGCCAGTATTATTTCTGTTAAAATTTATTCAGCCTGCTGTAGTCTATTGATGTACCTATTCCGGTGATGCACCTTTTAATCCAATGCAACAGAACATGAAATTACTTTTTCCAGCACTGAAGATCTCTATAGAGTTGTGGTTATGCAACTTATGAAGTGAAACTCATATTGGGTAGCGTCCAGATAAATTGGTCATGATGAAGTCACATTGAAATTAATGGGAATTAAGTTAGACATGAGTATCTTGTCTCTTAGATTTCAATGGTGCTTAGTCATGACAGTCTGGAAACTACCCATTCATTTTGTACCAGCTCTCATGGCTAATGTTGCAACGTCCCCTGAGGCTCAGATGTTGATGTCAGGGACTAGCTCCAGCCCTTTTTCTTTCTTTTTTAGCCCAATGAACAGAACCACTCAAAGCTCTATAATTAGAGACATGAATTGGGGGGGGGCTAGGCATTGCCACCATATTAATTAATTAATTAATTAATTAATTAAGCCTATTTTTATACCTTCCACAACCTGCTTCTCTATGTGGTTGTACTCTCTTGCTTGTGGTAATCTTGTGTTGCTATTTTTGTAAGAGAAGGAGGTGAGTCTCACGATCAGGGAGACTCGCCTTTAGTGGGTTTTTAGGGAGAGCAGGTTTAGTCTGCTCTCCCCACAGATGATCAGAAGGGAAGCCCTGGGTGGCCGGATCAGCCACCCACACGACTGCCAGCTCCATCACAGAGCCGGTGGGGGCTGTGGGGATTGGGGGCCGCATGGCCCCAGAAGTTCCAGGATGCCCCGTGCGAGTGTGTGGAGCATCCTGGGGAGATCCCTGGGATCAGGAGACTTGTTTCAGCCTCCCAGCGGGAGTCTCCTCATGTGTTGCTGTGATCAAAAAGATGGGGTTAGCGGAGCGCTTGCTCTGCTAACCTCAGCTAAGAGCAGGGGGAATTAGGAGGGTTTGCTGCTGGGAGCATCGCAGCTCCCGTGGCAGCAGACAATCAGCAAAAAGCGGGCTAGGCTCCCTTAACCCGCTTTTTGCTGATTGTGAGAATCTCCTCAAGGCCTTCAGGACAATGGACTAAGGTTTCCATCAATGTGCCTAGTGCTGACTGGGCCATCCCAAGGTGATTATATGGCCATCAGAGCCAAAGAGTTGCCTGTGGAGGCCAAGCGGGGGAATTGTTATGGATCAGCCACAGCCCTTTAAAAGACAATGGAAAATAGCGCCAGAAAATCTGACACCCATCTTTCAAATAACTTTGCTATAATATCAGCTCAAAAATACAAGTCAAGCAACATTTCTGGGGGTGAATTCTTACAAGTGGTTTTTGTTTTTTGTTTTTTAAGCACCAGAAAACTAACAGCACCTAGATTGCAGATAAACATGGGAGTAGCCCCATCTGCTTTCAGTTTCCTCCTGAGAAGGAAACACACAGGGGATCAGGGCTGCAAACTGGAAAGCGGTTCTTTCCTCACATGGAAAAAAATGGCTTCCAGAAAATTATATATACAGAGGTTTCAATTATAAGGGGGTGGAGGAGGCAAGGTATATTTAAAAAATCAAGGCTGTTTGATATTGCCAGAATGCTGTGTGCTTTAAAAATATAAATAAATAAATGGGGTTTGTTTTTTTCCTTACTTCGATGTAGTCTGAGTCTGATACCGGTTCTTAACCCCCATGCCCCCGGCCCCATTTTTTATTTAATAGACAATACTGCATGCAGTTCTTGCTCCTTTGGCAAAGGCAGAGAAGCACGAAGAGTGAAACCAACTGGCAGCCGCTTCTTAAACGCTGTTCCTGCAGGGTCCAGTTTCCTTGCAATGGGGTGGGGGGCTTGACTTCTTGGGCGATAACTCTGCCTTAGCAACAACAACGGACATTTCATTTTCAGAGCAGTTTACTTACTCAGACTGAGTCAGCACAAGAGCTAACCCCCAGCTCTCTCTCTCCAACATCCACATGGTCACTGGTTGTGCCGTGACTGGCTGCATACTAAGGAGGGTGGAGCACGAGGCAGAGCTCAGGAGAACCAGCAGCTGCTGGGAGTGGGCGGGGCTGCCAACAGGGAGGGAGGAAAGCTCCGTAGTTTTAACCCTTCCACCGCTGCAATGGACTCTGGTTCTGCTCTCCAGGAGCCCCGCCTGGACAGATCTCGCAACTGGCAAGTCACGTGGCACGTCGGAGGGGGAGGGGAGGGGTCCCCCCCCAAAAAAAAAATTAAAAAAAATTTTGGGGGGGAGGGCCAAGGCAGGGGATAGGCGGGGGCACTTTGTGGCGCCCCCCACCAAGTGGCGCCTGGGGCACCTGCCCCCCTGCCCCCCTATCATTACGCCCCTGCGCACACAAGCAGGGTGGGAGCCCTGGGCGGCCGAATTGGCCACCCACATGATTGCCGACTCCGTGATGGAACCAGCGGGGGTTGGGGAGTTCGGGGGTTGCGCAGTCCCCGGAAGCTCCAGTCTGCCCTGCACAAGTGCGCAGGGCATACTGGAGAGACCCCCAGAGCCGGGAGGCAGCTTTTCACCTCCCCTCTGGGGGTCTACTTGTGAGTAGCCATGGTGCAGAGCCATGCCGCAGCTACTCACGATCAGAAAAATTGGGTTTGCGGAGTGCTTGCTCTGCAAACCCGGTTTAAGGGGAGGGGTACTTAGGCCGGTTAACCACCAAGAGGCAACTGGGCTTGCCTGCGAGCTCGGTGGCACCCACAATAATCCGAAATCGGGCTAGGGGAGCCTAGCCCAATTTCAGCTGATCGTGGGAATAGTCTCAAGGTATCTCAAGAGGTGCAAGCCAGTTAGGGCTAGCTGGGGAGTCTGGATTAGACTGGGCATGCTTGGGATGGGTTGATCAAAGGCCCCAGCCCCCCTGAAGTGTGCTTAGTCCCTGACTGAATAGTCTTGAATTAATTAATATAGGTGATAGAGTGTGCTGGATGGGAAAGGCCACCTTCTCTAAAAAGGGAGGGCAGATCTAATTCAGCAGCACCTCTTCCTGCCTAAGATGGACAAACAGAACTGACAGAAAACAATGGACTAATTGGGGCACTGGTCCACTTTTCTGGACTGGCCTCCCATACTTGATTTGAAGTACATTCTTGATTTGGTGCATCCAACGAAATGGGTGTTCAATATGCATTCCGAAGTGGAGGGATTGCAGAAATTGCAACGTGTCTTATCTAAACTCACTGAGATAAGTAAGAACCTCAAGAGAATCTTAGTTGAATGTGATTCTATACATCATACATATGAAGTTACCCTAAAGGGGATGTGTGCTTACACCTCTTGAAATACCTTAATAGCATAATGTAGCCCGCTCTCCCTGCAGACGATCAAGAGGCAGCCCTGGCCAGCTGGATTGGCTGCCCACACAACTGCTGGCTCCATCACAGAGCCAGCGGGGGCTGAGGGGATTTGGGGTCTCGAGGCTATGGGAAGTTCCAGGATGCCCCGTGCATCTTGGAGAGAGCCCCAAGCCCGGGAGGCTGCTTGCATCCTCCCAGTCGGAAGTCTACTCATGTGTTGCCATGCACTAGCAAAAAGATGAGGTTAACGGAGTGTTTGCTTCGTTAACCTTGTCTAAGGGGAGGGGTAATTAGGCGGACTAGCCACCTTAGGAGCACCAGGTTCGCAGGTTCCCCCGATCCCTGGAAAGCGGGCTAAGCTCCCTTGGCCCGCTTTTCAGTGATCCTGAGAATAGCTTCACTGTCTCGCAGAGAAGCTTAATCCCATTACTAATTTCTTGTAAAAGGATTCCTGATAAGCTTCTGAGGAACCCCCAAATTCCCAAGAAAACTACTGTTTACACCCTCTGTTTGCAGCAGAGTTAACTTTAACAACTGTTGTAGCATTTGCAGGCAATTGTGCTTTAAATTGCCTATCCATTAAGGAAGCGGTTAATTGAAGACAGCTGCTTTCCAGCCTCTGATCTCTCTAGAAGGCAGCTTCCACTTGAACAAAGCCACAACCTCAGATAATCTTAGCATCTGACACTTTAACGAGTTCTTCTCTTTTGAAATGGAAATTCATTCATTACTATTAATATTTTGTCTGCTCCTGCTCTATACCAAAAAGCATTAAAAAAAAATTAATAAAATACAAAACATCAAAAAAAATTCAAAATTCCTCCCTTAACTCCCATTGAGGGATATGGCTTTGCGTCATGGAGCATTTAAAAATCTTAGCTTTGATTTTACTTTTTTAAAAAAAACTTGTTTTATATAACAGAACATATACCTTTTACAGAATAGGTGCCATATACCTTTCATTCCAATTGCTGTAATCTCGACCTGTTTGCTCTCCCCGAGCCTTTTACTCTTTGTTCTATGCACTGGAAGAATTCAAAATATACTGTTAGAATTAATTAAAAATTGTTGGGGAAAGTGAGCAAGGAGATCTACACTGACTCACAATGGCTCCAGGTTTTCAAGCAGGAGCCTTTTCCAGGCCTACCTGGAGATGCCAGGGACACAACTTGGGACCTTCTGCATGTAAAGCAGATGCTCTACCACGGAGCTACAGCCCTATCCCCATGTATATCTGGCTTTGCCAATGGATCAGAGATGGTAAATGTACCTCTGTTTTTGACCAAACATAGGAAGTCTGATTCATTTTGATTTTTCTGTCAACCAGCAACAAAATGTGGGCATTCTCTATTCTGCTTCTACATTAACCATTCCACAATTTGGGAGTTGTTTGTGATTTCTTTTTAATGAGACTGTGAAGCTCTTTTCATGATTGGTGAGAAGAACTTCTGGCAGGTCTGCGTGGAGAGCGGGCTTAGCTCACTTTCCCCACAGAGGAGCAGCCTCCGAGCCCCGGGCAGCCAGATCGGCCAGCCACACGACTGCCGGCTCTGTCACGGAGCCGTTGGAGGTTGCAGGGATCAGGGGCCATGCAGTCCCTGGAAATTCCAGGATGCCTTGGGAGACTTGTTTCAGCCTCCCGGCAGGGGTATCCTTATCTGTTGCTGTGCCATGGCAGCACATGAACAGAAAACCCAGGTTAGCGGAGCACTTGCTCCATTAACCTTGGTTAAGGGGAGGGTATCTTTGGTGGGCTAGCTGCCAGAGAACCACCGGGGCTCATCCGCAAGCCCGTTAATTCTCACTATGCGGAAAAACCAGGCTGGGCTCCTTTAGCCCCGTTTCCTCCCATCATGAAAATAGATTCTGTGCCTCATTAGACATGGGAGAATGAGTACGTTCAAGAAACCACAACATAGTTTTGCAGATATGACCACTATATATTTATCTCCATCTAATTTTGCAGATGACCCAGATGATCTTATGTTGAAGTAAAGTTTATTTACAGAATACATTGAACCAAAGAAGCGAATAGACTTCAGTTATGCTGCCAAATGTAATCTGCCATGGTCCAAATTCTTCTGAGGCCCCATCTCTCCCTCCCTCTCGGAGCCCTTTCTTACGATCGGAGAAAGGGCTCAAAAGGGGTGAAGGGAGGCAGCCTTCAAAAGCTTACCTCCCCCACGCCTGCTTGAAGAGCCTGGGCACAGAGATCGCCCTCCCAGTCATGCAGCTGTTTCCTCAGGCAGCGTGGAGGTTCGGGGGGCTGGAAGTGTCTCCCCACCACCTGGAACAAATAATGCCCTGTGTAAGTATGTGGGGCATTATGGGGATTCCCCCAACACCCACTGGGAGCCCCACAAACTCCCAGAAGACCAAAAAGATGAGGTTAAGAGAGCACTGGCTGTCTTAACCTCATTTTGAAAAGGAGGGCTCTGCAGGCAGATTTGTTGCCGTGGCGGCAGCAGCCACTTGCCTCCCACTGCTTCTCAGGAGCAGTGAAGAGCAGGCTTGGCTGCCTTAGCCTGCTCTTGGCTGCTCATGAGAACAGACTCTCTGTCTCATACACTCATAGAGTGTGAGATTTGCTTCCTTGGTGCAATCACATGCTACTAGGGAGTGGATATGGTGAGCAGTCCCGTGGGCAAGATGTCACTTGGTGGGGGTCACCTATCTTAACCAGCCCCTTTATCTAACAGACTGTACCTCTGCCACCAGGTAGATTCCTTTAGTTTGCTGTCTGTCTCAATGAAACATTTCTCTATACAGCAACAAGAAATATTTATATACCACTTTTCAACAAAAGTTTCCAAAGCCGTTTCCATAGACAAATAATTTTTGAGTCAGCAGTTAGTGATTTTTAGACATTTAGACACCCTTTCTAGACATTAAACTCTGTCTGCTTTTGAATTGGACTCCATTCTCCACAGGGGGCAAGGCAGACAGTTCATAGGATGAGACAGGAAGACCTTATGCCCTAGTCTCTGTACAACCCTGTGCCATCAGCTTGCCCAACACCAGGAGAACTAGGGGAACCAGAGCCAGCAACTTAACCACAACCGGAGGACGTAAGAACATAAGAACATATGAACAGCCCTGCTGGATCAGGCCCAGGGCCTATCTAGTCCAGCATCCTGTTTCACACAGTGGCCCACCAGATGCCGCTGGAAGCCACAGACAGGAGTTGAGGGCGTGCCCTCTCACCTGCCATTACTCTCCTGCAACTGGTACTCAGAGGCATCCTGCCTTTGAGGCTGGAGGTGGCCCACAGCCCTCCGACTAGTAGCCATTGATAGACCTCTCCTCCATGAAGTCATCCAAACCCCTCTTAAAGCCATCCAGGTTGTTGGCTGTCACCACATCCTGTGGCAGGGAATTCCACAAGTTGATTGTGTGTTGTGTGAAAAAGTACTTCCGTTTGTTGGTCCTAGACCTCCTGGCAATCAATTTCATGGAGTGACCCCTGGTTCTAGTGTTGTGTGAGAGGGAAAAGAATCTCTCTCTTTCCACTTTCTCCACACCATGCATGATTTTATAGACCTCTAGCATGTCTCCATACAATCGCCATTTTTCTAAACTAAAAAGCCCCAGGTGTTGTAGTCTTGCCTCATAAGAAAGGTGCTCTAGGCCCCTGATCATCTTGGTTGCCCTCTTCTGTACCTTCTCCAGTTCAACAATGTCCTTTTTAAGAGGTGGTGACCAGAATTGTACGCAGTACTCCAAGTGTGATCGCACCATAGTTTTGTACAAGGGCATTATAATATTAGCCGTTTTATTTTCAATCCCCTTTCTAATGATCCCTAGCATTTAATTTGCCTTTTTCACAGCTGCCGCACATTGAGCTGACACTTTCAATGAGCTGTCCACCACAACCCCAAGATCCCTCTCCTGGTCCGTCACCAGCAGTTCAGATCCCATCAGCTTCTACTTGAATTTGGAGTTTTTCATCCCAGTGTGCATCACTTTACACGTGCCAACACTAAAGTCATTCAAAAGCATTGTGTTTTAGTGGCATGAAAGTTCTGCCTCTGCTGTTCAATCTGAGATGGCTCATTCACACATGAATGTCACCAAGCAATAGACATGTGTGTGACGCTGCATCTAGTCACTGCATGTATCCATGGAACATTTTTTGGCAGGCAGGATATTTAAAATTCCTCTCCTTCGATTGGTCAGCCAAAGCTCACATATGGCAACTCCCTCCCTTGTTTCTATTTATATGATTCCCTGCTGTGCTCTTCGTCTAATTAAAATTTGGGTCATTCTTCAAATACCCATAAGTAAGGTGTTGGGCAAGCTGAAGTCATTTGACAGATGTATGTTGAACACAGGTTGAGGTATGTGGGGTGGGTCAAAGTTAAATAAGGAATATTCACAGAAGACTGTGTAAAGGTGAAAGATGGAAAGGGATGATTGCAATACTAAGGATTCAGAAATGTCAGAGTTTGGAAGCTGAATGAATGGTTATGTATGGACACATCCCATGGTGTGAATGACAGCACCAGCATGGTACCATCAACCTGCCCAAATCACATGGGTGAAACATATGGAGGTTCGACACATGATGAATGTGTAGAGCTTTAAGGGGTCCTATGGGGAGAGTAGGTCAAGCTGCTCTCCCCACAGATGCTACTTGGGCTAGCCCAGGGCAGCCAGATCAGCCGCCCACATGACTACCAGCTCCATCATGGAGCCAGTAGGGGTGGGGGGGGATCGGGGGCCTCCTGACCCCCAAAAGTCTCAGGATGCCCTGTGTGAGTGCATGGGGTATCCCGGGGAGACCCCCCAAGGCTGGGAGGCTTGCTGTAGTCTCCCAGTCAGAGGTCTACTCATGTATTGCCACGGTGCACAATAAACTAAATGGGGTTAGCACTAACCCCATTTAAGGCAAGTGGTATTGTATAAGGTTTGCTGCCAGGAGCCACACGGTTCCCGTGGCAGCACATGACCAGGAGGAACCGGGTTAGGCTCCCTTAGCCCAGTTCATCCTGATCATGAGAATAGCCTCATGATGTTACATGGAGCAATCATGGAGGGAAGTATACCACTCTAGGCAATGTGTAAATCTAGGTTTCTCTTTTTAAAAAATCTGAAAATTAAAATAGTTCTCTTGTGAACAATTTAGAAACTATTCCACTTGGAAGCCTTTTATGATGTCCAATTGCTTCTGTTAACTTTAAAATGCTATGACATTTTAATTGTCAATATTTTGCAAAGTGGGGGGGTGAAATTTGTACTGTATTGACTATAACAGCTGATATTACTCATGAGGAAGCACAACAGATTCTGATTAATTATATTATGTTTACTGTATACAGACTTGATGGTTGGCGCTCTGCAACTAGTATCTTCCGAGACAAAAAACCATGCTCCACCAAACATTTTTATTATTTCTATCTCCTTTAGAATAATAATTCCACAAGTTAATTAACTGCCAAAGGTTAAAAACAGGTTAATGTACCATGATTATCATAACGAGAAGACAATCATTGCTGAATAAAGAGAGACTCACTATATGGAGTTATTTGTCAGAAAGGTTTGCAGAATTTCTTCCACAGGCAGCATCCAGAACATAACTTATCACAAGGCACATAAAGGGTGGTTTCAGGGTGTTAGGTTGACATGAATTATAGAGATAAATAATTCAAAAGGCCATCTAGTCCAGGGTTGTACAGACGAATGTGAAAACAGCACAAATGGGACCAATGTTGTTCTGTTGAGTGTTCATCCTGAGCCAAGTGCAATGGCCACAAACAAGTTTTGAGAGAGCAACAATTTCTTACAGTAATTGGGCCTGCTTTGTTTCTTTTGATTGACATAGACAACTGCAGCTAGGATGATGGGAGCAGTGGGGGGGGCGGGGAGGGGGCAGGATTGACAGCATGAAGTTTCCAATCTTGAACTCCATATACAATATTCTGCTCAAAGTATCCAATAATTTGACAGGGTGCCTTGAGACACAGAAGTGCCAATCACACAATGACAGAGTGGTAAGGGTAAGGGATGTTCAGAAATATAAAAGACAGAGATGATGTGTGTTCTTTTCATTCTTTTGTAGGTGCTCCAGCATGAGGGAGGGAAGGGATAGGGTTGGAGGTTTGTGTTTTCTGCAAAGAAGTACATGGGTAGCATTCAGTGAACAGGACATTTTAGTCTGGAACAGGAGTCTTTATTCTGTAGCAAGCACTCCAGTTCTAGACTAGCAACTGTGAATGCTTTGCCATCAAGTTTCATGTCAATTTTACCTTTTCATTCCAGCATTGTTTCACGAAGTCTGGTTGGCATTTGCAGGTTTTTGCCTTGTGCAAAAATGAAAGATTTCAATTTCCATTTAGTTGTTTCTCTGAGTCTGTTTGAAGTGAGCCCTGAGCCATTTTTGGAAGGGTGGTATATAAATCAAATAAATACATACCTAAGTTTGAATACGGAGTTTTCTCCTGATCTGATCCTACCTCACCCAGTCCTCTTCAAACCATCTTAGTCTTCTGAGTTTGTGAGATTGTGTTTTAGGGGGGAATTGGGTGGACTTGCCCTGGCTTTAGCTATTTGACTTTAGCTGCAACATCAAAATCAAGTTTCCACTCCATCTTCAGATGAACATCTGTACAGATATTTTAAGAGATGTGGTTAGGGGTAATGGGATCGAGGCAGTTACTGATCACCAGCACCAAGCTAGAGTGGGCCTAAATTTGGCGATATGGATAATGGGAGAATAGCACACACCTCCACATATCAACTGGTACCCACACACTGCAGGTTGGGTTGCAGAATCATGTATGGACATTGATGAGCTTGCAGATCCTTGTTGTAAGTAAATAAAGTTGTGGCCTTTCTTCAGCCCATCAAAGTGTCTCGACTTTTTATTCCTGGGCCAAGGCCAGACATTAAACTGAGAATAAAGGCATGCTTTTAAGAAAACCACAACCACGCCGTCACATGTCAGCTTTCAGTTAAATCATGATCTGTTATTCTAATTTATATCTATATTTTTCTCTGCTTAATTGCCTGATGAAGTATGCCATTGCCTGTGGTCTCTGAACTAGAACACCAATATCTGATGGCAGCTGAGCAATATCGGTCTATCACTTAATTTGCTTTGGTTTTTTTCTTCTCCCTGGCCTAGTTCAGTCAGCTGCTTTGAAGACCTTTTACATAAATGGCATTAATGCTCTTTCACACTGAATCATACCAGATTGCACAGACATCCATCAGCTTGCTTTTCCTCACTCCCACAGAGAACTTGCTCAAACTACCCTAGAATATTTTCCACTTCCTCATTATAAACATTTCAGCAAGAAAGCAAGAACAAAATTCCTTTAGGAGGAGACAGTTTAATACTGAAAGTTCAGAAGACAGCTGATAGAAGTGGTTTGAGCATGAGTGTACACACTTGATAGCTCAAAGCTAATGACTCACAACATTGCTTTTAGCAGCAAGAGGGGATCTGCTGCCTACTTCTTATGCCACTTGGTAATGTTGGAAGTGTGTTATCAAGAGCCTGCATTGCAGCTACTTCCCATGCCAGCATAGCAGCAATTCCTGATTTGCCTTTGACTTCTTCCATTAGGGCAGTGGCTTCCACACTGATGTGGAGAAACCATTTGACAACATTCTCTGAAAAATTTATCTTTGGGAACAACCCTGAAATCCAGAGAGAATTTCAGTTTTTTTTCTTAGGAGGAACCTTACAAATCTTCCTAATGAGGTGTTGGGCATATGAGAGCAATTCCTTAAGCCTGTATAAGGAAAATGATCAGCATGAGACATTCATGTGACTAGATCAAGAAAATGGAGGCTCAGCAGGCAAAAAAAGGGTGCTGTAGCAAGTAGTTCAAAAGCTTGTGGCAAACGGAGCAAGGTGAGCTAACCAGTTCTTAGTAAAGTTAATGATGATCCTCAGCAAACCAACTAACAACACAAAGAAATCCTCAGAATGACCTGTATCTGCAGTGCCCAAAGATTTTGGCTGACATTAGTAGAGTGTAACTGTAACAAAGAAATAATAATTATAGCCACTCTTCTCATGTGTTTTATTGTCCAGAAAGCAAATTTATGTCAATAATAGCTTTATACCATTATGTGCACATTGTTTAAAAGTGTCATAGGATATTTCCTTGCTAATGTTTGTATATGGCAGACACATTTTGTGAAACTAATATTTTGCACAGTTCCCCACATCCTCAAGTGTATACTCAAGACAGTGGGCCAGTTCAGATGATACTTTCAACACATGATTAGATTCCTCTACCTATGAATAAATGATTATTCAAATGGAAAACCATACATTCTCTACCCTGGATTTCATTCATTCATTCATTCATTCAGTTTCTATACTGCCCTTCCAAAAATGGCTCAGGGCATTTTACATGGAGAAATAACAAAATAAATAAGATGGAACCCTGTCCACAAAGGGTTCACAATCTAAAAGAAACATAAGACACACACCAGCAACAGTCACTGGAGGTACTGTGCAGGGGGTGGATAGGGCCAGTTATTCTCCCCCTGCTAAATAAAGAGAATCACCACATTGCCTCTTTACCAAGTTAGCAGGGGTTATTTAAACAGTAGGAGGTGGGTCTCTTAAGCAGCCTGCCACTTAACCGAGGTTTTGGCTTCGCTATCATGTGTCTGCCGCAGCTGCTTGCAACATGGCGGACACACTTGGGGAGGGGAGAGGGGGGAAGGAGGATCCCAGGAATGCACTGCACACTCATGTGATGCATTACTGGGGCTCCGGGGAGCAGGGCCCAGACACGGAAAGGCCCGAGCAAAGCCACCACTCGTCTGGGTGGGCAATCTGCCAATCATCTGCCGGGAGGTAAGCACTTTTGGGAGGTAAGCACTTCCTCCACACAAAACAGGATAGCTCTTCTCACTTGATCATGGGAAGAGCTTCTCCGTCATTTTATGGACTTGTATCTATGGGATGATGTTGCATTTGAAACAGGAAATACAACAAAGGAAGCCTGAGAACTAAAGGGAGAGGGGAGTGATAGGCCTGCATCTATAAAAGGAAGGTACTGTAGAATTCTAAACATGTGATTGGAAGAATTTGCTTTACCCACATTGGTCTGTTCATCTGAATCTGCTTTCCAAGTGGGTATAAACAACCACAGATATACTAAACGTGCATTTAAAAGTATAATCTGAACTGTGCTAAACTTTAAGGTAGCATCAGTTCCCTCCAAAGACAACACCATGAAAGCTCCAAACTTCGTTCTCCTTTGGGGGGGGGGCTACATTACAGCATTCACTGTTTCTCTCCACCCCCAAAGAAAGTCTCTGTCGTAAATCTGTCAGGCTAGCCAGACGAAGTGTAACAGAGACAGAAGCAGAACAGCAAAATCTAACAGGAATAAATTCTCCAAACCAGGTCCAGTCCGAGTCAATCCAATAAATCGAACAGAGTCCAAAGCGAAATCCACAGGCAAGGTCAACACAGTCCAGGGTCCAAACACTTTCAAGGTAATACACGAACACAGCTTATTAGCTCACAGGAAACTGTTGTTGCTATCAGCAGGGTAGCTATGTTCCAGGCGTCTTAAATAGGCTGACCCCCGGTGCTGTTAATTAAGAGTTGCTGAGTCAGCAGCTTTGCCTGTTGTTCTGCACATGCATAACTCTTGCTGTCTCTTGGATCGGCGCCTCTCCACAGCTGAGACCAGTCACACCTCCTCCAGAAGAGCTGACTCACCCAGTTCTAACTCATCTTCGATTCCCTGTGCATCTGACTGACTCTCCTTTGCAACTTCTGGTCCTTGCCCACCCTTCTCTGCTGTCAGCTCTGTCTATGTCTCCAACTCCTCCTTGGAGTCTTCCAGCATGCCCATGACAGTCTCACCAACCATCCATGTTCATTACCAAATATATTTAAGGCATGCAAAGCCATTGAGTAGGCCTCTTCAACTTACATTGGAAACCAGTGTCCATGTACAAGCAATCAAGTTATTTTTAAAAATACAGTAAGCCCCTTGCTTGGCAGAACAAAACAGCATTTCCATTACCTTATTAATCTGACATTGTATTGTGTTATTTTATAGATTTTTGTACCTGATGAACAGTTCTGATTATGTATAGGGTAGTTTTTACTTGGATAAGAAACAATGGCTGAATTCAGATGTAACATGAAACCAGAGGTACCTTCACCTCCAATTTCCTTTCCCGCACGTCCAAATTCAGCAAACTGGAATTGAAGGGGGAAAGGGACCTGCTGTTTTACTTCCCAAACTCCAGTCTGAATCTTTGGTTCAGTGTGGAGTTTGGGCACTGTCAACTCCAGTGCTGCAGTACTAGCATTACAACTGAATGTTGGCACCACAGTTTGGGCCCCAAGTGGAGTTGAGAAAGGAAGCTCCTCCCTCACTCTGGACCGATTGGCTGTGCAGGTTATCCTTTGGCCAGAAGGAAGGTGACACAGCTAGCTCCCTTGCCTCTTTTCAGTCTCACAGAGAGGTGGGAAGAGCAGTGGGAGGGGTACACAGAACTGTGGGTCCATTGGCCCGTGGTTCCGCGTTATGTCTGAAGGTAGTCAATAATCCCTTTAAAGGAGGAGAGCTGTTCTTGTGGTAGCAAGCATGAAAAGACCCCGAGTAGGGTCTGCCTTGGTTAGCAGTTGGATGTTAGCACTGTACAATCTTCCTCCTAGGGAATGAGACAATAGTCCAGTGAAAGCCATAGTGAAAGAGCATCTGCATGCTTGCATGCATAAGGTCCCAGGTTTACTCCCTGGCATCTCCAGGTAGGTCTGAGGGAGACTTATGCAAGAAACCTTGGAGAAGTCACTGTTAATCAGTGTATGCAACACTGAGCTAGATGGACCAATCTGATTTGACATAAGGAAACTTCCTATGTGGCTTTTCTGGTTTTTTATTGAGCAGCCAGGAATACAGTTCTGGCACAGGGGATACAGCCCAACAGGTGCTACCCTTAGGCACAGAGGCTGAGGTTGAGTACAGATATCCATTCATCAAGGGGTAACCTCCTTTGTAACTACTTGGTAGCTGTAGCATTCTTCCAAGTGATTTCCTCATATATCTGCACCCAGTCAGAAATCAGGTGAGTAGAGAAGTTGTGCTCTCACCACCTCTCTGTAGCAGACTTATTTTTACCAATTTACTAGTGTCACAATTGGACAGCTGACCAAGGGAGCACCTGTACCATGTATCAGCTGCTACTTGGTAAAAGATGTCCATACACCCCGTGTCAATCTCTCCAGTGAGACACTTGGAGCCTTCAGTCTGAACTAGAGGAGTACCATGTATCCAGGCCAGATGTGGTGCTATTGTTAACCTGGTGGTTTTCACAGCTCCTTTTGATGCAACATAAGGTACCTCATACCAGGAGAAAACTGAAACCTCTGTCAGATAGCAAGGGTTTCTTATGTGTGTTGATCTGTCCCTCTAATGGCACAGTCTCTTTAAACTGCATCAGTAGGTACAGGCACAGTATCATAGGACTACATTGCATATATTCTAATCAAATTAAGACCTCCTACAACACAGTACAGTTGTTTCTCTCTGTGTGATCCTATGCTACTGGCGAGTGTGTATGAATTACAGGCCAATCACACGGGACTTTCCAAACCAGTTGATACTTTGCAAGGTGGAAAGATGCCAATTGGATATGAAAAACCCATTCCATTGGTTCTTTATTCTGTTCCAAACCAAGCCAGGATCTCTGCTGAGGCAGGGATCCAGAAGGCACAAATATCTTCGAGAGTCCCAATGGCAAAGGGGTAAGGACTACAGATAGACTGAGCCTTGGAGCAGGACTGCAAGAAAGCTTCTTACAATAGAAGAGGGATGTTACTCCTGAGAGTGCCTTTTTATGGCTGATACCTAGGTAAAGTGGATTAGTCCCACTTCCTCCCTGCAGAAGGCTCTGCTATTTAAAGGGGCCTTGCCCAGTTTTCTAAGCTGTAGCTCTGGTGATTCTGGGGGACTCTCTACTTGGGCTGGCAGGTCCTCAAGGGACTCTTCTGAGAATAAAAACAGAACTACGTTTTTTAGGGATGGAGGCTAGAGAGCTGAGTCAGATAGAAGTGACAAGGGATGATGTTCTAAACTGTCTGGAAAAACTGAAAGCTAACAAATCACCAGGGCCAGATGGCATCCATCCAAGAGTCCTCAAAGAACTCAAATGTGAAATTGCCGACCTCCTTGCTAAAATATTTAACTTATCCCTGAAATCGGGCTCTGTACCAGAGGACTGGAGAATAGCAAATGTAACACCAATTTTCAAGAAGGGATCCGGGGCGATCCGGGAAATTACAGGCCGGTTAGCCTAACGTCCGTTCCAGGTAAATTGATGGAAAGCATCCTCAAGGATAAAATTGTAAAGCACCTAGAAGAACAGGCCCTGCTGGGAGTGAGCCAGCATGGCTTCTGCAAAGGTAAATCTTGCCTCACCAACCTTTTAGACTTCTTTGAGAGTGTCAACAAGTGTGTGGATCAAGGTGATCCAGTTGACATAGTCTACCTGGACTTCCAAAAAGCTTTTGACAAAGTTCCTCATCAAAGACTCCTGAGGAAACTTAGCGGTCATGGGATAAGGGGACAAGTACATGTGTGGATTGCTAACTGGTTGAAAGACAGGAAACAGAGGGTAAATGGAGAGTTTTCACAATGGAGGGAAGTAAGAAGTGGGGTCCCCCAGGGATCTGTACTGGGACCGGTGCCTTTTAATTTATTCATAAATGATCTAGAAGCAGGAGTAAGCAGCGATGTGGCCAAATTTGCAGAAGATACCAAACTCTTCTGGGTAGTGAAATCCAAAACAGATTGTGAGCAGCTCCAAAAGGATCTCTCCAAACTGGGGGAGTGGGCGACAAAATGGCAAATGCGGTTCAATGTTAGCAAGTGTAAAGTGATGCACATTGGAATGAAAAACCCCAACTTCAAGTATATGCTGATGGGATCTGAGCTGTCGGTGATGGACCAGGAGAGGGATCTTCGGGTCGTGGTGGACAGCTCATTGAAAGTGTCGACTCAATGTGCGGCAGCTGTGAAAAAGACAAATTAAATTCTAGGGATCATTAGAAAGGGGATTGAAAATAAAACGGCTAATATTATAATGCCCTTATACAAAACTATGGTGCGACTACACTTGGAGTACAACATACAATTCTGGTCACCACCTCTTAAAAAAGACATTGTTGAACTGGAGAAGGTACAGAAGAGGGCAACCAAGATGATCAGGGGCCTAGAGCACCTTTCTTATGAGGCAAGACTACAACACCTGGGGCTTTTTAGTTTAGAAAAAAGGCAATTGTAGGGATACATGCTAGAGGTCTATAAAATCATGCATGGTGTGGAGAAAGTGGAGAGAGAGAGATTCTTTTCCCTCTCACACAACACTAGAACCAGGGATCACTCCATGAAATTGATTGCCAGGAGGTCTAGGACCAACAAACTGAAGTACTTTTTCACACAACACACAATCAACTTGTGGAATTCCCTGCCACAGGATGTGATGACAGCCAACAACCTGGATGGCTTTAAGAGGGATTTGTATGACTTCATGGAGGAGAGGTCTATCAATGGCTACTAGTCGGAGTGCTGTGGGCCACCTCCAGCCTCAAAGGCAGGATGCCTCTGAGTACCAGTTGCAGGGGAGTAATGGCAGGTGAGAGGGCATGCCCTCAACTCCTGTCTGTGGCTTCCAGCGGCATCTGGTGGGCCAACTATGTGAAACAGGATGCTGGACTAGATAGGCCTTGGGCCTGATCCAGCAGGGCTGTTCTTATGTTCTTATGTAGTGCACACATTAAAATCTCAGCAATCAAGTATGGAATAGCCAAGTTGTGTGCATTAATGTGGGAACTGGTTCAGTGTGTGTTCACTGGACATCTCAACGAACTTTATGGAAATCCTCTTCTTAAACTGTGCCAGACTTACCCTTCCTTTCACATCCATCTCATAACTCTTTTGACACATCCATGAACTTGTTGTATTGGCCAATGGCTTTTGTTCTTGCTACGTGCCTACTTTGGGGCATATCAGCACTTATCTGACTGGGGTGGATCAGATACCACACTGCTGAGTAGCAGTGTGGATGCATTCTTACAGTCCAATTTCCAAAATCCTTTGAAAATTGACAGACTTTTTACAGCAATACGATTGAGATATCTGGATCTTCCAGTCTTTGAAACATGTTCTTAAATTACTCACTACATTTGTACCCTTCATAATAACTAGAGTTGCTGCAAATATTTATCATTTTCTTTTTGGGAATTAAACATAGCATGCTTGCAGCTATACTTGAGCACCAAATATAGTAAGTTGTGATGGATCTGCTAAAAAAACCCACAGTACCCTGTTTGTGAAAGAAGTTGATTGTCACACTATAACACCTAGTCCATTGTACAGTGGCCATCACTTGGTGAAACAGTTAGCTATCCAATACTTGGATGGGACTTTATAATAAAGATTAAGTAGTCTGTCATCACTTGGAATGAGAACCAATTTGACATTAGCTAGTCAGTCAGCAAGTTGATAAGCACTTTACATGGGAAACCGTGAAGTCACCTCTCTGCATGAGGAATAGTCTTTTAATATTGTTTACAAGAATATACACTTGCGTACTTTTGTAGAATTAACATATTTATGTGCCTTTAAATGAATGGGGAACAATGCACACATCAACTAGGATTGACAGCTGTTATGTCTGCCTCCACAGCCTCCCAGAATGCCTCCACAATACCATCTGTGGAGGAACGAGGCCTAGACCTCTTGGGTTTCTGTAAATAAGCCCCTGTATTGTCTAATGTATTAATAGTCCCAAACATGTTCTCGTAAATAAGCCCTGATAAATGAATTGTGTTATATTATATTCCTAAAAACCTCTGTATTGTTGTAAATAGGATTTCCGTGCTTGCAAATCCCTATGCATGAAGAAGGTGCAGGGTCAAAAGTTCATTCTTGTTTCATTTTTGGTTTAGCATTCTGACAGTTGATTTTTGGAGGGGAAAGAGATTTCAAGAAATGGAGAGAATTTGTGTTTGTTCTAATTGGATAGCTTAAAAAATGTTGGGCCAGAGAAACTGTATATATTGGGAGTGTTTTAGGAGGGAGGTCAGGGAAGGAAGTCAACAGAGTCCTGAGAGAGATAGGTCTGGAAGATGGAGAGGGCAGAGAGTCTTGGAAGCCAGAGAAGTCAAGTCTGCTGGAGAGAGTCAGAGCTGAAGGCTGAAGAAGACAGAGAGTCCTGGAAGTCAGTCTGCTGGAGGGAGCAGAGGCGTAACTATAGGGGGGGCAGGGGGGCACGTGCCCCGGGCGCCATCTTTTCTGGTCACGTGGGGGGGCGCCGCCATGACAAAAAAATTTTTTTTGTTAATACAAATGTTTCCTGCTCAGTGCAGCAGCGCTGCAGCAGTCAAGGGAGCGCATCAGTGCCCCCTCCCCCACGAGCGGTCCCTTCCGCAGCGCTCACGCCCCCCCCATTGCTTTGCTGGTGCCTGGCGGCCAGTCAGTCGCCTGGCTTGGCGGCGGCGGCGGGCGCTTGTGAGGAAAAACCTAAGTATAATGTAGTAAGTTTGGGGGGGCGGGGGGGCACCATTTCAGTGCTTGCCCCGGGCGCCGTTTTCCCTAGTTACGCCTCTGGGAGGGAGAAACCCAGCTGAAATCACTAAGAAGAAAAGAGGAACCACGCTGGATTGAGCCCCAGACATCTGTTGTAATCAGAACCACCCAGCAAGCCAGAAGCTTACAAGAAAGAACAGAAGAATCTGAGTAAGGACCAGTATAGAGCCAGATAGTTATTATGTTTTCCCAACTTTTTATTTTCCCTTACCTGCTCTGTAAGTAACTGTTTTGAGTTTGCTTTTTTTTTTCCTGTTAAAAAAAATGTTTTGATTGAAGCCTGTTGATAGTCTCCACTCTACGCTTATAAGCCTTTCCAGACTACTGAGGGGTTTTTTTAAAGGGCTGTTGTAGTGGAACCAGCCATACCAAAAGTCCACTTGGTGGCAGAGGTAAAAAGATTAGGAGGAATAGAGGGCTGATCCTCCACACCATCTCTTCTTGTTTACTTCAAATCCCTCCTCAAAACAAACCCTTTTCACATGAAGCCTTTGGCCCAACTCCCTAGTCCCCTTACTCTGTTGTAGTTAAACCTAAGTCAGTAGGGACTGGTTCAGATGAAACTTCTCCAACCATACGAAACACACATGATAGGAATGTTTGCACACTGTGAGCACACATGTCATTCCCCCACTCCTAGCATTCTGCACCAACTGTCCCTAATCACATAAATAAAATAATCCCAGTGTAAATGAAATAATCACACCTTCTTTCCCAGTTTATTTATTTGTATATTTATCTATTGTTAAATTTTCATACTGCCTTTCATTAAAACAATCTCAAGGCAGTTTACAAAATATTTAAAACAATATAAGTCTATAAAAGTTACACTGTAAAAATATTAAATTGGAATATAAAAATACAAATCTAATTGATTTTTTTTTTAAAAAAAATATACAACAGGACCATAAAATACAGAGCAGCAGCAACAAAAACTACACTCATATAAAAGCCTGGGTAAGAAGCCAAGACTTCACACACTTTCTATAAACTGTGATGGAAACTGCGGAGCAGATGCCCACCGCGAGAGCATTCCAAAGTCTGGTGGCAATAACTGAGAAGGCTTGAACCACATGCACAACAACCAAGCCTTCCTTATTGTCGACATGTGGAGCAGAGCCCCCTCCGATGACCTTGTCAGGTGGGCAGCAACCCTTGGGAGCAGGTGGTCCCTCAGGTATCCAGGGCTCAAACCATTAAGGGCTTTAAAAGGTCCCAAACTGCACCTTGATTTGTAACCGGAAACAAATTGGCAACCAATGCAGCTCTTTCAAAATTGGTATAATATGATCCCAGTGAGCAACTACGGATAAAATCCTAGCTGCTGCATTTTGCATTAGCTGCAGTTTATTCTTCAAGGGCAGCCCTAATTAAAGCATATTACAGTAACCCAGCCATGACATGACTAAGTTGTGGGTGACAGTGGCAGATCTGTCTTTTCGAGAAATGGATGCAGCTGGCACACTAGCTGAAGCTGTCCAAAGGCACCCCTGGCCACTGCCTCCACCTGAGCTTCCAAACGCAGAGCTGAGTCCAGCAAAAACCCCAAACTGCTTTTTCATGTGGAATGCAAACCCATTCAGAACCATTTAAATCCCCTCATCCTGATTGGCTGTCCTAATGACAAATAGCACCTATGACTTGCCCAGGTTCAATCTCAGTTTATTAGTCCACATCCAACTCATCATTGCCTCCAGCCCCTGCTTTAGGACATCCACTGCCTCCCTATGATTAGATGATAAAGAGAGATAGAGCTGAGTGTCATCTGCATATTGTTGACAATTTACTCCAAGTCCCTGGATGACCTCTCCCAGGAGTTTTATGTAGATGTTAAAGAGCATGGGGGACAAAACAGAACCCTGCAGGACCTCACAGGCCAATGGCCAAGGAGCAGAGCAGTAGTCCCCTAGCACCACCTTCTGGACCCTCCCCCTGAGAAAGAATTGAAGCTACTACAAATATTTCCAATCCCTATACTCGAGAGTACCTCCAATCCCTATACTCAAAAGGCAGCCCAGAATGATACCATGGCTGATGGTAACAAATGCCTCTGAAAGGTTCAGCAGAACCAACAGGAACACACTCCCTCTGTCAAGCTCCCAGCATTGGTCATCCTTTAGAGTGACTAAGGCAGATTCAGTCCCATATCAAGCACAGAAGCCAGATTTACAAGGGTCTAGATAATCCATATCATCCAAGACACTCTGCAGCTGGGACACCACCACAAGCTCCTATCACCTTGCCCCAATGGGGAAGGTTAGAAATAGGTCTATAGATGTCCAGGTTGGAGGGATCAAGGGAGGACTTTTTAAATAATGGTCTTACCATAGCTTCCTGGAGGCATGATGGTATCTTGCCCTCCATTAATGAAGCATTGATTATAGCCTCCAACTAGTTGCCTGTACCCTGGTATATTTTATTAGCCATGAATGGAAAGGTTCAAGAGCACATGATATTACCCACACAATGCCCAGGATCTTGTCCACATTCTCAGGCTGCATTAACTGAAAATAATCCAACACAATAGGACCAGATAGTACCTAAGGCACAGCTTCCAGAATTGCCCAAACCCTAGAGTCCAAATCAGCACAGATCTGAATTAATCTAACTGCAAAGTAATGTGCAAACTGATCACAATAGGCTGTGGAAGGTTCCTCCCCCATTACCTGGGGGATGTGTGGAGCAATACCTTTGCTATACGGAACAACTCTGCTGGTCTGCACTGAGCAGATGCAATGGAGGCAGAGAAAAGGTGTTTCTCCACACACACACACACACACACACACACACACACACACACACACACACAGCCACAGAGTAGTCCCTAAAATTGGTTCTAGCCCATGTTCAGTCAGATGCATCATAACTCTTCCTACACCATCATTCCAACCAGTGGAGGATTAAGGCATAGGCGGAGGAGGTGTCTGCCTACAGCAGCAAAATTTGAGAAGTGGCAACTTTTGCCACTCCTCAGATTTTGTCATGCCTCTCTGGGGGCTGCAGTAGCTGCTGGGAGGGGGGGTGAAAGGGGAAATCCCCCCTTTTTGTCTATAAAAATCACTGCTGCCATGGCGGGATGGGGCACGGTGTTGGTGGCTGCCTGCAGGGAGGGTGAAGGGGGCGAGGAGGGAAGAGTACCCCCCCTTTTAACCTTTTTAAGTGCCGCAAGGGAGCATCACCTGGCTCGCTCAGTACTCAGCTTCGGAGATCCTGAGCAAAATCTTCCCCTTCATTTCAGGCTCTGTTTGCTGCCTGATCATTGTTTATTTTGCTTTCTCTCACTCCAATGAGGGAGAAAAGGGTAAATAAATGGTGATCTGGCAGCAAATGGCTGCCTGAAATGAAGGGGAAGAGCTCGGGCTCTCCAGAGCCTGGGCCATGCCCCCTTTGCATGTGATGTCACAGACAGAGGGGCGTGGCCTGGGCTCCAGAGAGCCTGAGCGAGCTCTTCTCCCTCATTTCAGGCAGACTTTTGCTGCCTGAAAAGAGGGAGAAGAGCTTGCTCTCCAGAGCTGTGCAGTGAGCGAGCCAGATGACGCCCCCTTTGCAAGGGATAGATGTTACTACAAGGGGGGCTTCAGATTAGACACTGAAGTCCCCAAGACAATAAGTTTGGGGGAACCAAAAGCCACCTCCTAGACCACCCCTGCCAGCTCAGGTAGGGTGCAGTGGGGTGGTCAGTACACCAACAGAATCCCAAGCCTATCTTGGAGGCCTACCCTCAAGGACAAATACTCAAAATTATGAAATTGCCTAACCAGGCACCTGGAAAGGGGAAACATCTCATGATGGATCACTGCAACTGCCCCATCCCTGACCCTCAAGGTTGGGCTACTGCAGGATCAGAAAACCTGGTGGACAGAGCTTAGAGAGGTCAATCCCACCATCTCATTCAACCAGGTCTCCATCACACATGCTCATCAAATCATGGATGGGAGATGTTTTACCATATACTAACCTGGCATTCAACAGCAGCACTTTAATCCTGTTTCCAGAGCTCCCTGGGGTTGCAGGGCTAAGAAAAGAGCTGGGAACAGGCTGCAATTGTCTGGACTGTTTCTCCCTGTAACAGCTTGTCCAGCTCCCACTGCCATTTTCCCCTCTACCCACTACCAATGAAGTCACCTCCCCCAGACCATCACCCCTCATCTGCTCTCCCAGACACATCTCCCCAGCCCAGCCACCCCCAGCTCCAACAGCTCCATGACCTTCTCAGTCATGCAGAACAGCTCTATGTTGCTAACTCCTTGTTGAAAACAAGGGATGTTCCATTTGTTTTTTCTCTGGTCCAGAAATAAAGGCCCCATTCTGTTCACCTCAAGACTGAGAGCCCTTGTGCTCCGACACTTCAGTTCATGCCAAGAGGCTTGTGCCCCCAGTGCAGCCTGTTCTGATACAGCAGTCAACCACCTGGAAGGGGTGGAGCAGAGGGAAAAAGTCAGGGCCCCACCCAAGACAACTCTCTTCCAGTTGATTCCTTGATCCATTTCCCTCTTCTTCCTCTGTTATTTCCCTTGTGGTAGTTTTACATTGTGAGCCCCTTGGGGCATAGACATGTCATTTGATGAAAAACAGGAATCATAACAAAGAAGGAAATCCTGCAATCACACAACTTGCATATTTGCTTTTGTGGATAAAAACCCTAAATATGCATTTGTCACTTTTTGCCCGTGTGGAAATAGCTGTGAAAATAATATAGAAGGTTTTGCACATCTATAATTATAACATGAGTGCAAATGCAGCAGTCATATTGATTTTTTGAAGGAATGCCTATAACATTCTTATTCATTCAGCTAGAGAGAAAAATCCTCTGCTTTGAATAAATGGTTTAACATTTACATTCTGGCCACATCTTCAGAAACACCAGGTATCCCTTTTTCTTCTTTTTCTTTTTAACAGACTACTAAGAAAGCCAAGGATTATGTTCTTAACCAAAAGTTTTGCAAGTTTACAGCATTCAATTGTTGAATGTTACAACAATTTTTACTACAAATTGAGTAAGTAAGCTTGAAAAACACTTTGATTGCTAGTAAAATTATGAAAGCACAGTGTCACAGATCTACCGGGAACAGATAATGCCAATTCAAAGTGCTTTTACCAAACCAATTCATTGTCTGGCTTGCTGCTGAGAACAGAGTTTGCTGAACATGGGCTTTTTCTTGCTTTATACTTTTGATAATGATCACTCAATTTGAGCAAATAATAAATCATTCTTTTGGGCAAAGTTTGTGAAAAGTAAATCTAGGCCTCAAACCAAACACAGATTTGACTGGAAGGGGAAACATACACCCTTTAACAAACCATTGTTTTATAACATCTGTTCAAATTCATTGCAGTGTTACTCAGGCCAGTGTTCTAAAAAGCACACATTTTAAAAATTTTACATTCATAGCTGTAGTCCTGGGCAACTCTATGGCCAAATTTGGACGTAATAGGGAACTGGAAGTCCCTTCACCTCTGGTTTCCGAAGCTGTACATCCGAATGTGGGGAATCACAGTTTTGACAAAAAAATGGCCCTGCTATTTCCTTCCCCAAACTGTGGAATGGATCCTTGGTTTTACCCTGTTTCGCTGCCTCCAACCGCAGTTACATGGTACCAGCATTACATCCGAACACTGGCCCCATAGTTCCACCCCTCTGAAACTGGAGGAAGCTACTCCCTTGCCCCAGCTCCTATTGGCTGTGCAGGCTGTCCTCCATGAACGAAGGAAGCCCACATAGCCAGTTCCCCCTCCTCTCTGCAGTCAGCGAGACTACAGAGTGGTAACTTTCCATTTTGTCCTAATGCGGACAGGAAAGCAGGAGAAGGGTGTGGAAGCCCGGGTCCATTGGACCCAGGGTTCCACATTATGTCCGAAGGTGGCCTATTGATTAACTGGTGGTTCCGGATACTGCATCCCCCTTTTCACTCAAAGATGCATCCAGCCAGTTCAATGATCCAAAGCATTGGATGAGCTCCCCCCCCCCACTGCATCCTTTATGCCAGGTTACCAACCTTGGGTCCCCAGTTATTCTTGGACTATAAATCCCACCATCTCCAGCCATAACAGCCAAAGGCATCTTGGGACCCAAGGCTGGTAATTTCTTCTTTATGCCACATACATCTTACATTTCAACCAAGTTCTCCCAGAGCATAGTACATCTGTATTCCATAGCCATCCTTTTGTAAGCCACCAGTCAGAGCTGGCAATCTAGAGGGTAGCTAGAGAGACAAACAGGCAGAAAGGGGCAGTTTGAAAGCTCAGATTGTAGAACCAGACCAGAGTCAGCAGCTATATAGGAGCAGATGGAATCCCAGGGGACTCTAATATCACCAGAATCCTGCTGAGAAGCCACAATACTACCTTGTGATAGCACTGAAGTGTAGTATGTAACAAGTGAGCAACTCCTTCCTATTTTCTTCCATGAAGTGATCAGTAAAGGTTTTGAAAATAATATCCACACAGTGAGGGAGGGGGAAACTGATTCTTAAGATTATTTTATCTGTGTTTCCATGGTTAATACCTGATTTGTGACCATTCATTGTTCCAAAGAGGCTGACCTAATAGTCTTATGTCATGGGTTATCCACCTCATGTCCCCAAATGTTGTTGAACTACAATGCCATCAACCCCAGCCACAATTACTCTTAGCCATTGTGCTGGGAATGATAGGAGCTGCAATCCAACAACTTTGTGGGACCCAAAGTTGGGAACTTCTGTCCTATGCAAACTATTGAAAGGAATTATTGGTAGGACTGTTAGTGGATGTGCAGGTAAAATGGGTTTGAAAGTACAGCTGATGTTTGGCTTCGTAACGGTGATATATGAGTAGATATGAAGACACTGTTGACCCCAGAGTTTGTTGCAGTCTTGGCAGTATCGCCTACAGTATCATCAGTCATGGTAGTATCATCACATACATGTACACATGCATAAGGACTAAAGTCCACAGCAGGTCTGAGCTGGTGGCCAGCGATATGGAAGTTGGGAGTTCAAGCTGTGCACTACCCCCAGCACTGGTTAAAAGAGAGAAGTGCAGGGAGCCTAGTCACATCAGTCAAAGGAGATGCTCTGATAGCCAACATGGGTCAAGTGATAGTCCCTCACCCTATAAATGCTTCTGGATCAGGTTTGCTCACTAGCATGAGTAATCAAGATACTTGCTTCTGCCTCCATCCTTTGCCTAATTTTTCACTGTCTTTGCATCATCATGCCCTTGACTGCACAAGTACTGGTATTTTACAGTTTGCTCACTTTTTGACAACTAACAAGCAGGAAACAGTTGCATGTTACAACCTGCCTATGAATCACCAAACATTAAGGCTGAACTCACTGAGGTCATTCACACAATCAAAAACTGTGTTCTACCCAGGTTTGGGAGCTGTGTATGCTTCCAATTTTTGGTTGTGTGGATGCAAGGTAGGAGGGAAACCTGGGTAGAAGTGATTATGTGGAAGCAAGGTAGGAGGAAAACCTAAGAGGAAAACCTAGCTTTTCCTCCTACCCCGCTTCCACACAATCACTTCTATCCAGGTTCTCCTTCTACCTTGCATCCACACAACCAAAAATTGGAAGCATACACAGCTCCCAAACCTGGGTAGAACACAGTTTTTAATTGTGTGAATGACCTCATAATTTTGTGAACTTTTTCATTAGCACTTAAAGCTTTCATGTGCGCACACACACACACACACACACACACACATATATATTTTGGCAGTATTTCTGCAGCAGGGGACAAAAGTGTTCACCAATACAGTTAGCATTGTTCTCACTCTTAACAGATTATACTTATCCGCAGTAACATCACAATATTCACTATGTGATTCCTGATTGGCTAGGGTCATCCATGTGACCACTTCAGGAAGCATTGAATAGGGCAATTTGCCCTCTTAATATCTGTATATAGCCACATCTGATTGGCTACATAACCCAATAACTTCATGTTCACAATGTGATCTCTAACTGGCTGGGAGCACTCTAGGAAAGTGAAATTCAGACCAGGTGAAAACTGGTACAGAAAAGCAACAGTCAGAAAAAGTATTAGTAATGAATGGATTTGAAAAAAAGATGAACATTAAGACACTTAGAGAGGGTTGGGGAAAATATTCCTCTCCAACTTCACAAGTACTACTTGAATACAAAAACTGAAATGTGCAAACAAACATTCAGTGCAGCTCTCCATAAAATCTGTGGACAGTATAAGAATAAAAAATGTCCTTTGTAATGAAATGGAGCTATCAAGTAGAATAATGAAGTCTAACTACAGCAAATTGCATGGAAATCATCAGTGAGAAGAATGAAAAAGAGAAGATGGAAAGGTCACAGGGATGTCATTCTTCTTGGACAGTAGAATTGCTTTGTGGAACCAGGGGAAAATTACAGAAAGAATAGAATATGATACTGTAAATGTAGGTGTGGAAAATTCTCCTATAGTAGGAAGCAGATTTATCAGGATTAGTGCAGTACATATGTAAGGGGGGGAGGATGTGCGCTGTATTTGGAATATCAGCATCAATTCTAAAGAAAAATAGGAACATGAAATTAGAATTAATATTGACACTTGATTTCATGCTTTCTCATATACTCCACCACCCCTTTCTGAGGCAGGGCATCTGCACAGACATTGATGTGGAGTGTGAATGTCACCATGGTTCTGCAGCTATGGGGTTTTTCCAACTGGAGAAAATATAAATGTAATGAAAGACTAGGTGACTGGCAGCTGAATGTGTGAATGGATTCTGCTGGAGTGGGCGAATGAGTTCTGGGTGATATGAGGAGTTAGTTCTGTCTGTAACTAGATCTGTGATGGTCCATTCACATATGGAAGTTATTGCATATTCAGTCTTCATCCTCCTTGACCTCTCTGACACATTTGATACTGTTGATCACTCTCTTTCTTGACTCCCTTTTTGCCCTATAGGTCTCCATGGTTCCGTCCTACCCACCTGTCTAATAGGCCCTTCAACATTTCCATAAAGGGCACCTCTGTCTTTGGCATTCTGCTATTGGGCCAAAACTTTCCCTGAGTTTTCAGTACCACCACCTATATGCTGAGGACACTCGGCGCTATCTTCTCTCCCCAGATCTTTATTTCTCCATCCAATTCTGCATCTCTGATATTTCCACTTGGATGCTTTATGGGCATCTCAAGCTCATTATGTCCAAGAGTGAACACCTCATCTTTCCTCCCAAGCCTTCCTCTCCATGTACACTCTTTTTATTCATTGACAGTGTCCCATCCACCCTATTGACCAGACATATAACCTTGGCTTCCCCTGACCACTTTGCCCCCACCCCCCTTATTCAGTCTCTTGCAAAGTCACTTCATAATTTTCAATATTCTAAAAGTGCAACCCTTCTTCTCTATCTTTTTGGCAAACATTCTGAGTCTTTTCCTGCACATCTCTTGCCTTGATTATTGTAAGCCTCTCTTCTCTAGTCTTTTGTATCACCACAACCCCTTCACATTTATCCAGCACTCCCCTGCGAAAATTATCCACCTCACTCATCTGACCATATGGCACCCTTCCTTAAATCCTTACACTTGCTTCCCATCCACTTCCAGATCCCATATACGTAAACTTTTTGTCCTTACCTTCAAAACACGCAATGGCTTCTCCCACCCCTTATGTCTCTGTTCTCATATTCTGGCACATCCCTGCCTATAACTTTCACTCACCCAGTTCCATAATTCTTAGCCATTTGAAGGTGTCATGCACCCTCAAACAATTTCTGCCTTTCTCCTTTGCTCCCACTTCTGCCTGGAACCACCTCCCAGAATACCTCCATAATGTCAACACTAATTTCCTTTAGGTCCCTCCTGAAAATGCATATTTTCCATGAAAGCTTTGTCCCAAACCCTTAGTCCCACACTATACTTTAACTAAGCCTAGATAATCACATGAAATAGTCATATCTTCCACAGTCCTCCTATTTCCCTCCATTCCCTCTATTGTCCCTTTTAGATTTGAGCTCTTTGGGACAGAGGCATGAATTCTTAGTGCTATGTACATGGACAAAACAATGGCCACATTCACACGTAATATGCAACCACAGTTAAACAGGGCAGAGGTTTGAAAATCAGGAAGTTCCGAATGCATGCAACTACAGTTTGTTTGCTGCCAAATTCCATTCTGGACTTTTGGTTTGAATTGAGTTTCACCACCATAACCTGAAGTTTTTCAGTGGCAGCATTATGTCTGAATGCTTTCATTCAGTTTCTGGAACCATAAGCATAGAGATGGTGGCACAGACCGACCCGGGATCATGCCTATTCCATGCCTGCAGTGATTCTCACTGGCCAGCTCTCTGAGCACTAGCCCTGCCTCTTTCTCCAATCCAAAAAACAGTTGCCTGGCAACAGGGATGCCACCACACCACATCCCAAGCTTCAAGGCCTGTCAAGTGGCAAAGTCACACAGGGGCATGCCCTCTTCCCACTCTCTGCCTTGCTCCCCCTCCTTGCAATCAGGAGAGAAAGGGTACTGGGTGGCAAGATGGGCACTGCGTGCTTAGCTTTCCAAAAAGGAAGTGATAAAGATGTATGTTCCAACCAAGCACTCAAGGTGGTAACATAAGCAGGGCAACCCCATCAGAGCACTGGGATGGCAACATAGGGCAAGGCGGGGGTACCCGGGGTCAGGTTTAAAAGGAAGCCCCACCCAGGAATTCTTGCATGGCTAATGTCTATTTTTTCTACAATGATGTTCAGGAAAGGGGGCCCAGCCTCTTCCCCTTGGGGGAATGTGTGCGGTCTCTAGGCTTACTCATGAGAAGGGCCAGGCAGCATCAGCATTGCCAACAGTGACAGGGAGATTCCTCCTGTGTGGTGGTGATGGATCAATCAATCAAAGTTTATTACGATCTATGACCAGCACAACAAGGGGGGGAAATACAATTAAAATATAAATAATAGTTGATGATGATGGATGCTGTTCCTGAGTGAACTGCTCACTCATGAGTGTGTAAGGCCGTACCCTTTCACAACTCATGAGAAGAACTATCTGTGGGGACAGGGGTGTTGAGTTAAATAGCTAATAAAGTGTGAAGACATCCCCTTCTTCCACGGACCTCTCTCTCATCAAAGTGTCAGGTTTTGGAGACACCATGCCCTCTGCCTGCCTGTCTGCCCATTTGAACATGTCCATCTTTATTTTTCCCAGAACATCAACCCCACTCTCTTGGGGTCGGTGGTAATTGAGGCTCCCATCTCCTGCAATTCCCTGTGTTGCAGATTGGCATGCGGTACAATGCTGGTCTGAGCCTGGGAAATTTGGATGAGAGTAAAGGTCTGTCCCTGGTGTTTCCCCAGTCTGCCCACCCGGCTATGCCCAGACACATCGGGCCTTAAAATCTCATTTAGGTGCATCAAAGGCTTCCCTGGAGAGAAGGGGGTCACTGTGCAAAAGTTCTATCATTAACCAGAGAGAATGAGGGGCCCACACAAGTGGCTCAACTCATGAGTGTGCAGTCTGATGGAAGACCAAAGGCTGTCGAACCTAAGGTCCTCCTAAGTAAACTGGGCCTCTTATGAGTGTGCTAGTACTCTGGCAGCAAGCCACCACAGGATCAGTAGTGTGGTTTGGTCTCCATGGAATGCTTTCCTGGGGTGAACCATCACAACAGCATCCGTGGTCACAGTGGGCCAGGCCCCAGGATCCTTTGCCCTCCCTCATATACATATTCTGTCCTAGGAAGTAATCATGTTCCCTTCTCTGAGTAACAGGAGGATAGTGCCCCCCTCAAGAACCTACCCCCACCATAAATTGTGCTTTTGTGAGTCAGTTTTGTTTCGAGGCTCTTAGGAGGGTAGGGGTGCAATCACTCTCAGAAGAAGGGCTTGAATGGCATGGCATTTAAAGGGATTTAAATTCCCTTTTCCTGACGAGGGCGGGTGGACCATTCCAAAAAGGCACAATTATGCTTGGTGAATTGTGCATTTTCTCCCTTCAAGATCATGGCCAATGGCCGCCACTCTTGTGACATGCTGACACCTTGCCCAGAGTCTGCAAGGGGATACAAGCACTATGGAGCTTGCTGGGATGCATCCTCCGTGAATCAGGAAGAGGGAGGTGCTCCCCTGGAAACAGAGGTTGCCGAACAGCAGTTGGATGAATTAATTGTTCTGATGCGATTCACAGCAATCTCCAGTTTCACATTACTTGTGAATGTTACTTATATATAATGTTGCTTTGACACAAATGGGAGCTTTCCTGCCAGCCATTGTGGGAGGCATAATCCAGACTGGATGCTGCAGTAGGCAGGACCCCACCCAACCCCACCCCCATACATCAATCCTAAATCTGATCAGATCCTACTCCTACAGCTGCTATTTAAATTGGCGGCCGGCGGGGGGGGTGGGGGGGGGAATAGCACAAAACCAAACTTGGTCTTGGGCTTACCTGGGTGGCAAGGGTCTTTGCATGGTGGAACTGGTGGCACACTCTCGTATGTTTTAACATGCAGATGTCAGGTACAACATGAGTGCTCTACATGGATAGCTGGTAGCATTGATGCTTGATTTTTGGGGATGTCTTCTATGAGATAAAGTAAAGGGGTGCAATCAGAGACATCCTTGGAATGTGGGGAGGGCTAATTCTCTTCCCTGCCCTTGGTAACCCAAATGACCTCTCTCTCTATGCTATACGTTTCTCTATATATTGTTTTCGAAGATTTATAATTAATTTATGCCTTGCCTGAGACGGGAATACCAATCCAAAAGTATTATGAGAATTGCTAAAACTGCCCTTAGGCATTTTAAGTTCTTGGACAGTTTAGGTATCTCACAGTTTGCATAGCTATAACTGAATTAATAACATTCCAGTAAAATGTTCCATTTTAATTGGCTCTCAGCATTTTAAGATTGAAAGCAATTACACAAAGTTATGGAGCTGAAGTACAGTGTGAGCTTTGAATTATCTGCTTGCATAATTATATGCCAAAATATGCTGGATATCCTTTCAAGTATAAATGGAGTGATGGTTGGGAGTGGGTGGGCAAGAGCTAATCTAAGACACATATTATAAAGTCAATGGCTTTTCTTTAGGGGGGAAAAGAGATAAATTTAGTATTCAGAGATTCATGAGAAGCTTTTCTTATCTAATGACAAATGAATGAAAAGGTTAAAAAAAAAGGCAATGGAATGACCCAAAGAAAGCAATCCTCATCATGTGGTAGAGCTTGTAATTACAGATATATCCCTGGGGGAAGAACATTTGAAAATTAAACATTCATACAGCATATCAGATTGGAATAGAAATGATGAGAGCTTATACTATTGTTACCACTTGCAAAGAAAAGACTAATGTAACCCCCCAACACACACACACACACACACACACACACACTCCATAACAGCATAAGGGACAAATTGAATTAGTACACTCCTCTTTTATGTGTACTGAAAGTTGGATTAAGGCAGTTCTGAAAAATATACTGAGGATTCATGGATGAGGGTAGTGATGGGTAGATATGCGAGCAGCATCTGAGCCAATGAAACTTGATAGCAGGTCAGTTTGAAGAGCAGGGCCCTGACCAGTTCCTGAGTGGGGGAGTGTTTGAGGCAAAAATAATCATGTACCATGGTTTATTCTAGAGGTCAAAGGCCCACATGCCACCTACTGTAGTAAATGTTGTCAGAAATTCAGCAACTGTAGTGCTTCATTTATCACTCCAGCAAACCTTCCATTGATACTGGTGGCAGTGGTAGAGATTTCTTAGCACTCAGCCTGAATGCAGAAAGAAGGGGGTGATTTCCAGGTTGAACTCTTCCTGGCTTCATGCCCTGTGTTTCATTGCATTTATTTTTGTCAAAGCAGAACAAGATGAGAAACATCTCCCCATTGCCTCAGCACATGTTGACTGTACACACCTTAATGCTCATCTTAAACGAAAGGAGATATATGTGTGTGTATATATATATACACACATACACATATACACACACACACACACACACACCCCAATACAAGCATTTTTAATTGACATTTTTTTCTTTGGCTCAGCTCTGTTTGTTCTAATTAGAATTGGCAGTGACTGCAAACCAGCATTCAAAATCTGTTTTGGATTATTGAACTACAGCCATTGATACCATGGTCAGCTCCAGATTCAAACAGGTCTGGCCCCTCACGTTGACAAAGATATCCATCTCAAATGTTGTGAAAGCTCTTGTTCCACTAGCACATTCCTTGGTCTAGCTGGTCAAGTCAAAGATGGTCCATTTCTCCAGATATCATTCAATCATAAAATGCAATCAGATCTTGAGGCAGATCTCATGATAAGTGAGACCCGTCTCCAGAGGGTTTGCGGGGAGAGCGGGCTAAGCCGGAAGCTCCAGCATGCCCTGCGCAAGTGCGCAGGGCATATTGGAGAGACCCCCGAGCTGGGAGGCTGCTTTTTAGCCTCCTGGTTGGGGGTCTACTCATGAGTTGCCACGGCACAGAGCCGCGCCACGGCAACACACAAGCACAAAGACGGGGTTAGCGGAGCGCTCGCAATTAAGCGGGTTACCCGCTTGTAAACCACCAGGCTGCAAGCCCGGTGGTTTACATGACCAGCAAAAATTGGGCTAGGCCCTCCTAGCCCGATTTTTGCTGGTCGTGAGAAGAGCCTCCTTGAGTTGTGACGTCATGTAACAGAAATGTGAACTGAAAATATTTGCTTTATGCCATCTAGAATACAAGTTATTCTCAGTAGCAAATTATAAATGAACCAAAATTAGAATGAACAAATATTATAATAAATTAAAATGAAAGAATGAGAAGAATATGTTGTATGCCTATTGGTCAGTTCCAGTGTTCAAAAGACTTATGTAGTGATGGGAAGGATTTGAGGGAGGCCTCACTTAGGAGAGTGGGCCTTTCCCAAAAAGGGAAAATGCCAGGGAAAATAAAAACAGAAGGATCAATCCAGAGGGCTGGGCGGGAACTCACAGCCAACAGAAGAAGAAAAAGAGAAAGCTTTGTTCTTTTGTTTGTTCTGTCCCAAGAGTGCCTTGAGGAAGCAGCTGGCTGAGATGCTGCTAGGGAAATGGGAAGGCCACAGCCTGGAGTCTGGAGACAGCAGGAAGATCCCTGCCTGTGAGTAATAAGATAGGGACCAGTTCCATTATGTATTTATTTATTACATTTTTATACCAACCCATCCAGAGGTTCTGGGTGGTGCACAGCAACAACAACAAAAAACACACCTGTGAACAATCATTTAGAAAAAAAATTAAAAACATTTTAAACTATTAAAACAGTTAGGAACATTTCAGAACAAATTAAAAACCCTGGATGGCCAGACCAAACAAATAGGTTTTAGGGGCTGTCTTGAAAGCCAACAATGATTCCAAACCATGAATTTCTGCCAGGCTAATTTCTGTAGTCCAGGGACAGCTACAGAGAAGATTTGCCACCAGACGTACCAGTGGAAACTGTAGACAGACCTCCACAAATGACTTTAACATGCAGTGAGGATCATACAGAAGAAGGTGCTTTCTAAGGTAACCCCCATTTAACCCCCGCTCTCTAAGGTAACCCCCATTTAACCCCTAAGGTAATCCCCATCAGCCATTCAGGGCTTTAAAGGTGATAACCAGCACTTTGTATTTTGCCCGGAAACATATCAGCAGCCAGTGCAACTGTTTAAGTACAGGTATAATATGGTTCTCCGGGTTACCCCAGAGACCAATCTAGCTTCTGCATTTTGGACTAACTGAAGTTTCGAAATGATGTACAAAGGCAGCCCCACATAGAGTGCATTGCAATAATCAAGCCTGGAGGTTACCAGCTGATGCACCACTTTTTTGAGATTGTTCTCTTCAAGGAATAGGATGCAGCTGTCAAATCAGCTGAAGCTGATGGAAGGGGCTCCTAGGCATAGCCTCTACCTGAGATACCAGGCTGAGGCCTGGATCCAAGAGCACCTCCAAGCTGCATACCTATTCCAGCTGGGGGACAGTAACCCTATCCAGCACAGGAAGATCTAACTCATCCCTCAAATTCCAATCTCCTACAATGAGCACCTTTATCTTGCTTGGATTCAGCATCAATTTGTTATCCCTCATCCAGCCCATTACTGCCTGTAACAGTAATGGAATGAATGCCATTTCCTGATGATGATGATGGCAATGATGATGATGACAACAACAACAACAAGAAGAAGAAATAGAGCTGGGTGTTATCAAATCTCCTGATTACCTCACCCAGCAGTTTCATATATATATTTAAAAGCATTGGTGATAGAATGGAGCCCTGAGGGGCTCCATATAATAGCTTGAAGAGCAACAGTCACCAAGCAACAGTCACCAAGCAACAGTCAACATTTCGAAGAGCAACAGTCACCAAGCTCCACTATCTAGAATCTATTCAAGAGATAGGAATGGAACCACAGCAAGGCAGTGCCTCCTATCCCCAACACCCCCAGTGGATCCAGAAGGATACTATGGTCAATGGTCAATGGTATTGAACGCTGCCAAGAGAGCCAAAGGAACCCTTCTGTTGATTCCCTGGAAAAGGTCATCCATCAGGCTAACCAAAGTTTTCTCACCTGCATAGCCAGATCTAAAACCAGTTTGAAATGGTCTAGATAATCAGTTACCTTCCAAACAGCCTGGAGCTGGTTAGCCACCACTCTCTCAATCACATTGCCCAACCATGGGAGATTGGAGACTGGCCTCTAACTGTCCATCACTAAGGGATCCAGGAGAGGTTTCATGAGAAGCAGTCTAAGCATTGCTTCCTTCAGACAAGGAGACATCTTACCCTCCCTCAGCAATGCGGTAATGATATTAACTAGGCCAACTCCAACAATCTCCCTGCTAGATAGAAGCAGCCAATTTGTGCAAAGATCCAGAAATCAAGTGGTGGGCTGCACCACCCCAAGCAGCTTGTCCACATCCTCAGGAATCACAGATTGAAATTGATCCAATCTAATACTGCATGAGGGATTGCTGGACACCCCCTTAATAGACTTCGAAGAAATAGTGCAGTCCAAGTCAACCCAAATACAAAAGATTTTATCCAAAAAGAACTCATTAAAAGTGTTACAGTAAAACATAGTTTCCGGGGACTGATTCAAGACAGAAGGAGCATGAATTAAATTCCTAACAACCTGGGATAGCTCTGCTGAACACAAAGCTGCAGACACAATGTGTGCAGACCAAAATTGGTCAAATGGGCTCCATGCTGTGTCCTGTCAGGTTTGAGCCGAGTCCTCCTCCACTTGTGATCCAGTCACCCACATTGCTGCTTCAGCCCCCACAATTCCCCTCTATACCCAGGGACAGGGGGACCTGCTTTTAAAGCAGGTTGGAAAAGATTCTGAGGAGCTCTTGTGCCTACTGCCCTGGTTCCCAATTTCAGGTTTCCACCAGGGCATCGAAAGAATCATTGGCAGCACCAACAGTAAAACCCTCCAAGGCTTTTAGGAATCCTACTGGATCTAGCAGGTAGATCATCCTAATGAGTCCACCACCCCTGTTGGGGTGGGTTGTGACTGTAAAACCAGTCATGGTGGAAAGCCAAGGTGGATTGTGACTGTCATTGTATTTCTGTCCATGACAATGCGGAAACCACAGAACACCCCCCTGATCCAAACAAAAGACCAAATCGAGTGTGAGGCCAGCAATGTGTTGGTCCTGAACTAATTGAAATTGGCCCATAGTTGTCATGGCTGCTATGAACTCTTGAGCCGCACCAGACAAGCCATCTCCAACATGAATATTGAAGTTCCCCAGCACTAAAAGTCTCAGAGACTCCAGCAACAACTCTGATACCAGCTCCATCAGCTCACTTAGGGAGTCTGTTGGGCAGTGAGGTGGTCCGTACACCAATAGACTCCCTAATCCATCCCTAATTCTCAGCTTCAGAAATACACACACAGTATAAGTCAAATGTCTCACAGGGGCCCTGGTAAGGGAGATGGTATTCTGCCCTGGCGAGTTCCCAATTCCAGGTTCCCATCAGGGCATGGACCATAGTCACTCAACTCCCCCACCCCACCCACTTCCACTAACCTGATCAACAAGAAAGTAGCCTGGTGGAAGAAGCTGGGCCCAAACTGGGTCACTTGCCACCCACAATCAGGTCTCAGTTATATGTGCTGTAGTGATCAGCCAGCCCTCCCCTAAAGAGTTAACAGGGAGTGAACCCTTGTCTTGATTGACACACTGGTGAACTCCAGGGCAGCCAATCAGTACACCAGATGGGTGGGACATAGAGAGTGGTTGCAGGGAATTCTGGGGAACAAGAAGAGCAGCCTTTGTTGGAGAGAGGCACGTGCAGAAAGGCTTAGTGAGGGGCAATGGAGTTTGTTCCCTAATGGTCGAAGCCAGCATGGAGGTTTCTCTCATGGAATAACTCTGTAGATCCATAAAAGAAAGGATTACAGGAAGCTTGAATTCTCTTCTGGAGTTTGGCGAGTTCAAGGAAAAGGGAAGTTTAGTCTAGGGAAAAGTTTGTTTAGTCAGGCTTTGCATTAGAATTTATATTTCTTTGGTGGGTGTGTTTTGCATATTTATGATACTGTTTTATTATAGTTACCTGCAATGTAATTGAAATAAGAAACACTAGCCTATACCCATCCAACCTAAGGCATTACAAAAGAAACTATAAACATTTAAATGTGCTGAAGACAACCTATTTTTGTAATCTATTAAGTATTCTTAACTGTACCTAAGAAAGCTAGAAAGCCTCAGACAGAAGCAGTCTGCAGAACTTGAATAAAACTGTTTTTAAAGCCTGTTCGTTTCACAAGCCTCACCAAGTTGGTTTTTAACTCAGGAAAAAGGGGTGGCAAAGGGGGGAGTTCTCTGGTGCATACACATCCTCAGACACTCAGCAGCTATCAGTTTTCCCATCCCATGTAAACTTTCACATGGAAGATTTGTGTACTTATCCGATAGCAAAATAAAGAGAATTTTCTCTGGGATTCTACCCCAAGCCCAGGGAGGTTCAAGCTCTTTCAGTAAAATGGATGGTGTTAGCAGCAACATTTCAGATCTACCAATAATACAGAATCTTTTAAAGAGAAGCCTAGCCAGGCAGCTCAAGCAGGGATGATTCTGCATTTCTTTCTCTCACGTGAGCTTACTCTGAGACAAAGCCCTGCTAACTTGGCAAAGAGGCACCTTTGCCAAGGTGTACCCCTGCTAACTTGGTAACTTTGCCAAGGTGTACCCCTGCTAACTTGGTTAGTACCCCTGCTAACTTGGCAAAGAGGCACCTTTTACTGTGGTGATTCTCTTTATTTAGCAGGGGGAGAGTAACTGGCCCTATCCACCAGCACAGTACTTCCAGTGACTGTTGCTGGTGTCTGTCTTACGTTTCTTTTTAGATTGTGAGCCCTTTGGGGACAGGGAGCCATTTTGTTTATCTTATTTATTTGTTATTTCTCTGTGTGAACCACACTGAGCCATTTTTGGAAGGGCGGTATAGAAATTGAATAAATAAATAAATAAAATAAAGGCTCTAATCCACCACACGTGCCAAGTCAGCTCCCTCATCCATGATCCAGTAATGGATGATGTTGGTCTTATTCTGAACTGACTTGGCATTACAAAGGATCATGGCTAGGCTCTGTGAGTAGTTGGAACTGCTCCCTGAGGCCTGAGAGCTGGCAGGGCAGTCAGAAGTGGGAAAAGTTACTAAATTACTCATTTTGCTTCCCTTGTAATGGCCAGCTGCTCTCCCAGCACTAATTCTTCTATTGCCCTACAGTAATAGCTTTTCCAGAGCTGCTGGAGGTACCGCGTGCACCACCCCTCTCAAGAGAGCCCAAACACATATCTGAAAAAAGGCCTGGCACAACCCAATAAAAATGGAGGGCCAATAAACTCTAGCCCATACCTCCAGCCCTACTCTTATATAACCTCCCCCTAGACCTCAGTCCCACCCTGAAGACCTGACACCAAAGGCCACACTGACAGCTGAAGCTTTGGTATACCTCCTTCCTTTTATACCTCCAAGAGCTCCAGAGCCTGTACTCTCACAAGAGGTTTCTGGGCCCAAGCAACAGGTGACATCCTGGCAATCCAGGAAGAAGGCACAGCTGGAACAAGAGCCTGCCAGCAGCAAAACAACAAACAGGCAGGCTGTTCTTCGTCCAAGGCAGGTAGATGAAGCTGGAACATCCAAGCAGATGGGAGACAGCTGGCAAAGTCTAAGCAAGGTCAGAGGAGATGTGTGAGGGAAGTTATTTTCCTTTATTGTATTGTTTGAATCTGAGTTGCTTGGTTAAGGAAAACTCTATTACAATCTGCTTTAGGAAGAGACAATTATTTTTATTGCATACTCTTGTTTTTTTCCCCTTTTCCTTTTGATATTATAATAAACCCTTGTGGGTGAATTGTGCCACTCTTCATTTTGGGTCTGCCTTAGTCACACGCCTCTGGAGTTCTAGGAATGTTCAGCCCCTTCTAGGGAGGGCTTTGCCACTTTACCCCCAGGAATCTCATATGGAGAGAGTGGTTTGTCCCATGTTAAAATAAAGTGGATGGTGGCAGCCTACAATGATTCACCCCAGTGAACTTCCCCCTCCTCCTCTGGCTCCGGTAGGTGCTATGACAACATCACTTACATTCTAATTCCTATACAGCTAATGTTAGTCATAACTAAGCCCCATTGAAAGCAGTGGGTCGAGTTCGTCAAAATGGCAACCCTATTCCATTGGTTTCAATGGGACTTAGGCTTAATTATGACTGAGGTGATAAAACTATGTCTCAAGTAGCTTGGCACTTACATCTTTAAGTACAAAATATTGCCTTCACATAGAAAACTAGACGTCAGATAAAAGGGTTCTAGGCTGGACATGGTAGTATTCTATGTACAGATAACGTTTTTGTATGGAGGAACATTTAGTTATATGACCCTATCTGCAGTCTGAAGTGAGTACAGCACAGAAAAAAGTGGTTTCCATCTTCATAAAATCTTAGCCTTAGACATGACTAATGTTAGTTGGGTGGGGTCCACTGTTCCCTCTAAGGCATGCGCGTGTGTGTACTCACACATTTTTTGATGTCTGCTCAGTTAATTTTAGATCCAACTCAGATTTAATCAGGAAGGTCCCACTCTGAATGCCTATGCACAAACATTGCCTTGATACTAGGAATGTGCAAACAAGTTCAACGTCGAATGTGTTCAACATCCCAACCTGTTCAGTTTGACCATTTGGAGTCAAACCGAACCATCCCGTTCAGTCCAATTCCATACTGAACACCCCCCAACTGTTCAGGGGGTGCGCGGATTTCCCCCCTCTTTTTAAAAAGAAAATAGGCCTCGGTCACACAGAGGCCTCCAAAATGGCCACTGCACTGGAGATGGAAGGCCCAAACGGGCCGAAGAGCCAGCCAAACAGCTGGTGGTGGAATAAACCTAGGCGAGCAGGTGAGTAGGAACTTCCACAGACACAGACACACACACACACCTGCCGCCACCTCCAACAATTCCCCCAAGGGGGTAAGTAGAAAAAAAAAATATATTTTTTAAAAAAAGTTTGTGAACCCCGCTGGACCAAACCAAAATGGGGGGTTCGAGGGGGTGCCAGTCCAAACCGGCCTGGTTCAGGTCCGGCCCGGACTCAAACTGGACTGAACCAGCCAGTTCTGTGCACACCCCTACTTGATACTGCCAGCCAGAACAAAACTCATTCCACACACAGATGAAAAATCTTTGAGAGAACACTGGTGCGGCCTTAATACTTCAGCAAAGACACTATACCATACAGCAGTATTATTATCTCAGGATTCCAATTTGGAGGCAGAGAAATTTGGAGAAAATTTGGAGAAAAGCACTAATACCACTTACTGAGTTAGCATCTTAGGCAAGATTAAAACTAAAGACTTTTAAGACTCACAGCTCCTACCCACTACACCATACTGTTAAGAGATCTGCATAGACACATGTTAACTATCAAGCTCTATGGTTATGCTTTGCTCAAGTTGGGGGAATTTGCATCAAATGGGTGTAGACAGAACAACAGCAATATTTAACCTTAAAGTAGTCCGGGAAAGTTGGCCATGATGTGGATGCACTGGAAAGGATGAAAGAGAGTAGATGTGTTTGTAAAAACAAATAGCTGCTTTATTTTGTAGGGGTATAGAAGATGAAGAGGGTGGTTAGCTTTAATGCTGGGAAGGGATGAGAGGCTTGAGAGTGAAAGAAAGAGAAAGAGGAAAGCTGTTTTTCATAGCTACTTCCTTCTAGCTAGCGATACATCTCTCCAGTTGGCTCAAGCAGGAGGAAAGCAATGAGGTGAGCCCAAGCAGTGTAGGGCACAGAGTCCATTGGCAGAGTGGATGTGTAAGAGCTGCAAGAGAGCAATGCCATCTTTGAGGGGGTTCTAATAAGCAAAAACATACTGTGAGGCATGATTGAAGGGTTTCAGTGGAGGAGACTGATAAAGAGTCTTCTTAAAGAATTTCTAATACGTTTTGAATTCTTGCTCCAAATAAGGCATGAATATCAAGCATTGGTCGGGTTGTGTTTGAGGTGGCTCCCCTGTATGCTTCTTTAAAAGAAGAGAGGTTCATGAAAAAGGTCACTGAGAGCAATTACCTGAATAGAGAGGAGAGGGGGCACATCGCACAGTCTGACATTATTCATTTAATTCTGATAACAGCAGGGAAGAAATGAGGTGAGAAGTTTTGTTTAACCTTGAAGCTTCTTATCATGGTATATTATAAGAAGAGAGCTTGCATTCCTTTCGTTTTGTCTCTTCTAATTTGGGTCTGCCCTGCATCTCTCTCTGCCTATGCTCAGATGCAATCAGAGAGGGGCATTTCCTTTAGTTCATTACAGTCATTTGTAAATGACCAAAAAGGCATCATAGGGAAATGCCGTGTCAGAATGACCTTTTACCTGGAATGTAGCTTCCATTTCTCTTCCAAGTAGGCTAAGGAAAGAAAATAACTAAGTGGCTAAGTTTGAGGGGTACACTGAAACACCCAAAATGGCATAGTGGGTGTGGCTAGTAATAATGTCAGGTCCATTTGCAAGTTCTCTCTGCATAGTTATTAATAAATTCAACAATATACTGTTGCTTAGATGCTGTCAATTGGGAATAAGTATTGCCACACATTCTCGTAAAACCAAATGTGCACATTCAGGACCCTGCAGGCATATGGCAGAAGGCAACCCAACTAGGAATGCACATGAACTGTTTGCTGCTGAACCGGACTAGTTTAGCAGCCTGATTGCAGACCAAAGCGGGAGCAGTTCAGTCCATGATCTAATTGGACCAAGCCCAGTTCAGGCATAGTGGTTTGGCGGTGAAGGGTGGGTGGGCAGGGGCAGCGAGAGAGGTCGAAATGTTCTTACCTGGCCGGTACAGCTACTGGTGCCACCGCTCACCACCCTGCCCCCGGCACGACTCCAAGTGCGTGCAATGCTCCATTTAGGAAGCCACCCATGTGGCAATGGCATGATTCCAGCCTCCACGCACATGCAGATACCACGCAAAAGGCCTCCATGCATATGTGGAGGCTGGAAATGCACCGCTGCCATGTGGGTGGCTTCCTAAGAAGAGCATTGTGCGTTCTTGGGGCTGCACCAGTGGGCATGAGCAGTGGCACTGGCAGCCACACTGGCTGGGTAAGAACATTTCTATCTCACTCGCCGGCCTCACCCGCCCACCCCTTAAAGGATACTAGGACTTCTACCCTTGTACTTGTAAAGGGGGATCCAGTGAGGACTTGGGCTCTTTACAAGTATTAGCTGCCCAAACCTCCACACCACTTTGGTCAAGCTGACCAGACCAGACAGTCAGTTTGACAGAACTAGTTTGGCAGCACGTGGTTCGGCTGAACGGCAACTTTTGGTTTGTGAACCCCTAAACCCAACCCCGCTTGGCCATCCTGATTTACAGAAGCCATTGGATGAGATAAAATATTTACCTGATATTTATCTGAGCATTTATATTTCCTATTTTTCCTTATTTTTTGCGTGCAATTCATGTCACGTTCAAGGGGTTCTTTCACCACTGTCGTATTACACAGTGTTCATAAAATGGGAGTTAACTGTACAAGAGGAAAAGCTAATGAAAGATATCTCAAATCCTTATTGAATCTTGCAGTGCAAACTAACCTAACATAAAGCACACTGACAAGCAGATTAAACCTGGAAACTTTAATGGTCTGGCTTCAAGTTAAATGCCACTCGGCAGAAAATATTACATAGCAATAAAATGGTACGTTCAGTCATGCGTGTTTATGGAAATTAGCGGGTTTAAGAGCCCAGTCTGGTTCCCATTGTATTCAATAGTAGTGAAGGAAAACTCCTGACAATTGCACAAACGGCTACAAAGCCAGACGAAGATCCCACACAGAGGTCATTTCTAACAAAGAACTCCTGTTTGGAGCATAGGTTAATGGTCATGGAACAATAACAGTAACACCAGCTTCATACCTAATAAATGGTTTTCAGTGGGCAGCAAAGGGCTTCCTGATGAAACCAAAGATACACAAAGAAATTATGTTAGTCTTATAGAAACTCCGTGGCTTTCTTGATTTTTTCCCTCCCCCGCTCCCCTCAAATTAACTTTGAGTTTTGCTTTAGGCAAGACTTTAGTAGCTAAAGGCCAGAACAGGGATATATTCCATATTAGAGACTTAGTAACCCTTCCAAGAGATTTCTTTCATCCACCTCCAGTTCTTTATTTCTAACCATTTTCCATATTACTCACAGCACTTATATAGAAATATCTAGGGCTGTGCATTGTTTCCTCACACATGAAAAAATGAAACCATTTGCTATGAAACAAATTTCAATTTAAGCAAATGTGTAACAAAGCACTCACTTTCTCATTACTCTGCCTTAGTCATCTTCATCCGGCAGCATACAGACTAGTTAGTCATGACTACACACCATTGAAATCAATGAGACAACTTAATAATGGTGGACTTGATCTGGATGCTCCCCATTCATTTTTATTTCCCACTGCTTTAAAAAGCTGCATGCAGGAAAATAGGTCATCAGAAAAGGCAGCAATTCACCACTGTAATGCCTTGAGGCAAGAGGATCCTTGGCAGTGGGCAGCATTTTGACCCCCAACAGACTTTTCCTCACCGTAGCCACTTTAGCTCTGTCTATTGAAATCAATGGGGGACTTTGAGCTGGTTCGGACAATACATAATCAGCTCAGCCCACCACACATTATAATGACATATATGTGCATTAAGTGCACGTGTTCTTTCCTGCTCCCTACGCATCTTTCCCTACTCATGGCATAGGAAAGTTTATTGCCCCTGTGCGCTGGGAGGAGGGAAGGAGGATGTGAGTGCATTGGAGGCTGCATAGGGGAAAGCGGTTAGCAGGGCGCAAAAAAGCAAACATCCTTGGCTGCCTGTTGAAATTAATAGAGACCCAACATCTTCATTGATTTCAATGAGGAAATAGAAAGAGGCTGCATGCAGATATAGTGGACACAAACCATCACTGAAGGCCTGCTAGTCCTGAAGGTCTTCAGAAATAGATTGCTTTTTCTCCACTAAGAGCCCCTTTCCCCACAAATAGCCTTTAAAAAACTCACTGAAAATGATAGGAAATGAGAATGAATTCAAGTTACCAAAAAAGTGAAATAACAAAAGACTTACTTAACAAATGTGATTTTACTGAATGAAAAGCTCAACAAATGAAATTTTTTGTAGTGAAAATGAACAGAATAATGAAATGACTTTTTCCCATTGCACACCCTAGAAACAACAATCAAACTTTCATTGTCTGCTGCTTTTAAGAAGGTAATTCAGCATCTGATTGCTTACTTTCTGCCAGAGTTCTTCCAAACTGTACTCTGTGAAGCAAGAGTGTCTTGAACCTGTTGAGAAGGGGCTGCTTCAAAAACTCAATTACTCCCTCTGGATTTTTTCCAAATATATGCACTTTTCAAGTTAATTGGGAATATTGTTTGTACAGAAATGTAACCAAAGGTTTCACAGTCCAAGGCTTCGTGGGCTTCACTTGCTACTAGAACCAATGCTACACTTTATTTTATTTTACTTTATTTGACATTTTACTCCTGGGAGGTTGCAGAAAATTGATAGCTGCTTTGGAAAGTTTTATAATATTAGATTAAGCATATATTATAGCAAAACCAAAACAATTGCCTTCACGGCACACATGGAGAATTGGTCGACATAACATGGAACAATCAATACACAGGATTGTTTTCTTTCTCTAGCAGTTGGAAAAGCCATTTTAATCTAGTTCAGCTGAGAATGAATAAATCTCTATCTGATGGGATTTTTGAAATTTTGTTAAATTTATGGGGATAAACAAATTGTGCCAATCCTATAAAATCAAGCATCTGAATTCTATCATAGACCTCGTATGGAACTGAAGTGTGGGGATTTTAATGCTCATTTAATCTGGAGTTATGTCATCTAACATCTTTAAACCTAACATGTATTCCTAGGCTACATCTTTGGTATTAAGAACTGAAATAAAAACATACCCAGTGGAAATGGCAATATATCTGTACTTAGTTATTGCCCCAGACTTCATTGTTTGTTACAAGAGAGATATCATAGGATATGTTCTGAGTATCTGCACCCATACAATAGTCCAACTGATCATTATATATGCCCCCCCAGCAATTATTCTATACTAGCATCCTGAAATATTGCTGGATGGGAATTTAAAGCCTGTCTGAGAGAGATCTTTCTTCAGAATAGCCTTAATGGCAATAGAAAGGTATCCTGATATTCAAGGATTACATTTCATCATGTCCTTGAACATTGTTTAATGAATGGATGGGGGTTTTCATTTTATAAAATCTCTCTGCTAAGATTTCAGCAAATGCCTCCACAGCATTAAAAAGGCAATATTGTAATGTACCTGTATTGTAAGTAAAGAGACAATATCTGTGGTCCAGAAGCTATTGAAAATATTCCCCAGTATACGTTCTGTTGTCCTTTTTATCAAAATGTGCAAAACAGGTCCTGTCTTGTTTAGGGGTGTGCACGGACCCGGCTGGCCCAGTTTGGTTCAAGTGCAAACTGCACTCGAATCTGACCGGACCAGTTCAGTCCGGCCCTGCCTTCAAACCACCACCCCTGGTTCAGTTTGGTTGGAACATCTACCTCTAGCCCCTTCAGGGGGCTTCCTAAAGGCCATGGGGGGGGATCCATGAAGGCTCCTCCTCCCCCCGCCAGGCTCAGTAATCACCACTGTGGCCCATTCGGCCGCACTTTCTGTCCTGTTCGGGCCTCCATATACTGGCATGGCGACCATTTTCTCCACCACCGCGCATGTGCAAAGGACCTCTATGAGGCCTGGCATGGCCCAGGGCCTCAGAGACGCCATTTGTGCATACGCGGTGGGCATTTTTTAAAAGAGAGAGCTTGAGGCAATGGGGTTAGGTCCCTGGAGGTGAAAAGGGGGCTTAAAAGGCTTTTAAAGGCAGAAATAATAGAAACTGCAGGCCTCCAGATGTCCAGCAATGTTCCCTCAAAATCCCAATTCTGCCAATTTTCTGCAAAAAAACACAGGGATTTTTAAAAAACAAAGAGCCACAAAATGGTGTCGTTTAGCAAAATGGTGGCTGGAAATGACCTTTCTGGTAGAGATGTGCACAGAACTGGCAGGCCCAGTTCATTCTGGCACCCCCTCGATCCCGCCCATTCAGTTCAGTATGGGGGGGGGGGTTGTGGACCTCTTTAAAAAAAATCAAAAAAATCTACCTTATCCCCTTTGGGGAAGGTCCTCATGGTGACGGCAGGGGGGTCCGTGGAAGTTCCATCTCCCCCCACTGACCTCTGTTGTCACCCTCTCCGGCCTGTTTGAGTCAAGCCAAGACTCACAGAGGCCATTTGCGCATGCGCGGTGGCATCCAAAATGGCTGCCGTGCTGAACTACAGAGGCCCGAATGGGCTGAAGAATCCCAGCTGGAGGGGGTGACAACATAGGCCAGTGAGGGGAGGGGAAACCTCCACAGACCCCCCTCCCACTGCTTCGAGGACCTTCCCCTAAAGAGATAAGGTAGAAAAATTTATTGTTAACTTTTTAAAAAAAAGTTTGTGGACCCCTCCAAAAAGTTGGGGGGGGGGTTGGTTCTGGGCTGGACCAAATCGGGTGGTTCAACAGTCCCGAGCTGTTGAACCAAACTGGTTTGATGTTGAACCCATTTGATGTTGAGCCCGTTTGCACACCCCTACTTTCTGGTCACTTCCAACCACCCAGGAACCATGGCTGGAAAAATCCCTACTAATTTTTGAACCACATATAATGGGGCCGGGTCTACATTGTCTCACTTGGATACATGAAACCTTGGGTGTCGGGACTGTGGATAATGAGGGCCAACTGCATACATTTATTGTTATGGTCTGTGAATGATGTACAAATATGAACAAAGTGCATTAAAAAGCCAACATAAGATGTAAAAATATGTTCCTTAGGCTGCACTCCCATGCACACTTTACTGGGAGTAAGTCCCATTGAACTCAGTGCAGCTTATTTCCAAATAAATGCATAGGAACAAACAGATGCCTGTGTATTAAGAGAAACACAATTTCAATCTCTGCATAGGTTTAAGTTTAAGAAGAACAAGGTTCTCCGCCCAAAATATACATTTTTTTTCATGTTTAAATTTTATTGATTTTAACAATATCTTAACATTCACATCACATTAAACAAATATTGGCTTCCCACTCACACCTCCTCGTGAATCACCAACTATAGAATTAACCCTTGCTATAATAGTAGTTCAAAACATATATCTTAAACCTTACAAACACGATTTTGATCTACCCAACCTGCTATTATTACTAAATTTCAAACCCTGTTGTAAAATCAATATTAGGGAAATAGTTATTTAAGTATAATAAAAATGGTTTCCAATCTTCTTTTAAACATTCCAAATTTTGATCTCTTATCAGTACTGTGAGTTTTGCCATCTCCGCATATTCCAAAATTTTTATCAGCCAATCTTCTTTTGAAGGCAGTTCATTACTCTTCCATTTCTGCGCATATATTATTCTGGCCGCCGTAGTAGCGTACATAAAAAATGTTAAATTGGTTGCAGAAAACACTCCTTGCATTATTCCCAGCAGGAAGGATTCTGGCTTCTTAGGAAATGTCATTTTAAAAATTTTCTTTAACTCATTATATATCATGTCCCAAAAGGCCTCCCAAAATATACAATTTAATACCAATCGCCATCTCGGCTATAGATTCTGGTTTGGTACATCTCCATTCAAATTAACCACTCAGGCCTTAGGTGAGTAGATCCTTGCAGGAGCTCTTAGGCATACAGACAAGCCAGTGAAACTGATATGAATAGACCCACAGGCTCCACATACTGTTCTGTTGCATAAGCTCAACTATCATCCTAATTGAATGATAAATATGGCACTCATACATTTACCATAACTTAGCCTGATCTGAAAACCTGAAACTCACTAGTTCACATCTCAACTTTGATTTTATATCTCGGGAGGCCTTACGCAAGCCACACCCAGCATTAGCCCCTCCCATCTGCAACGAGGAGATAGTAATAATGTCCTATCTTACACAATTGCTGTAAGGATTGCAAAAGTGCAGGAGAACCTCACTAATCATGGGTCCAGCACCCGTGGTTTCACATATCCCCACTTGGGTAATGGACACCTGACCTTGGTATATGCAAAAAAAAAAAAAAAAGTCCTGACCCATGGGTCAGGGATGACCAGAAATTACCCCAGAAGTCATTTTCAGCTGACATTTTGACATTGAGAGCCATTCTATGGCTCATTTCTTCCCTCCAAATGGGGCAAAAAGTGATTTTGGGCCCATTTTTGGCCAACTTTTTACACCTGGGGGGTATCTTCAGACCTCTTGTGAGCAGTGGAGCACAGTGGGACACTTTATTTGGCCCATTTTGCCAATTTGGGGGGTGATTTGGGGGCAATTTGGGGTGCTGTGGGAACTTCATTCAGTTTCACGCCCCGTTATTCGCTATCTGTGCTCCACGGATCAGAACCCCTGCAAATAATGGGGTTCTCCTGTATTGTATGAGATGCCATTTGAACTCTTCAAAACACTACTTAAATGGTGGATATTATTATTAGCTCTTGAAAAATTTCCATGTGGCATTTGATAAATCTTTATATTTTCACCTTCTATTCTGCCGGTCAAATGCACTAGCTAACTTTCAAAATTTCAAATGATATATGAGTCATGGAATTAAAAGAGATACCCATTTGTATTGTCAAGATTATCAACTTTACTCTCATTAGCTAATTCATTTGCATTTCACTGCTAATTAATCAATGGGAGTGCAGAGATCTCATATGTCAGCTTTGTGGTATGTCTACATAATTATAATAATTTTAAAAACATTGTAAGTTTAATACCTAAGTGCTGATTTGAGTATTCTGATATATTTCGACATGCTATTCAATCATACATAATGAACACTGAGAGCTGTGAGCCCATCCATTCAGATATGTTTCCAATATCTGCCCATAATATATCCTACTAGATAAACAACTGATGAAGACGTAGAGCTGATTCTCAGGAACATCCATTCAAAAGCCAGACAAATGTCATAAAAGTGAAGGTGATGAATGCATTCGCTGTACTGTCGAATCCAATTCTGCCTTTTAATGATTAGATTGGATGATTTATTGAAAAGATAATGCTCATGGTGAAAGACTAGATGAGGCAATAAACAGCTTCTGAAGGACAATTAAGCAAAAAAGCAAAGCTGAAGGATTTGGATTACAGCTACATCTATTTATTGTGCATATACTTCACCAACATTATCATTTTTCCTATGATCTGGCCGAAGAAAAAGACTGAGCTAGTTGTAGAATTCAAAGGGAATGGGCAACGAAGGTTTGTAGCTTCCAAGCATATGCCTTAATAGATTTTCAGTAGATATTTCTTGAGGCTTTTGCTCAGGCAAATAATTAGGGCACTGCTTCAAAGAAAAAGGATTGTGTGAAAAATATGACTGATGCAGCTGAAACAAAAGACTGTGTGGGGATTTAAGAGTGTCTTTTGGTTGATGACACTTGGCATCAAAGGCCAGGCAAGATCATTTATGGCCCCAAGCAGAAAAAGAGAGAGAGTCACTTTTCTTTTTAGAAAGCATTACTGACAGTTCGAGGAAGCACAATTTAGGGCCATGTCATACTTTCCAGTGATATGATGTAACCAGGGCCAGCCCACCTAATGGTGAGGCAGTAGCCTCACATGGCCATTTGGACAATGCAGAGCTGGTAACCTGGCCACTTCTGTGTCCCAATGTACCTCCCTTTACCCTTCCTGCCCTGCTGCTGCTAATCTCCCCATCCTGACTTCCTTTTGAAAAGGCTGGGGGGCAAGGAATAGAGCTTCAGGAAGTGTGTGTGGTGGCAAGTGAGTCCACACTTCCTGGTGCTCAGTTCTTTGCCCCTGGTCTTTTCAAAAAGCAGGGAGAGCAGTGACAATAATAAAGGAACTGCACTTGCCACCACACCACACTGTAAGAAGGAGAGGAAGGGGTTAGGGGAGGAAAAGAGCAGGGGCCATAGAGGAATGGGCTCTCTTGAGGGGTGAGTTCTGTGGAATGCTACATGCACCACAGGGAATAAGCATTTGGGGGAGCAGGAGAAGGATCCATGACAGCAGCATGGAGCAAAATTCCTCATGGCACACTTCACACTTCATGAGTGAGCAGAGGCACACTTAACAATGCACCATGGGGATTTGCTCCATGGACTTTTGTCTTCTGGGGGGGACTCCCTCTTATACCTGCCACACAGTGGTGCTTTAAAATATGTTAAAAAAAAATATTTGACTGGCCCCCACCCCCCACCCCCCACCCCACCCTCAAGCAGGGGTGGAGACTTCTGAAGCCCTTCAGGTCCAGGGCTCAAAAATTTAAAAGGCGAGCCCCTGTGAGTAAGGAGATGTGGGGCAGATCTCCATACCGTTTCAGGCACTGGCAGGTCTTGGGGAGGGCTTGCAGATAACTTTGTATTGTCAATGTTTAGATTATTCATCAATAATCTAAATATTATTAAATAGGCACCCATAGTTCAGCAACTTTTGTTCTGAGCACCTGCCATGCAAGAGCCTAGGTTTCTGTCCTCCTGCTTCTTAGCATGGTGGGAGTGAACCATGAACTTAGAGTAAGCCCAGCTGACTATCTAGCAGGGTTACAGTATCACCCACCCCCCGCCAAGCAGAGCTCCACTGCCTTTTAAACAATTATGTGATTGATTGATTGATTGATTGATTGATTAAGTGCCATCAAGTCAGTGTTGACACTTAGCAATACCTCATAGATAGATTCTCTCCAGGATGATCTGTCTTCAGCTTCGCCTGTAAGGTCTCTCAGTGATGCATTCATTGCTGTTGTAATCGAGTCCATCCACCAATTATGTGGTACCATAATACCAAAACATTTAACAGGTGGATGCTTTTCTGTTACTGCATTTCTATGTCAGGAAAAGTTTACCTGTTGATCTTTTGTCTGTCATTCATTCTATAGGTATAGGAGCCCTGCAAGGGAAAAACAACTTTAGACTGGCTCATTAGAGATGCCTGCATGCTATTTCTGCCTTTTCTGACATTCCATGTACCCAGAATCTTCAGGAGCATTCTGAGTTGGCATTGGGAGTGTGTTATTCTTCTCTGTTTCCTGGTTCTTCATGCTTCCTTCATTCTATTCCCCTCTAACAATGTTTAGGAATGTGCTCACAGTTTTGTGACCTATATCATGAAGTGATTTTCACAATCACTGGGGTGCACAGGCGGGTGGATGTGGGGAAGGCAGGATAAACCATACCTTCCCCACAGACAAGAAAGGTGAAGGTGGTAGGAGTGCGCTTCGCACTCCCACACGGGCAGCTCAGCTCCATGAAGCATGGAGCAGGGCAGAGTAAGCCCAGGATGGAACTTGTCATTTTGGCCTCCGGGCATCCTACAATACAACATGTGGCACATGCATAGCATTGGGGGATTCTCTCATTAGAAAGGCACTCTATGTGCCCTTCTCTGTGTCTCCTTGGGCTGAACTTAGCTCAAAGAGACACACGATACCTGGCAACAGTGTTAAAAGCGCGAGTGCAACCTTAACATCGGCTAACAGCCGGGTTATTTAGGAAGGTTAGGCCAGTGGGATGTGGAGGAATCTGCAAGGATTCTGCCACTTCTCACAACCAGCCTAACACAGCTTGGGCTGCCACAGGCTGAGTTACACTGATCATGAGAACAGCCTCTCTGAATTGTTGCCCAGAAGTATGTATAAATTCATAGAGTCTTCTAATGTGTGGTATAGTGGATAGAGTGATAGACTTAGACTGGGGAGATTAAAATTCAAATCCCTGCTGTGAAGCTCACTAGGTAACCTTGGGTGAATCAAACACTACCTGATTAATCTACCTCACAAAGTTTTTGTGAAGATAAAGCGAGGAGAGATGCCAGTTACGTAAGGTGCCCTGAGTTCCTTGGAGAATGGCAAGATAGGTTGCAGTAAGAGTAAGAATAATAAGCCTTGAAATCACTTTTCATTTGTCCCATTGAGGCCAATGGGTTGACTTTAGCTTTTTGAAGCCAGAGGTGATCATTCAGGCATACCTAGAAGGAAGTACTGTTATGAATCTGCAGCAATACAAATTCATACATAGCTATCCTGGGATATAAGCTGTTTAAGTCTCTTTGCTTTAAGAACATAAGAACAGCCCTGCTGGATCAGGCCCAAGGCCCATCTAGTCCAGCATCCTGTTCCACACAGTGGCCCACCAGATGCCTCTGGAGAGCCCACAGGCAAGAGCTGAGGGCATGCCCTCTCACCTGCTGTTACTCCTCTGCAACTGGTTTGACTTAAGAACAACTTATTCTAGCTGAATTAGGGACAATGGGGTCCATTTCTTACTCCAAATGTTTCTTTCTGTGAATTTTAATCATTGTTATCTAACCCACAGGCATTGCCTCACAGAGCCACCTTGGAACCTTGGGCCCTAAACTCTGACCTTCTATTAATGTCAGTTTGTAAGGCATAACATGTTTTGTTTGGATTTATTGCTTAATCAATGACCACTGGAGCATGTCTGTGGATATGAATGCTTCCTACATGCCCTTGAAGGTGTGAATAACCTTTACAAATTAAGTATTGTAAAATTGTGGAACTTGAAATAGCAGTAACTTGTAAAACACGCTGTATGTGCAATACTGAACCGTATATGTTTGTTTATACAATCTGATTTTCATTAAAATAATCCAAAACTAGTTTACAGTATAATTGAAACAATGCACAATTAAAATACAAATTAAAAGTACAAATATTAAATATAAATATATATCTTTATTTAAAAGCTTAAAAACCTATATCAAATGAAACAACAACACAAAAACACAGAGCAGCAACAGCAAAAAACAAACAAACAATTTTCTCATATAAAAAGCCTGGGTGAAGAGTCAAGTTTTAACTTGTTTTCTTAAAACTGTGATAGAGACTGAAGAGCGGCTGCTAGATGGGAGAGCATTACAGTTGTTTTACAGCTGTTATATTGAATATTCTCATGCTCAGTGCCAGCTGCAGAACTGAGGGGGCCCTGCAGCAGCGTGGGCCCCCATCAGGGGAGGAAGGGTAATTTTACCATGGCAGAGGGTGTAGCTGAGAGGTGGGCAGCAGTATATCATTACCATGCAGGCCTGGTTTTTAATTGTTGGAACAGCCAAAAGGAGGACAAAGATCCAAGTAGAGGTTATGCAAAAGAATAGGGCCAAACAAGAATTTCATGCATTTACTGGCCTTGTTCACACAGTTGTTCAGATCTAAGTTTAATGTGTGTTACTGCCATTGGCATGATTGTGTGAATCCACACCAAGGTGGTTTATGGCCCAAGATGAATTTGAGATTCCTGCTTCAGCATGGGTTCATACAATTACACTAATGTGATTAATGTGACCAACATTAAACCTAGATTTGAATGATTGTGTGAACCAGGCCCAGTATACCTCCTTTAAATTTAGTCTATCTAAACAGAATGGTCATAAATCATATTGGATATAATTTAAAGTAAGTAAAGTGTGCCGTCAAGTCGGTGTCTACTCCTGGCGACCACAGAGCCCTGTGGTTGTCTTTGGTAGAATACAGGAGGGATTTACCATTGCCATCTCTCAGTATGAGGTGATGCCTTTCAGCATCTTCCTATATCACTGCTGCCCGATAAAGGTATTTCCCATAGTTTGGGAAACATACCAGCGGGGATTTGAACTGGCAACTTCTGGCTTGCTAGTTAAGTCATTTCCCCACTGCACCATTAGGTGGCTTGTGTATAATTTAACCAAAATTAAATAACATTTAAGTCCCAAGGGAGAGGCAGGCATGTGTTTCCATGTCTCCTACCAGAAACTAATGAGTCTGGAAAATGTTTAATTTTGGTTGAATCATGCCAGTTCACTATCCCACCATAAATATGTGAATGCCACATAGACAAGTGGAACTACCACTTTCAGTACAAGCTGGTAAAGTGTTTGGATGTGATGGAACCAAGTTTAGATTATAGCTATGCAGAACTCCATTCTTTAATGTCTAGGTTCTGCTCTTCTGGTATCTTATAAAGTAAGAAAGAAGCTACAATTTTTCAATCCACACTTCCTCCTCAAGATTATTTTGGTAGGCCTAACATGATTTTCAATAATTTAGTTTCTCTCTCTGTATCTCTCTTGCACACACACGCGCACACACACACACACACACACACACTTATGCATTTGACAAAAATCTTATGCATTCCACACCTCTGAAAGTCAAGTTATAAATGCTTACAAGATGTCCAAACTTTGCCTTAGAGACCAGACTATATGAATTCAACAATATTTCCTATCAAGTTTATTTTAATTGCTTTTTTACATATTTCCCAACAGAGAGAAAGTTGTCCTTGGGCCAAACTAATGATTGGTATAATTAACTTTATTATATGGCTTCACCCCTGAGATAACTATAATCCCATCTGAATGTCCTTTCTTGGTGTGGAGGTAGGGGGACAGCAGAGAAAGAGAGGAAAATAAATTGTGCTAAAGCCATGCAAAATGTCCAATTAAGAATATCACTTTTGGAGCAGTTTTTATCTTCTAGTCATTTCATGAACTTCTTGATTAATGTAGACCTAATTTTGCATTCTTGCAAATGCCATTTTCCTTTTTAGGCATATTCAGGCAGAGAAAAGTTAGAGAGAACTTTTTTAAACACTGTCTGCTTAAATGTAGGTGACAGCAGGAGGAACTGGTGGAGGAATATATTATTTATATATATTATACAAATATTATTGTATATTATAATTATTCTGAAATGAGCATTTAAATTTTAAATACTTAGCAGCTGTCTGCCATCAATGGCTTCCAATACATTTACAGGGAAAATACCCTAATTCACAAAGTATAGGAAGCAAATTTGGTGGAAAGAGAATTTTGTCATGAACTCTACTGCATCATTGATGACATTCATGGAACCTGCTGCATTTTAAACAATAGTACTAAATTACTGCTATCAGAATGTATCAAAAACGTTTATGGAGAACTATCATGGTAGTCACTAGCTTAGACAATTTTTGAAAAAAAGAGTGGATAGGTTAGTGGGGGATAGGTCTATCCAAGACTATCACCATAATAGCTACAACTTCCATGGCTAAAGGCACTATACCTCTAAGATGCTGGGAGCAAACAACAGAGGAGAATCATCACCTTCATCTTGTGCTTGTAAGCACCTAGAGTCATCTGTCTGGCTATGGTTGGAAAAAGAAGGCTGGACTACATAGCTGGATTCAAAGAGGCAGTCCAATGAGGCCATGCAATAGTTGGATCCAACAAGGCAATTTGGGGCTTCTTATGAATGTATGTAGTGCTCTTAATGGACATGACACCATACTAAGAATGAGATGACAGACCTTAGCCCCAAGGGGCTTACAAAACAAGAAGATAAACTCAAAGTATGTTTGGGGCTGCTAAAACCCGGGTCTCAAGCCTCAAATCTAAAGCCGGATAAAAAATGTAATAAATACACAGTGACACTGTATAAACGATTTATATAGTTAAGGTAAAGGTAAAGTGTGCCATTGAGTTGGTGTCAACTCCTGACGACCACAGAGCCTTGTGGTTGTCTTTGGTAGAATACAGGAGAGGTTTACCATTGCCATCTCCCGTGCAGTGTGAGATGATGCCTTTCAGCATCTTCCTATATTGCTGCTGCCCGATATAGATGATTCCCATAGGAAACATACCAGTGGGGATTTGAACTGGCAACCTCTGGCTTGCTAAACAAGTCATTTCCCCACTGCGCCATTATAGATAATCATTATTGAATGAGAGAGCACATAATAGGGCCTCTACATTTGCCAGCTCAGCTCCTACTGAGAGATGGTTTTGAGTTATTTAGCAATATAGTCAAGCCCAACCTTCTTAAGGTGATAGCATCCGTACCGTAACTGTTGGGCTGCTTTTAAAGTTCTATCATTCTATACAAGTCATTCTTAAAGTAGGTTTGTGCAATGTGTGCAGTACTTAACTTTGGATTAGCTAAGTAGCTTGGGATTCCAATTAGGTACAACTAATGTACCATATCTTTAACAGCTGCATTACAAGAAAAATTCAACTGGGGAAGCTTTCATCAACTTCGAGATGCAATGATAGAAATAGGTTGAATTTCTCCTTTTATTCAAAACTGTTTTATATACAAAATTATTCAGTTATTTAATGTTTCAAACTCAGTTGAATAAATTTCAAATGCCGTGATCCTATTCACAATTATTAGGGAATCAGCCCCACTGAAAACGGTGGGTAAACATGCATAGGAATATATCACCATTCATCTTATCTTATCTTATCTTATCTTATCTTATCTTATCTTATCTTATCTTATCTTATCATCTTATTACTTATTTACTCACTCACTCACTTACATTTCTATACTGCACCATAGGAAAAGTCCCTGGGCTGTTCACAATCTAAAAACCATTAAAACTTTAATTGAGTAATGACCCTCTGTAGCATCATTCAAACTCACTTCCATATAGTTTCATTAATATTTGAATCGACAAATTAGAATGGAAGATGAACAACAACAAACTGGGGTAACAAGCATGTAGATGTTGACTGATATCCTGAGTAAATTACCTGAGTACTGAAATTAAGTAGTACTTAGTTTCCTGTTAAGTACCTTAGTCTGGATGTCAACCAATGCAACAGAAGCAGTTTGTATGTTATTCCTCTCTTAAGTAAGGAAGTTGGGTAATCCTCTCATAAGACAAGACCGGATTCCCTTGAAACATATCCCATCTTGGTGATGTATCAATATTGACTGAAAAAATGTATCACTACTGACAGTCATGTATCAATATTGATTGTATTATGTTTCCAACAGTGGCCAGCCAAATGCTTCTGGGCACTCACAAACAGGACATGATGGAGACAGGCATTGCTGTTGGCTCTCGCCAGCATCGAATAAACAGGAACAGACAATTTCTGAATACTGAGTTTCTATTTTTAGCTACTGTGGCTCATGGACATCTTTTCTGTTAATTCTTTGAAAGACCATCATAAATATCTATACATGTATACCATGAGATGGGGCCATATAACACTGGAAGAGCATCTGCTATGCATGCAGGAGGTCCCAGGTTCAATCCCTGGCATCTCCAGGGATTGGAGACTCCTGCCTGAAACCTTGGAGAGCCATTTCCTGTGAGTGTAGACAATACTGAGCTAGATGGACCAATGGTCTGACTTGGCATAAGGCAGCTTTCTATATTCCTGTGGATTAGATATAGTTTAGTCAGATCCAGGAAGGTAATACGTATGTTTTTATTTCCTTAAAATTTATTGTTTTTATGATAAAAGGTAATGGCTTGGCACTCTCGTGTAAACAAAAGTCACTTCCACTCATGCAAAGCGTAATATTTTATCCAATCCTCTTGCTGCAGCCCTTACACGACATGCCTTCCGTGTGTGTGTGTGTGTGTGTGTGTGTGTGTGTGTGTGTGTGTGTGTGTGTTCCAACCCTCAGGAGCAGATTTGGGAATCTCAGGTGGCTACAGACAGGGGCAGATTAAGCTTTTTGCCATCCATAGGCAAAAAGGCTTTTGCCGCCCTTATACCTTTACCTTGCTGCCCTTGACACCGCCATCCTGCCATGCAGTGGCATTTTAAAAAGTACAAGCGGGGATTTTCCATTCCACCCTCCCCACAACTGCTGCTCCCATCCCACCATGCAGTGGCAGGTTTTATAAGGCAAAAGGGGAAACTATCCCCTTGCCCCCTCCCCACAGCCACTGCAGCCGCTCTGCTCCCTATCCCACCGTGCAGCAACATTTTTAAAAAGGCAAAAAGGGGGGCATTTCTCTCACAGCGGCTGGCCCCACCCCCACCCCACCACTCAAATTTGCCTCCAAAGGCAAGTGCCTCCTATGCCTATGTGTTAATCTGCCCCTGTCAGCAAGAAATGACAGAAAAGCCCAGTTCTGTGAACTTTGCTCACAGAGACAAGCCAATAGCAATATTTAACTCTATTAATAATGTGCATAACTAATTTGTGTGAATGATATTTTCCAAAGTCCTATATTGGCTTTGTAGATGCAATAATAAATGTTGCCTTTATGGCTGAGCTGAGGCTATTAGGAATCTCAGCATAACAAATACTGTTGGTGGGGGATTTCATATTTAGAGAGGCACAAGGCAGAAATTTGTGTGCTGATTGTGGGAATTGCCTCAGGCTTGAATTGTAGAGTGGTGAATTTCTTAAGAATGTATTTAAGCAAGTGGCTGATAGTCAGCTTCCAAAAGTATTTCTGTTGTAGCACAAAGGAAGCAGGTGCTGTCTAGAAGCACAATCTTCTGCTCACATATGATGTACGTGTCTGATTGATTCTTTATTAGCAAAACAAAAAAAAAAACAGAACAAAAACCCAAAAGTAAAAAACTTTCACTATAGTACACTGAAATAGAACTCTATCAGTATGAAATATCATTCATGACTCTGACATCTTCTTCTTTGGGCAAAATAAAGTGATCAGAGTTTTAAACACAGCAGGGAATCTGGTACATCAAAAAATAAATGTTTGAAATAAATGTAATGTGACACCAGTACACAGATGAACAGCAATACTTAAAACAACACTTTACTTTCTTTCCTGGCCAATTTCAAATTGTTTACAAAGATCTTCCTTTGTTCATCTCATATACTCCCAAATCCACGGGATGCCTTATCATTGGTTTGCTTCTAGATCTGTTTGTAGTCATGTATACAATCCTCACAGAACACAAAGAACACACGTGCACACACATAGAGGCCATTCCCAAGATCACTGGAAACTGGTCTGGGCTCCCTTAGCCCAGTTTCCAGTTATCCACGGCGACTAGCTCGCCTAACAACCCCTCCCTTTAAATGAGGTTAATGGAGCAGGCTCTCCATTAACCTTGTCTTTTCTATCATAAGAACATAAGAACAGCCCTGCTGGATCAGGCCCAAGGTCCTTCTAGTCCAGCATCCTGTTTCGCACAGTGGCCCACCAGATGCCGCTGGAAGCCACAGACAGGAGTTGAGGGCGTGCCCTCTCTCCTGCCATTACTCCCCTGCAACTAGTACTCAGAGGCACCCTGCCCTTGATGCTGGAGGTCGCCCACAGCCCTCCTACTAGTAGCCATTGATAGACCTCTCCTCCATGAAGTCATCCAAAACCCATGTGTCGTGTCAGCCGCAGCTGCTTGTGTGTCAGCCACGGCCGAGTGGCCTGGGGCCTTAGAAGACCTCTCTTTTTCCATTAAGGAGGAGGCTGAGAGAGACCAAACCCACCCAGCTCATCAAGGAGTGTTGTATGACTGAACAAGTTTTGGCCCTGTGTTTTTTTCAAAACAGAGGAGTTGTGGTTGATTGAGCTGGGGAGATGTGTCTGGGAGAACAGAAGAGTGGTGATGGTCTGGGGGCAGCGATATCACAGGTAGTGGGCAGAGGGAGGTATGTTGGTGGGAATTGGGCAGGCCATTACAGGGGGAAATGGTCCAGGGCACTGAGGCCTGTTCCTTTTTCTGACTCTTTCCCCAATCCTGTGGCCCCAGGGAGCTCTGGGAACACTCCCTCTAGGATTATGGTGTTGCTGTTGAATTCCAGGTTGGTAAATGCTAAAACATCCCTCATCCATGATTTGTTTGTAGATGAGCATGCTGACCTGGTATGTGTGACAGAGATGGATGAGCTGGTTGGATGAGCTAGGTGGGCTTGGTCTCTGTCAGCTTTGTCCTCCAGGTTTCCTGACCCTGCAGCAGCCTCACCTTGAGGGTTGGGGAGAGGGCATTGCGGTCATCTATCATGAGATCTTTCCCATTTCCAGGTGCTCAGTTAGGCAATCTCAAAATATCGAGAGTTTGTCCTTAAGGGTGGATCTCCAAAGGCTGGGGATTCTGCTGCTGTACTGACCACCCCTCTGCACTTCAGTCTCCCTACCTGAGCTGGTGTGTGCTCCAAAGCTTATTATCTTGGAGGATTTCAATATACACACTGAGGCCTCCCTAGTAGGACCAGCTCAGGATTTCATGGCCTCCATGGCAACCATAGGCCCATCTCAGTTGGTATCTGACCCTACCTACATGACAGGACACACTCTGGATCTGGTTTTTGCTGACCAGGGAATAAATGACCTGGAGGTGGGGGAATTTGAGATCACTCCCTTGTCATGAACAGACCACCATCTGGTGGGATTTCGTTTGACTACTCCATCCACCTCTGCAGGGATGGTGGGCCTATTAGAATTGTCAGCCACCGGAGGCTTATGGTGAATGTCAGGAATGGGGAGACAGCCTGGGCTGTTGTCACGGTTGCTCCTAAACACTCTCTTGGAGGAGCCCGTTCTGCTCCTTGGTTTTTCTCCAAGCTTAGGGTGATGAAACAACTCGGACAACAGCTGAAACAATGCTGGAGGAAGAGTCATGACGAACCCGATCAAATACGGACTAGAGCCCATTTTAGGGACTATTCCATGGCAGTGGGGGTGGAGAAGAAACGCTTTTCTCTGCCTCCATTCCATCTGCTCAGTGCAGACCAGTGAAACTCTTTCATGTCGCAAAGGCATTGCTCCATCCACTCACCCCCATTACTTAAGACCATTACTTTTTAAAAAAGCCCTCCCTTGATTCCTCCAACTTGGATAATTATAGACCTGTCTCTAACTTTCCCATTTTGGGCAGGGTGATAGAGTGTGCATTGACGTCCCAGCTGCAGAGGGTCTTGGATGATACAGACTATTTGGACCCTTGTCAAACTGGCTTCCACACTGGATATGGGACTAAAACTGCCTTGGTCACTCCAGTGGATGACCAATGCCAGGAACTAGACAGGGGGAGTGTGTCCCTGTTGGTTTTGGTGGACATCTCAGTGACATTCGATACCATCAAACATGATATCCTTCTGAACCGCCTTTGGAGTATAGGAATTGGAGGTACTGCTCTGGAGCGACTTTTGTCCTTTCTTGAGGGGAGGGTCCAGAATGTAGTGCTGGGGGACCACTGCTCAGTTCCATGGCTATTGGTCTGTGGAGTCTCGCAGGGTTTAGTTTTGTCCCCCATTCTGTTTAACATCTACATGAAACCACTGGGAGAGGTCATCCAGGGATTTGGACTAAGTTGTCAGCAATATGCAGATGACACTTGGATCTATCTCTCCTTGTCACCTGACCATAGGGAGGCAGTGGATGTCCTGAATCAGGTGCTGCAGGTCATGATGGGTTGGATGTGGGCTAATAAACTGAGATTTAATCCAGACAAGATAGAGATAATGTTGGTCAGTAGGAGAGCCAGTCGGATTGAGGAGACTCTACTGGTTCTGGATGGGATTGCACTCCCCTTGAAAGAGCAAGTACACAGTTTGTGGGTATTGCTGGACCCCGCTCTGCTTTTAGAAACTCAAGTGGAGGCGGTGGCCAGGAATGCCATGCAAAGGGATGCAGCTGGTGCAAATTGGCAGCCAGTGCACCAGCTGTATCCCTTTCTCAAGAAGGCAGATCTGGTCACAATTACCCACACATTAGTCATGCCATGGCTGGATTACTATAACACGCTCTATGTGGGGCTGCTCTTGAAGAATATTCAGAAACCACAGCTAGTGCAAAATGTGTCAGTTGGATACTATCTGGAGCTACCTGCTAGGATCACATCACGCCCATTTTGAAAGAGCAGCACTGGCTACCAATTTGTTTCTGGATCCAATTCAAGGTGCTGGTTTTGACCTTTAAAGCCTTTAACTGTTTGGGCCATGGATACCTGAGGGACTGACTGCCTGCTCCCAAATGCTGCTGCTCGCTTAACAAGGTTGTCAGGGGGTTCTCTGCTCTGGGTACCAACAATGAGGGAGGCTCAGCTGTTGTACACATGGGACAGGGTCTTCTCAGTTGTTGCACCCAGACTCTAGAATACTCTCCTGGTGACCATCCACTCCTTAGTCTCCATGACAGTTTTTAGAAAGCATGTGAAATCTTGACTTTTTACCCAGGCTTTTATTTGATGGTTTCTATTGCTGCGGCTTTGTATCTTTTGTGATTATATTGTGCTTGTTTTAAACCTTTTAATAAAATATGTATTTTTGTATTTTAGCTAATATTTTGTGTAATTTTTGTAGTCTTGTTTTAACTTTTATGTGAACCACCTTGAGATTGTTTTAATGAAAAGCGGTATAGATATTTAACAATAAATAAAAAAAATAAAATTATTGAATAATAATCATATATGGTAAATTTAAAACACAGTAAATTTGAATAAGATTGCCTCCTTTTCTTGGGCATGATGTCATTTTGGAATTATTGATCTGATTATTGAATGTTAAAAATATGCTGCGAACAATAACAAAATCTGATTAGATTCAGAACTGCTTCATTTATATATATATATATATATATATATATATATATATATATATATATATATATATGGCTGTATATGTTTTTTTATATATATATAACATAAAATGGCTGAAAGTATTACTTTTTACACCAAAATATGCAAAGGGAAAGGTTATATATATATATATAGAGAGAGAGAGAGAGAGAGAGAGAGAGACCTTTCCCTTTGCATATTTTGGTGTAAAAAGTAATACATTCAGCCATTTTATGTGGCAGGGTTGTTCATGCAAAATTCGGTATCTGTAGGTCTTTGGGAAGTATGACTTTATTTCACACAAATATACCAATTCTTCAAAATATTATTAATTAATTAATTAATTAATTACACAGTCAGGCAGGTGTTATTGACTGGTTTGATTTACCCAGACATTGAGTCCTTCCCAAGGACCTAGGATGGCTGAATTTTATTGTCAGTGTTGTTGCTGTTGTTATAGATATCATCGCAGAATATAGGCTGTTCCCAGTAAAGCTGCTTTTTGTAATTGGCTGATGGCGATTCCTGTGATGATGGTGATGATGATAATGATGATGATGATGATGAAGAAGAAGAATTCGATTTCTATACCACCCTCCCAAAAATGGCTCAGGGAGGTTTACACAGAGAAATAACAAACAAATAAGATGGCTCCCTGTACCCAAAGGGCTCACAATCTAAAAAGAAACATCAGATAACCAGCAACAGTCACTGGAGGTTCTGTGCTGGGGGTGGATAGGGCCAGTTACTCTCCCCCTGCTAAATAAAGAGAATCACCACATTAAAAGTTGCCTCTTTGCCAAGTTAGCAGGTGTGTGTGTGTGTGTGTGTGTGTGTGTGTGTGTGTGTATAATCCCATTAGGAAATAATATAATCTGCCCAAGATCACCTGTTCCTTTATCCCAAGTGTGCTGTGGTTATTTAGTAATGCAAACAAGGCACAATACACATGGCACAGGCTGGTGTCAGAGTGGAGAGCCAGTTTGGGATGGAAAGCCAGTCTTTTGTTAGCAATCATGAAGTGTCCCCTTTGCTAAGCAGGGTTCACCTTGGTTTGCATTTGGATAGGTGGCTACATGTGCCAACTGTCTGCTATAAGATATTTCCCTTAGGTGATGGGGTCATAGCTCAATGTCAGAACCAGAGGCGCTCTAACTCCCAGACCTTGGGCCCCGGTTGGTGGCTTCCAAGGTCTGGGGGGTCTCCTACATCCACCCCGCACCTGCCCGCTGCGTTGTGGCTAACCTATGTGCTGGGTTTTTTTTAACAAAGCCGCCGGGAGGCCAAGGGGTGGCTGCGGGGAGTGGGGAGCGAGCCAAGTAGTCAACCTCCTCCCCACCAGTGGTGGCAGTGATGGGGGCATGTCCTCTCTGCCCAGTGGTTGTTGTGAACCATAAGGCACACCTGCACAGTTTAGAAAAAGATCATCGCAAGCCTGTGATGTCACAGTCTTGTGACAATCTTTTTCTGCATTGTGCAGGCATGCCTCATGGTTCACAGCAGCTGCTGGGCAGAGAACATGTGCCCTGTGGTCGCTTGCCCCATTGCCACCACTGGTTGACAACTTGGACCACCCCTCTGCAACCACCCCTTGGCCACGTGGCAGCTTTGTGTATGTGTGTGTGTGTTTTAAAAATGGCACATAGGTTAGCCTTAGCAGGAGCGCCCCCCCCCCCCCGCAAAAAAGTAGGTTTGGGGTGCCTCGTGGCAGCGGGGCCCTCGCAGAAGGACTGGTCCAGTCACCAAAAGAATCTAGGTGTGACCCTGGTTAGAATATTTGCTGGCATGCAGAAAGTCCCATGTTCAATCCCTGGCACCTACAGATAGGGCAGGGAAAGACTGTTGCCTAAAACCTTGGAGAGCCATTGCCAGTCAGTGTAGGTTTTGTATAATGCAACTTCCTGTGATCTTAGGGGTCATAATCAGTGATCTGCTGCTGCAGGCCAGGGCCTTTAGAAGGGCTCATTATTGACCCCTGGTATCACCTCTGTGTCCATAGCCTTCATGTGGTGATGGCAGAGTCACTCTGAGCTCACACACATGCAGTGGTGCATCAAGGCAATCTGGTGTGAGGCCCACACTGCCATGAGCCCCCTCCCCCAACTGCCACCATGAGCCTTCCTCCCCGCCACCGCCTCGAGGCTGAACCACCGATATTCTAGCCACCACGTGTGCTGCCAGGGGGTGGAGGTGAGGTGAGCAGGCCTCCCCCCGTGGAAGTGGCAGGTGGAGTGGGAGCAGCCGCTGAGTCTGACTGTTTGGCTCAGCAGCCTCTGAAAACTGCGAGGCACTCTGTTGTTCCTGCACAGTTAGGCTAGAGTGTCACGCCTCACCCTGCTCACTTCACCCCACCCCCCCGGCTGCTCACGTGGTGGCTAGAATATCAGCAGTTCAGCCTTGTGGTGGTGGGGAAGAGGGCTCTTGCCCCCCCCCCCCAGGCCTTTGGAGGAGAGAATAGGGCAGATCAGGAAGCAGGGCCACAAAGGGGAATGGGCATGAGAGCAACTTCCACAGTTGCTCCTGTCACCTTGCCGTGTTGCTCTGCCAACCATCCACCCACCTTGCTTCCCTTGGATCAACAAATCCTAGGAGAGAGGGGGCACATACATATGCAAATCATAGCCACCTGTGTAGAAGTATATGAATCTTCAGCAAACTCTGCTTGTTCTAGTTCTAGAACTCTTTTTTAAAATATAAATTTGACCAGTTAATCTGGAATTTGAGAGCAGTCAAGTTTAGGGCAGAGAGAGCTAGATTAAGAATTAAATAATGGAAAATCCTCTCATCCGGAGCTCACTAGAGGCCAGTTTGAGCATGCATACACACTTTAAGCAAGCACAATAGAGGAGAATTATGGTGCACTCCAAACTATCAAGCAATTGGGCCAAATGCCTGGCTTTCCCCACAATAACATTCTGGGAACTGGACCTGAGATCAGAAAATAGGTTGGGTCTTTTCTCTCCACCTGCCCTCCCACTCCCACCCGGGTTAGTTGGGATCCCAATCCCAAACTCCAAACCGAGGCTGATGCCTTCTCCAGCTACTGGTGGGAACATTTGTTGCTGAATGCTGGAATAAGCTGCGCTTTTCAGGTTAGTGAAGTATTCAGCAAACAGTTCTGTTTGTTCGTCCAGCTTCTTCAGGCAGAACTTTAGTGATGAATTTCACTGTCTCCTCACACAGATGACCTGTGGCAGCATGGAATACAAAGCACTATGATGTATAAACTAACTGTTGGCCATATATTTCTAGGTAACAATGTCATCTTAAATCCTCTGTGTTAAAAGACAGCAGAAAGCCCCATACAGTAATAACACCACATAAACCCAAAGGTTGTTTAAGGTTATTTCTGGGAATGACATACTTTGTAAATGTATTTCACAACTCCATTTTCATTTCTGTTTTGTATATCTTTACTCTTCAGTGATTCCACACCATTAATAAACCATGAATGCATAAATACGATGTTAAAAAGGACTATCTTTCAAGAGCTATAGCACTTTTATGGCAAAGGCATTCAAGTGGAATCTTTTCAATGCACAGTCAATTGACTTTTTTAAAGTAACTGGGGGGTGGTTAATGTAGTTTGATACAAACATTCTTGGAAAAATTAGTATGGAGTCATGAAATAGTACTTAAAAATTGATCTTGTCAAAGATAGGACTGACAGGCTGCAACCCATGTCGCCTTAAATTCCTTGGTGCAGTAGGAGGAGAGATGGCTGCGGCTTCTGCCACCCATTCTTTCTCCCGATTTCCTGACTGCCCCTCCACCTGGGAGGGGAGGATGGGAATAAAAATACAAATGTAACAAAACATGCAAAATATGCAGCAACAAAAGAAAAACACCAGAAACCATAGAGACAGAAATAATTTTGGGTGCAGGGAGACCATTAAGCGACCACTGCAGACCTGTCAGAACAATATCTTCACCAGCTTTCTAAAGGTTAATAGAATATGGGCCAGATGGATCTCCTGAAGGAGAGTGACTTTGGAACCTCTAGGCTCAGGGGCGTACCATATATTAGGCACAGGGAGACAATTGTCTCCCGGCCCGGCTACCTCAAAGGCCCTCCTCAAGCCTGGCCAGTCTCCCATTTCACAGGCAGTGCACGCACTGACCCTGCATTTCCTACCTGCCATGATGATAGTAGTGACATAGGGCCACACAATGGCCAGTGCCGCCTCAGCAGGCTGCAGCCTGGATGGTGATGGGGGGGCTTTCCCTTGCCTTCAAAAGGCAAAGTTGCACCTGCACCCCTCTCTCCAGGTCCGGGGGTGGGGAGTGGGTCAGCAGCCACCAGCCTGTCTCCCTCCTGCCATGTGCTATGAGCAGCAGGAGATGAATACAGCAGCTGCAAGCAGGCAGGCACGCAGGGAGCTAGGTAGTGGCACTGACTTGAATGATGGAGAGAAGACAAGGAGTAGTGGGAGTGGGAGAAGAAGCACCATACAGTAGCAACAGCTTGCCCCCGACGACCGCTGGGCTAGGGACTCCTGTTGGCCATTACATCCACCGCTTTGGAGCTGCACTCTTTCCTTCCTCCTGTTGTTGCTGCATGTTCCTTTCCCTTATTTCTGTTTGTCTCTCCTTCCTCTTCAATCTGTGTGTGTGTGTGTGTGTGTGTGTGTGTGTGTGTGTGTGTGTTCTAAATCGGGGGTTCCTGTGTTTCTTCGTGGGCTCTCTGTCCCTCCTTTGCAACTGCTCCCTCAGGGAGAAGTTGCAAAGGAGGGACAGAGCCCAAGCAGAAATGCAGGATGGAAAACCCTGGATTTAGAACACCTCTCCCTGTGTGTGTGTGTGTGTGTGTGTGTATGTGTGTGTGTGTGTGTGTGTGTGTGTGTGTGTTCTAAACCATGCTTTTTCCCTGTGTTTCTGCCTTTTCTGTGGACAGAGTCTCACGATCCGTGAGACCCGGTTCGAGGCGGTGAGCGGGAAGAGCGGGCTAAGCCCACTATCCCTGCTCATGAGTGGGGAGGGAGCCCTGGGAGGCCGCATCAGCCACCCACACGATTGCTGGCTCTGAGATGGAGCCGGCAGGGGCTGGGGAGCTTGCCATGCAGCCCCTGGAAGCCCCAGTATGCCCTGCACAAGCACACAAGGCATACTGGGGAGACCCCCGGAGCTGGGAGGTGGCTTTTTGCCTCCCCTCTGGGGGTCTGCTCATGAGTAGGCATGCCACAAAGCCACGCTGTGGCTACTCCCAATTTTAAAAACCAGTTTTGCGGACCGTTCGCTCCACAAACCTGGTTTGGGGGCAAGGGTTCTTGAGTGGGTTACCTGCTCCAGAACTACCAGGCTCACAGCTGAGCCCGGTGGTTCTGATGATTGGGAAAAATCGGGCTAGGCTTTCCTAGCCCTATTTTCCCCGATCGTGGGAATAGCCAATGCATTTCTTAGGGAGCTGTTGCAAAGGAGGGACAGAGCCCAAGCAGAAATGCAGGATGGAACACACAACCCTCCCCCCGATTTAGAACGTGTGTGTGTGTGTGTGTGTGTGTGTGTGTGTGTGTGTGTTCTAAATCAGGAACAGTTGCAAAGGAGGGTCAGAGAGCCCAAGCAGAAACGCAGGGGTGAAACACCAATTTAGAGCCCCCTCCCTCTGTGTGTATGTGTGTGTGTTCTACATCATGTATCTTTCCTGCATTTCTGCTTGGAAAGGAGGGACAGGGAACTGCTCAGGGAGCAGTTGCAAAGGAGGGACAGAGAGCCTAAACACAAATGCAGGGAAAACCCCTGATTTAGAACACCCCTTCCTCTCGAACTGCAGAACTGTTGGCTACTTCAGCAGTTGGTCACATTAATATTTATCTACACACACACACACACCCACTGATCAGCGGTTTCCAGCCGTTTAAAATGGTCTTCTCTTCTCTGTGTCTTTCAATACACAGATTAAGCAATACTAAAGTCCTAGCTGCAAGCTTTGGGTGTTTGTTCAGCATCTTGGGCATAGATGTTTGCCTCATCCCTGACTTCAGTTTGGCACTCTCTTGTGTTAAAGGAGACGATGCTTTCTGCCAACTATTGCTTGCATCGTCTTCCTTACTTTTGGTTAGGTATTGTCTGACAGACTTGCAAGTGAACCTCTCCTCTGTGCACTGCAAAACTGTCATGTCACTTAGGATGTGGTATCAACAATGATTTTGTTCTCCCAGGGACCCAGCGGTGTTCACATGATAAACATGAGAGCGCTGCTGTTCTTACCATTAAAAATAAGTGCAACTTCTTCCAAAGCTACTTTTAAAGAATTATAGGAGATTGGAAGCAATTGAGTGATGTCAGTGGATGCAGGGGAAATAACCTCTGGGCTGCAATCTGCTTGCTTACTTGGTGGTGGGGGGGGAGCTCCTCTGAGCCTGGGGGAATTTACTGTTGCATAGGATCATACTTCAAAATACTCTGCATTATGTTCTGGATGGTGGTGTGGGATATCATAGTATATGGGTGGTGGTGAGTTGTCATAGTTGGGATATGTGCAATTATTAAAGTTCTCATTGATACTGTTGTATTAGTTGGCTCTCCTGTTTTGTGGCTTGAATTTTAACCACCTCGAGACACATGTCTTGGTGGTGTATACATGTTTTAGATAGATACTATAGATAATAAATATATCCAGAACTCTATTTGTTGTTGTTTTTTGGCATCCCTTTGATCATTCTGAGCCTTAGCTTTCCTGACACCATGCCTGCAAATTCAGGCCACACTTTTGAACTCTTCATTGGTTATATGACCCCCTTCCATTTCCCATGAATGTCCTTGTTTTGCTTTTCATTTGTTCAGAGAGTTCTCTGTGCATCCAATATCTCACTTTTCAGAATCTCACAACCCTCTTAGAATCCCCCCCTCCCAGCCCACGTTTCGATTTCTAGCCATGGGCTCCTCTCTATCGGAAACAGAATTCTGGACCAGGCAAAGCTTGCTCTGATCAGCAAAACAGGCCTCATGCTTTTGTGTTCTTATGTGAAGTGCTCCAAAAGGAGCCTTGTTCCCTTAATAAGTTTGGAAAACAGTGGGATATGAATGCCACACTACACATACATGAAAAATGAATATAAACAGTTCAGGAGTGAGTAATATGAAGCGCTTATTCTCCTGGGAAGACTTGAAATTCAGCGATAGAGCCCATGGTTTTGCATACAGAAGGTCACAGTTTCCAGCTCTGCAATCTCCAGGAAGGGCTAGGAAAGACTACCAGTTTAAACCCTAGAAAGCTGATGCCATAGTGAGATTGCAGGACCAGCACTATTTCTTATTTTTCTTTTTCTTTTTGTTAAAACTTGTGTCTCTGGGTGGTTTACAATTAAAATCATATAAACATTAAAATAATTAGCATTAAAATAGTTTAAAAACCCAGCATTAAACATATTAAAACTATAAATCTAATTAAAAGTCTGGGTGAACAAATATGTTTTCAGTGCCTATTTAAAAATTGCCAGAGATGGGGAAGTCTTATCTCAACAGGGAGTGCATTCCAAAGCCCTGGGGAAGCATTGGAGAAGGCCTTTCCCCAAGTGGCCAACAGAAGAGCTGGTGGCAACCATAGACGTATCTCTCTAGAAGATCTCTACGGGCGATAGGGCTCATGGCAAAGAAGATGTTCTCTTAAAAACCCAGGGCCTAAGCCATCTAGGGCTTTATAGGTAATTACCAGCACCTTGTATTGTACCTGGAAACTTAGCAGCCATTGTAGCTCTTTCAACACAGAAGTAATATGGTCTCTCTGAGATGACCCAGAGACCAACCTGGCCACCGCATTCTGCACCAACTGAAATTTCTGGACTACATACAAAGGCAGGCCCACATAGAGCCACATAGAGCATTGCAGAAGTCCAGTCTGGATGCTACCAGCATATGTACCACCGTTCTGAGGTCAATCAATCAATCAATCAATCCTTATTACGGCACAGACCAGCATAAAGTAAGAGAGGTGATTACATAATACATTATTAAAAACCCAGAGTGGCAGTAGATATTACACCCTAATACACACTACAAGCATATAATGTAAATCAGTAGTAAAAGTAATCAAAATAATAAAGGATTTAAAATATAACTATGGCTCACTAAGAAGAAACATCATTAAAGACATAACAGAGTAGGTTTAAAACCTGAGAGAATATAAAATCATAAAAGGCATCATTGAAAAGAAGCATAAAAAGAGAGTAGCAAGAATGCAATAAAATGATAACATATAAAATGGAGACATAGAAGTACATAGTAATACCAGTTCTGAGGCTGTTAATAACAAGGAATGGACGCAGCTGGCGTATCAGCTGAAGCTGACAGAAAGCACCTCTGGCCACCGCCTGAACCTGGGACACCAGAGAGAGGCTCAGATCCAGAAGTACACCCAGACTGTGTACCTTTTCCTTCCGGGAGAATGTGACCCCATACAGAACAGGCAGATCAAACTCCTCTCCTGAGTTCCAATCCTGCATAATAAGTAACTCCGTCTTATCTGGATTCAGCCTCAGTTTGTTATCTGCCTCCAGGCAGGCATTTAGGGAGGTTATGCCTACTCCTGATGAGGCTGACATGGAGAAACGGATTTGGGTGTCATCAGCATACTGATAACACCCTGCACCAAATCCCCTGATGATCTCTCCCAGTGGCTTCATGTAGATGTTAAACAACATTGGAGACAATATGGAGCCCTGAGGGACACCATAGGAAAGTTCAGATTTTGAAGAACAACAGTCTCCAAGAGACACTATCTGGTCTGGATCTGCCCATGAGGTAGGAGCAGAACCACTGCAAGGCAATGCTTCCCACCCTCAATCCCCAGTCCCCTCAGTTCCAGAAGGATAATATAGACAATAGTATTGAAGGCCAAGAGATCCGCAAACAACAACAAAGTCACACTCCATTTGTCAGTTCCTAGTTGGAGTTCATCCATCTGGCAGACCAATGCAGTCTCCACCCCATAGCCCAACCAAAAGCCAGCTTGAAATGGATCTAGATAACTAGTTTCCTCCAAGACAACATGGAGCTGGGAGGCCACCACTCTCTCAATCACCTTGCGCAGCCACAGAAGGTTGGAGACAGGCCTGTAGTTGCTTAACTTTGAGGGATCCAAGGCAGGCTTCTTCAGAAGTGGTCTAATGATTGCCTTCTTGAGACAAGGAGGCATCCTGCTCACCCTCAAAGAACCATTTATAATCTCACTCTAAAACAGCCTCCCAACCTGATAATATAAGCCATGCTGGGCAAGGGTCAAGAGAGCAGGAAGTAGGCCGCACCATTCAAGGCAACTTGTCCACATTCTCAGGAGTCACAAACTGAAACTGATCCAAGGTCACCACATAAGAGGAGCTGCTGGACTCTTCGGCATCAGACATTGTAACAATTGTGGAGTTTGAATCCAAGTCAGCCCAAAAATGAGATATTTTGTCCACACACAAAAAAACTCATTAAAAATATCAGAGCGAATGATTTTTGGTTCCAAGTAGAGATTGGGGGGGGCATGCTCTAGCCCCCTCACAACTCTGAACAACTCCACCAGACATGAACTTGTGGGTGTGATTCAGGCAGAAAAGTATCGCTTCTTTGTTGCACATATTGCCCAAGCATAGATCTTCAAATGCGCTCTATGTAATAATCTGTTGGATTCAAGTTGAGTCTTTCTCCACTTGCACTCTAGTTGTCTACTTTGCCGCTTCCGCCCCCATAGTTCTTCCATATACCAAGGGGCCAGTTTCAAACTGGGTCAGAGAGGACGCTTAGGAGTGATTGTGTCCACTGCCCTGATGAGTTGGTTGTTCCAATTCTCCACCAGGGCATCAACAGGGTCACCAGCAAAGCCAACACTAAGTCCCTCCAAGGCTTCTTGGAATCCTATTGGAGCCAATAACCTTCTCGGGCAGACCATCCTAATGGGCCCCTCACCCCTGTGGAGGTGAGACATAATCGTGAGACCAACCTTAACCAGAAGGTGGTCTGTCCATGATAATGGGGAAATCACAGGAGTCCCCACCCATGGAACACCACCCTGAGCAGCGTGGAAGACCAGATCAAGCATGGGACCAGCAATTTTGTTTTGGTCACGAGACCACTTGGGATAGGCCCACAGTTGTCATGGCCTCTATGAACTCCTGAGCCACCCCAGACAAATTGGTCCCAAAGGGAACATTGAATGCCCCCCCACCCCACCACCAACCACAAGCCTGGGAGATTACAGGTATGCCTCAGGATAAGTCAGGTTCATGTTTAGGAGCTTCCCATGAGCAAAGCAGCTCTTTGGAACAACCTATCAACTATTCTGCCACCTTTAAATAACTCTGCAGGTTTAGCTATTATTATTTCAGATGCTGAAAAATAATTTTCAAAAACATGCCACATGATTCTAAAGAAAATAAATAGCATCTCAGAGATATTCCAACTCCAGCAGGCAGAAATTGTTTCCTTTTATCTGCACCATGCTTTAGAAAACTGAATAATAACTTATATTTTGAAGGATTTATCATGCTTTTTGCTACAACTTCCAAATCTATTGTGCAGCCTGTAATCCTTGCTGTCTTCTCTTCACTGCTTCTCTTCTTCATGGGAACTTGATAACTCCACCAGGGAGCTTTGGCTTGCTGTCCTGCCTCTGTAAGTCCAGTTCTTAAAATAAAAATTTAAAAAACCTCAGGATAAATAAATATTTTACATCCTTTGTATTGTCTTGATGGGCTAAACAAAAACTCCCAACAAGTTGTGCAAGCAAAATCTCATAAGGAAAGCTTATTTGCCTTATGTGATCTTATATGTCATTTGGAAGTCTATTGTAGGAGATGGGTCAAAAGTTGTCACGAAATGTGTGTTGCCCTTCTTTTAAAAAAAAAGTTTCAGTCATATACACAATGCTGTCACAAACAAGTGAGGCGCCTCACACGATGAGTGTGATGCACCAGATGGGGTTTGTGCGGGAAGAGGAGGCTTAGATCACTCTACCCCTACACGAGCAGTCACGTGTTGATGGATGGCTGGATCAGCTGCCCAGCCGAGCAGCTGCTCCAGTCGGGTGCTCCCACTCCTCGCCACAACTCTGTCGAGAGCTCTGGGGGTCGAGGGAAGGGGCGCGCCGCTGTGCAGTGCCCTGGCCCCCTGAATCCCAGGAAGGCACTGCACAAGTGCACGGTGACTTCCTGGGGTCCCGCCTCCCCTCTCCCCCACCCCCCAGTGTGACTGCCGTGGCTGCAAGCAGCCATGGCTGACACACGATCAAATAAGCAAGGTTAACGGATCACTCGCTCCGTTAACTTTGTTTAGGGTGAGAGGTACTTAGGCAGGCTAGCCACCAAAGAACCACTGGGCTTGCCTGACAGCGGGGTGGTTCTCACGATTGCTCAAAAACGGGCTGGGCTCCCTTAGCCCAGTTTGGAGCAATTGTGAGAATAGCTTCATAATTACAGATTTCTGCCATTCTTAAAATGGTTTTCAAACTTTCAGGACATGATTTCCACATTAAGTTGTCTGGTGAGGAATCACCAGAGAGGGAAACTCTCTTACCTCTTGAGGTGAAAAGCGGGGTGGAGGCAGGATTTTGAGCATTCAAATGTCTTGGAAGCAAGAAATTAAACAGCTCCTACATAGACTTCAGACAGTGCCAACTGGGACAAAAGGTCATTCCACCAGGATAATTTAACTATGTC